>NC_056740.1:65603461-65670961 GCF_019279795.1 Protopterus annectens | reverse complement strand
TCCAGGTCCTTCATCTTTAAGGACTCTCTAGCTCAACTTTGTGATATGCAGACTTCTTGGCTGAAAACCCTGACTAATGAGATACAGCTCAACTTCTGTTCTGTTGGCTGGCTGGTAGCAGACTCAAAAGTCTGGTAGTAGTGACAGCAGCAATGAATATCATGCTGTAGTAGCACAGAGAAATGGAAAACATCTATAATGTTCCTGGTACATGATCTGGTGACAGTAATGCACTTACAAAATCTGGACTTCCTTACCACTAATACTGACCATTAGAAATACAAAATGTTGCAAGTAACTGGAAAGTAAAGGGGACAATGAGAGAGTATATGCCCCTTAACTCAGCCATGGGCACACCGATGTTGGCCAAGGGAGACATGCCTCTATGAATCAAATGCTCTAAAACATGAATAATGTAAAAGTGGGCAAAGGAAGGCTATTTCACAGTGTAAACAAGTCGGAAAGGGAGACACGAAAGTGAGATTTGCAAGGTGAAGGACAATCATTTTATTTTTTATTTATTTATACATCTGTTGACCAGGTTAGAGCTCTGATTTCTCTGGACCATGCAGATTTGTATGGACTTTCTTCAGGCTCAGCCCTGGGTAGCTGAAAAATACAAGAATGATGGTTATATCTGTTGAAGACTATGAGAACAACTGACTATAAGATAAGAGAGATGTAATATAAAATAATAAAACAAAAAATAAAGATAAAAAATATATGTAGGCAGCAAAGATCTTTCATTTAGCTCATATGTAACAGATGTTTGCACAGTGCACAGGGATGGAGGTCTTACTATAGCCCTTGTAAGCTGTGTTCATTTTGGTGCTCAGGTGCTGCATGAGCTGGCCAGAGGGTAGTGGATGAGAAAGGCACTGTTCAATGCATCCATCCCACTCTTCTACAGATAACTGTCAGCTGGTCAAGTGGTAGACAAGGCAAAGAAAGTACACTAAGGAGCAAACCATTTGACCTGACATCTCATCAATATAACCAGACAGGGGTCCGAATGGAGAGATGATAAAATCAGCAAAAGGACAGAAGTATTGTTGGAAGTGAATTCATCCTCAAGTCTTGGTGACTAATCTTCACAAGGGAGACCCAGGTTTTCAGAAAATCTCACCAAGATGACACACGTCCCAGGACAAAAAAGTGCCCAATCCTCGTAAGCACACTGGTACCAGGACTGGAAAAAATGACTGTGCAGAATCCTGAAGACATGGAACTATTCCTATAAAGGGGCTAGGCCAGGCCCAGGGGGAGGATGGCCACCATGCTGTAGAAGAAGGTAGCAGTCCACAAAATTCACAAAACCTGATAGGTCAAAAAAGAGCCATACAGATGACAGAGTGGACTACTGAGGATAAGAAAGAAATTATGTATTGTCACTATTATGCAAGAATTCCAGAATTTCCAGACACAAGGTATACAGAAAGATTAAGACAGAAATTAGAGGAAAGAAAAATACTTCCACAAGAAAAACTGTCAGAAGCTTCAAATAAAAAGTTGTGTTCATTAATACAACAGATCTATGAAACACACTATATAGACCAAGAAACCATGTGCTGTTTGGAAAAAGAAGCGACTGAGGATGTGCAAAATTTTAAAGAACAAAATATAGAGATGTTTGAAGAGTATAATAAAGAAATATGGAGGATGGAAAGAAAGAGAGATCTGTTATGGTGCAATATTTATGCAAATGAGAAAGCCAAATTAATCAACACAAAAAAGGCAGCCCCAAAGATATTCGAAGAGAAATATAGGCAAAGGCATGAAGATATGAACAATTTCACAATAAAAAGGGAATGCAGAACAGAAGATTAGTCAAATAGAAGTTAAAAAAAATAGAAGCTGAAGTTATGGAAGTTAGGGAACAGATCAACAAAAATACTCAGAGAGACGTGATAAAAGCAAATACACAGTATTATAACAGATCAGGATTTATCATGCACTATTGCAAATAATAAACTAAAAGTATCAGCACAGGCAGAAAAACTTACAAGATACACAGATAAATATAAAGGAAAAGTATAAAATAAGCAATTTGTTGATGACCCAAAAATGTTTTACACAGAATTAGGAAACAAAGTAAAAGGAATTGAAAGACCACCAAAAAAAAGAAGAAAAATATATATTTTGGAGAAATATTTATAAAGATCCTGTGAAACAACAAAGATGCTAAATGGATAGAAAAAGTAAAAGAAAGAATAAGAAGTTCAAATGTACAGGATATGAAATGGGATGACGTAACGGCCAGAGAGATTGAAACAATGTTAAGAAAAGCCTCTAAGTGGAGAATCCCAAGCCCAGATGCAGTACTTAACTTCTGGCTAAAAGTATTAACATCTTTGCATGAAGAATTACCCATGAGTAAGAACTATTTATAGGCGTGCCCAGAACAGACGCCAGCCTGGCTAAGAACAGGAAAAACAATGCTCCTACTTAAGAGTGAACCTGCAAGCTACCCTAAAAATGACACTGGAACTGATGCCAACAGAGTTTATAATCATTTAGAAGAAAACTCAATTATGGCAACAGAACAAAACGGTAATAAAAAAGTCATATGGAACAAAGGATCATTTTTGTTAAATAAAGTCAAAGTGGAGAACTGCAAAAAGGGGAGGAATCTTAGTATGGCATGAATAGACTACAAAAAAGCATTTGATAATATCCCGCATTCTTGAATAAAAGAGTGCTTAAAAATGTATAAGATACACCATACATTGATAAACTACATCACAGCGAACAAGAAAAAGTGGAAAACCACTTTGCAGTAAGCCATGATAAAGGACAAATTATTATTCCAGGCATAAACATCCACAAGGGTATATTCCAGGGTGAATGTCTGTCACCGCTGCTCTTTTGCCTTGCCCTTAACCCATTAAGCTGTCTGCTTAACAGATTAGGTCATGGCTATAATTTGGCTCCCAGAAAGCAACAAAGTGTAAAGACTTCTCATCTTCTTTTTGTCGATTATTTAAAACTGTATAGCTCATCAGATGAGGAACTGAAAGCACAACTGCAAGTAGTCAAAACTTTTTCAGTTTATAGAAGAATGTCATTTGGTCTTGAAAAATGTTCAAACGCAACCTTTAAAGCACGAAAGCTGAGCACTAAAAAAACATCAGTTTGGGACAAGAATGAGATATAAAAGAACTTGAGCAAGAGGGAATGTAAAAATATTTGGGAATTGATGAAGGATCCACAATAAAACATGAATATATGTGAATAATTAGAAGACTTAAATTAATTCTGAAAACAGTGTTGACATCTAGGAACAAAGTTCAGGCAATAAACCAGTTTGCTCTTCCTGTCCTAACTTACAGTTTTGGAGTGACTGACTGGTTCCAAAAGGTGTTGAATAGATTAGACAGGAAAACAAGAATGATGCTTCATGCTCATCAAATGATTTACAAAAATCAGTGAATACCAAGATTATATATTCCCTGTTCCGAAGGAGGCATGGGCCTCCTTAAAATTGAGCACATGTATAGATCTGCCATCGTGGGACTGCATACATATCTGCTGACCTCACAAGCCCAAAACACAGTTAAAGTTTTGAAACATGAGAATAAATCTAAGATGACTTCCCTTCTTTGTCTAGCAAAAGCATATCTGCATCAAGTAGGAGTGGAAATCAAACCAGAAGTAGATAAAAATCAGGCACTAACTGAATGTGCCAAAAACCAAAAGAAAGAATATAAGGTAAAGGATTAAATGAGAAAGCAAGATGTGGAAAATGCATAAGTATAGATGCAAGTATAGAAAACTCCTGGAATAACCTCATGTTGATCAGGATCGAATGCAGGAATAGTTAAGAAGAGGCAAATTCAAACAAAAAGATGAAAGGTTAGTATTGGCGGCCCCAAGATAGTGGGCTATGTACACGGTTTACAAAGTCCACTGAACATGTGAGAGAAACAGACAAATGTAAGTTTTGTAAAGCAGAACTGGAAACAGTTGCACACTTTGTTGCTGGTTGTGACTTACAAATGGCAAAAGGACTATATACTGAAAGCCATAATAATGTGGCAAGACTGTTGCACTGGGGATTGTGTAAACACTATAATATTGAAGTAGCTGAAAATACTGGAAACATGAGCAACAAAGCATCATGGAAAATGATGAAGTCTACATCACATGGGATCATCCATTACTCACAGTTCAAAAGACAGATGCGAGAAAACCAGATACAGTGGTCCATGAAAAGAAGAAAAAAGTAGCACTGATCATTGAAATCACTGCACCCAGTGACTACAGTGTCTTTCGTACAGAGAGAAGAGAGACACAAAGTCATAAAATATCAGGATTTGCAGGCAGAAATGAGAGCAATGTGGAAGAAAGATACCCAGACAGTTCCAATAGTAGTAGGAGCAAAGGGTCTTATAAAAAAGAATCCACAATCGCATTTAGATATGTTACCAATACATGTAATGCCATACAAATTGCAGTAGGAGTCATTATTGGGCAGACTAGGGGTGCTGTGAAGAGCACTTCTGGATGACATCAAAGATTGAAGCAATACTAATTTCATGAACTTTAGTCATAATTTGACTTAGGAATGGGTTCCATTCCCATTATGGTATTAGAAAAGACATGTAGGAATGTATCCACACCCCCTGTACTGTAATCCCTGTCTTGGCAGACTGTGCCTTGCCAGCAAACACAGGATGAGGGACTCAGTAAACCTCTGAGCTCACCCATGATGACAGTCGCCCTGCCAGCCCTGCAAAATTAAAGGGCTTCTATATAGTAAATACCCCACATAACAGAGGCCCCAAGCTGCGATGTATGTAGCTAGACAAAATGGATGGGAATGAAAAGGCCAGTTTGTCACTAGAAATTAACTGATCATGGGGCTACTAACAATCATCTTCTTTCGGCTGTTTCCGTTAGGGGTCGCCACAGCGGATCATCTGTTTCCATTTCTTCCTGTCCGCTGCATCTTGCTCTGTCACACCAACCACCTGCATGTCCTCTCATCACATCCATAAACCTTATCTTAGGCCTTCCTCTTTTCCTGTTACCTGGTAGCTTCATCCTTAGCATCTTTTTCCCAATATACCCAGCATCCCTCCTCAGCACATGTCCAAACCAATGTAATATTGCCTCTCTGGCTTTGTCTCCAAACCTTCCAACCTGGGCTGACCCTCTAATATACTTATTCCTAATCCTGTCCACCCTCGTCACACCCATTGCAAATCTTAACATCTTTAATTCTGCCACATCCAGCTCAAACTCTTGCCTTTTTGTCAATGTCACTGTCTTCAACCCATATAACATAGCTGATTTCACTACCCTCTTGTAGACCTTCCTTTTCACTCTTACTGGTACTCATCTGTCACAAATCACTCATGACACTCTTCTTCACCCACTCCATCCTGCCTGTACTCTCTTCTTCACCTCTCTTCCACACTCACCATTACTCTGAACTATTGATCCCAAGTATTTAAACTCATCCACCTTTGCCACCTCTACTTCTTGCATCCTCACCATTCCTCTATCCTCCCTCTCATTCACACACATATAACAATGAAAAACATAAAACAAAAATATCAGGTAACAGAAATCATCTTTATTTAGCCATACAATTAAGTCAGTTTGTGGCTTCAAAACTGGTTTACCTTCATATTGTCGTAACAGACAATATCGATCGCACATTTGGGCGAACCAAATGCACGAAATTCAAACTATGACATTCTCAGAAGTTCGAAAGTCAGCAAATCAAATAGCTGATTCACTGACTTTTGAACTAAAATGTCCCACCCTACTTTAATATACCAACTCCAAGATCGCACTACAGTGGGGAATGGGAACATTTCCAGATCTCCACTATAGTGCAATCTGCACCCACAATGTCGAACCTGCAATGAGCAAATGCCAATGTGCATTCACCCACTGCACATTCAGACAATTTTTTGTCGAGGATTTGCAACTTTGCAAACCTCCTTTTGCACAAAGTGGAGTCGCACGAGTGCATAACCCACTTATGAAGGTAAACCTTCAAAACTACATTCCGTTGCCAAAAAAAAAAAAAAAAAGAAAAGAACACCATGTTTGACATGCCCACTGGATAAACAAAGGACAGAACTATCTAAGCCACAGTTTCTACCAAGATGAACTAAAGCGTAACCCCAAGCCTGTAGCAGCACCATGTCAGAAGACAAAGTATAAGATATCCTCACTCTATGCAATTCTTTATCAAAAACTTGTTGGGCAAGACATCTATTACAAGTCATACAGGAGGCCTTGTGCATGTGTTCTTGAATATCTAAAAAAGCACATTAAGTGAAATTAGAATACAGTCTCTCTCTGTCATCAGGTGCACACCCTAGTGAAGTGGGATCTGCTTTTTTTAAGCACATCATACCTTCCAAAATACACAGCAAAATAACTTTGTAAATAACCATTTCACACAGTCTCACGGAAAAACTGATGCATTCTAATTTTACTTACTTTGGATAAACATGACTACAATAAGCATCTGACAACATGAGATCACTACATGTCTGGACCTGCATTCCTGACACAGCCACAGCCAAGGCATTTTTTGCCTCCTCAAGAAGCATGTGACCCATGACATGCATGTAACATGCCACATGTCCACATGACTGAACAAACTGTCTGGTAGTGCTGAGTGAAGCAAATGGTAAACAACAACAATACTAGCAAACAAGCAGACTTTGACAGTACTGTGAAACAAGGCACTGTGAAAAACTGGCATAAAGGCTGAAGGAATATCCAAAACCATGTTCTCTTTCTATACTATACAAATAAAGAGAAATATGGTTTGACTCTCACTTAAACTACTCAGGAGTGTGATAAATGAAGTATTGCAAAGTATTAAGAGACTGTTCTAAAAAAAACTCATATAAAGGTAAGGTACTACTTACTTTACTAATTAAAACCTAAAAATAAAGCATGGATAACATGAAAGTTTACTCAGTGCTGCCCAATTCAATGCCCTTTTGTAACAACAACAAAAAGTTGGTAACCACTTTTTAAGGAAGCCTTAAAGTCTTTTTTTTTTTTCTGAGCATGCTATATGTAGAGATTGTGCCATCTGCATTCCCCTCATTTTTATAATTAGCTCTGAATCTCTTTCACCTTCTGGCAAAGGATAACTTCCCTCAAGCAGAGACCACTATTGGCTAAAGTATGATTCGATCAAATGTATGTTAACCATACTTGCCACTTGCATATCTGTCCTACCATTTTGCTTTATATGACATATCTTTACAATGCATCCAGGTGTGCCTTTCAGACAGCTAACAATGCTTTTATCTTATTTTCTGTACTTTTCACCACTGAATATACTAGCTGAAATATGTATAAAAGGCAGCCCAACACCTAAACAGTACAGTGGTATACTTGGATGTATGCAGTACTCTGTTCTTTACATCTCAAACTCTGAAAAAGTAGGCTGAAGAGGAATTAGGAAGTAATCCCCAGTCTCTCTTTAGAAAAAACATTTGCACCCCATACTGTAATCTGAATTAAAGTGGTTTATATAGGTCTGCCTAAAAGAATCTATCACATGGGAAAGACTAGGCCAGCTCCAGCTATGGCAGTGCTGAAGTTTAGATGTCACAGATACTAAAAAGGATAGAAGAACAGAAATAGACTCACAAAATGCTAGCTTAATTGCATTGATCCACAGTCACTATTCTCTGGAATCTCGATTAACTATGCAGCAAGCTTACTAATCATGCCACCAGAAGACCAATGAATTCAGAAAACAAAACATAAATTATAAACTGATGCAGATGTGACTAGTTAAACTGTTAATTATAAATTAACAACTATTATGTGCATTATAGTTCCCAGTGCTTGCTTCTAATGTGTTAGTAAAGTGTTTTGGAGTGTTTTTATATCTGATCATCTGGCCACTTGCTTAATGAACACAAGTACGTGCGATATGCCTGCTGAAGGGTAGTCTCCAACTTCCACCCACATCACAGGTCACTCAGTCTGCAACTCCACAACGTTACAATGGGTGTGACTCCCTACTTCGTTCTTCAGCTTCATGTTCATAGATACATGTCATGCAGTTAATACAGATGTTATAAGGCTGTTACATGTAACCTTTTCTAAAAAGCAGTATATTTCTTTCTTTTTACATTACTTTATCATTTTTCTCTCATTCAGAACCTCCAACATAAACTTTTTATGTGGGACAAAAAGCTACAAATGCAAGCATCACTTTTCTTGATTTACATAAAGAAAACACATTTTAAGTTTCTGCAACCTTTTGCAGAATGGCTTCCTGTAAAAGACACCTCATGGCTTAGGGGATCTACTTCAGTACAGAAGACCGAAAGTTCACTTACCTGACTGCCAGTTAGCCGAAACGAAAAGGCCAACAATTGTAGAACACTGACATCCCAGAACATGGATTTCCCACTCCAGGTAAGTAACCACTTGATCACCTTGAAAAAATAGTAAAACTGAAGGAAAGTAAGCCCCCCACACCCCCCTAATTAAATATACCAACCCCAAGATTGCACTACTGTGGGGGTAAGGGGCAAAGTTCAACAGGGTGGCCAAGCAATTAGATACCTGGAGTGGGAAGTTGGTGTTCCAGGATGTCGGTGTTCTGTAGTTGTGGGCCTTTTCGTCTCGGCTAACTGAAAGTCAGGTAAGTGAACTTTCACTCTACTGAAGTATTCCCAGCTCAGGCTACTGTCCTCTCTTCTTCTCTCATCCTACCACTGTCTGGGTCTGCACAGCCCCCCCTTCCCCCCAAAACTGAACACAAAGCTCTGTGCTGGCTCTCATTTTACAGCAACACAAAAGCAGAACCAGCTGATTTAAATTTCTGTCAGTGTATTTCATTGTTCTGTTGGCTTTTACTGATGCTGCAAAACATTGAAAAAACTGCCATAAGACGACCAGATGTAAGGTCTCCAGGTGCCTTCTTTCCAAACCTGCACTGAATCCATGTTAATTTTATAGTCTAATGTGGACACCCTTTATAAGTCTGACACACTGCATTCTTAGCAGATACAACATCCCTTATGTTTCTGCACTCCATATCTGCTTTCTCCAATTCTTCCTGCAGGTCAGTTTCACTACATTCTTTAGCTTAAAGGCATACTTTCCGGTTCTCTGCTACAATCATGCTGATTATTCCATCCAAACAAGTTTCACAAAAAGAAAAGTAACCAAAAATAAATAAAAAAGTCAACTATCTGTCTGGGAAACTCTTACAGTAAGGTGTAATTTGTGGGGGACTTTGCTCCCTTCTACACACCCCCATGCAAGTGGCTGTGACCCTGTGCCTCTGATTCTCATCATAATCATGTCCTGGATTACTATATCTCTAGGCTGGAAGAAAAAAATAAAATAAAATAAAATGGCATCCAACCTCTGACTGAATCTTGTTCAAACTGCCACCAAACTAAAACATTCAGAAGTGAGCCAGATTATGTTCATCCACATTACTTATTTTGATAACTATGAAGATACAGATGTTTATTCCCAGGGCCATGTATGTGGACCCCCACCCCAGTAATAACTTTACTATAATTTTATTGGTCACTGACAGCACTTTACAACTTAAATACTTTAATAAAAATACTCAGATTTCACATATAAATTTATTAAAATTTTCTAAAAGTATTTCCCCAAAAAATTCAAGTAATTAAAACAGCAAATTAGAACAAATAAAATATGATGCTGCATAGATGACTATTTGGTATTTTGAGATTTGTTAATCTGAGTCCAGAGCAACAAGTCTGAGTGACAGAAAATATAGACTTATATATACCCCTTTTCTCTGAGGTATGACAATCTAGGAGTTGCTATACATACGTGTGGGTAGAAGTGTGTGTGTGTGTGTGGGAGTGGGCTTGTCAGATTGAAGGGGAAGAGGAACATGCTACTACAGAAAAAAAAATAAAGGACTACAGTAAAGTTCAAGGTTCACCATTCCAAATTTTAGACTTTTCTCATAACATGGGGCTTGCATGTAAGAATTACAATAGATAACTTCCTGATGCATAAAATAAGTATAACATAAAGATATCTATACATGACTAAAATACCTCAAGGGCAGAAAATATATTCAGTCAAAGAGGTTTGATATGATTAAGAAAAAAGAATGGCTTGTTTTGAGTCTTATTTAAACTGAAGACAAAGGAAGCCTTACTTTACCATTCAGACAGGCAGGCATTTCAAATGAGAAATGATAAAGAAGAAAAGACATGTTCCCTTAATGCATCTCTCCAAACACTAAGTCCATAGATCTTGTTTAAAACCCTCAATAGCTGATGCCAAAAGTTATAGTGAAAAGTATACATGATATACAGACATTGTTCTTTCTTATTCTATTTTTTTGTTAATGAACCTTAACAAGAGCTTTTTATATGACACCCTGACCAAGGTACTACCAGAAATTTCAATTTCCCTGTTAGGTCTCTACATGTGTCTCCCTATCATGAGTAAAAAAAAATGTCTCTTTCACATAAGAGAAAATAGAAAACCATTACATACGCCACTGAGACTAAAATATATGTATACATTTAAGAAATCATTAATTTTCCGTAACTTTTTTTCATGCAAAGTCATTATGGATAGAGTGTATGATCTACAGAATGACATCAATGTAATCAAAAGTATAGAAAGCAACAACACACAAGCAAAATAAAACAGACATACATAAATGAAAGCAACAATACACAAGCAAAATAAAACAGACATACATAAATGAAAGCAACAATACACAAGCAAAATAAAACAGACATACATAAATGAAAGCGACATACATAAATGAAAGCAACAACACACAAGCAAAATAAAACAGACATACATAAATGAAAGCAACAACACACAAGCAAAATAAAACAGACATACATAAATGAAAGCAACAACACACAAGCAAAATAAAACAGGCATACATAAATGAAAGCAACAACACACAAGCAAAATAAAACAGGCATACATAAATGAAAGCAAAAACACACAAGCAAAATAAAACGGACATATATAAATGAAAGCAACAATACACAAGCAAAATAAAACAGACATACATAAATGAAAGCGACAACACACAAGCAAAATAAAACAGACATACATAAATGAAAGCAACAAAATACATGCAAAATAAAACGGACATACATAAATGAAAGCAACAACACACAAGCAAAATAAAACAGACATACATAAATGAAAGCAACAACACACAAGCAAAATAAAACAGACATACATAAATGAAAGCAACAACACACAAGCAAAATAAAACGGACATACATAAATGAAAGCAACAACACACACATACATAAATGAAAGCAACAACACACAAGCAAAATAAAACGGACATACATAAATGAAAGCAACAACACACAAGCAAAATTAAACGGACATACATAAATTAATACCAAGCTTCCCCACTCCTCCTTTAAATATTCGACACATCACTTTTTACTATTTGTATGAAGCAACAAAACATTAACATACATTCTTTCTTCCTTTTTCTAGATGAAAACTTAGGCTTCTAGGTGATTTTTGTAAGCTGTGCACATTTTCAAGTTTCGCTTTCCTTTTTCCTAACTGTGTGATCTACTTCCGTACAATTACATAGATTGTTACACAATGTTATACAGTTTTCATTATCCTTTCTTCTGAAAACCTCATTTCTCTTGTACCCTCTCACAAATTTCCAATTGAATTCACCCCACATTTTATCAAATTCGTACAAAAAATAACTGAAATCCAAACACTTGTTGCAGCTATTCTTTCAACACTTTAATTTCTACATTATTTTTACTCATCTTATAAATCACTCTTCCCACATCTTCTATTATTATTTATACAACTAAAGTCAAATAACTAAGAAAGAAAGTGCATAAACTGTTTACACCCCTAATTCTTCAAATGAAACAATGACAAAGGCTCCACAAAGGAAACTCTTTAACAAAGACAGGTCATGAAAACACCACCATGATACATTTAGCAATAACAAATCATCCTAATACACTAAAATAACAGATTTCATCAGAATTGAAGTTGTGCTTAAAAGACACAAATTTAAAATTTTCATATGTTTGTCATGTGACACGTTTCATGACACATCTATTGATTCATTATTTTTTTTTTATTGCATACATATTCCTTGCGATTCATTAACATTTACACTAAGTGTACACTATTCTGAGTAAACAGACAACACAAGTATAACTCATAATTTCTTCCTTCCAATTTTAGTTTTTTCTTCTGATTTTCTTGCAGCCTTAAATATCAAGAGGGATTCATAATGGTTACCACAAAGTGTAAACTTTATTTACACTTAGATTTATAATCATTCTGATTCATGAGTGACTAAAAAGTGCAAGAATGTAGTTGGGAATGTTACTGAATACAGATCATGTACACTTAGTGTAGGCATTAATGAATATGGCTATTTAGTTAAACAAACATAAAAATTAAATTGTACAAAAAAACTTTAAATGTACTTGGCCCACTTATTTTTGGCATCTGTTTCTCTGAAATGAAAGCAAATGCTAAAGGTTTATGGCTGACTAAGTTTGCAGATGATTGAAAGCTGGGGTTATCATCGACTCCCCTGCAGATACTAGCATTCTTCAAGGTCTATCTCTGACACCAACAAATGGTGTGAAAGCCATGGTCTTAAACTCAATGCAAAGAAATGCACAATTGTACTCTTTAGAAGTCAACCATCCCAGCAAATTACCATGATGATAATACACTCATAAGAATTGACCCAGTGGTCAGACATATGGGAATGTAGCTAGACAGTAGCCTTTCCTTCGACCACCAAATGCCCACAGTGGTGAGGAAATCCTTTTATGTTGCACAACTTATAAGTAAGGGCATAGCATCTATGTCCAAAGAGGTCATTATCCCACTGTACTCTGCCCTTATCAGACCAATCAGACAGTATAATGCTCCCTTTGGTATGTAACTGACCAGGCATATGCAGCAACTACAGTGACCTCAGAGGTTCCTTACAAAAAGTATACAAGGAATAACAAACCTGCCTTATGCAGAATGCCTTAAAGCCCTTTACCTCTGCTCAAGTCTCCTATAGATTGTTGAGGAGTGACCTATGCCTGGCTCACAAGGTATCCACACACCTCGCACTTATGAATCTCCTACATATTCGTAAGTCAAAGAATAAAAGAAACACAAGGTCTGGGGACCTGAATTTTGTCTGTGACTTAAACAGAACATGCTGGAGAGACAGATAGGTATCCCAGAGACTGACCCTCCTATGAAATAGGTTTCCCATCCACGTAAAGTTGAGTTTGTCTATTATCTAGTTTAAGTACAACCTAGACAAGTGGCTGGGAAATAGGAAATTTACACCAGGCCTGGCACCCATGTCCCTTCTGGAAAGAGGCAGTTTATAATATAAATGCCTGTCCCTCAATGTCCTATTTAGATACAGACCATCATTATTCTTTTGGGAAAACATGGCTAGGCTTAGAAAAGCTCCATGGGTTGTTAGCCTAGTAACAGTCTATGAATCTTTGAATCTATGAAAACATGTTCTTAAAAACTGATCTAATCAAACACTAGTGACAATGATTCCTGAAAATAAAACATAAACACGTTTTTTAATAAACTGATACAAAAATACAGGACTGCAATCTATGCATGAATGTTTATAAAAACCTATCTTTATTTCTTTAATTTTGGTGCCCTTCTTTTAACATGGGCATTATAGAGGTATAAATTGTTCATGCCTGGAGGGAATGTGGCATTTAATTTTAATTGCCAAAGCAATTTTTTTATACTCAGTTGTTGTTTCCTTATAAGAACCAGCTCGTGAATTTAGATCTACTTTTTCTGGTATGACAAAAAGAAACTTTTTAAAAAGTCTACAGTTGAGTGACTACATAAAAAGGGCATTATTGGATTTCCCTTTTAGTATGTCATACTAATGTTTGTAAATATGTTTTCTGAATTTTCACTCAGTTTCCCTACACAGAAGGCTGCGCATTCAGAACACTTAGGTATATTATCCCTTTAGTACCATGATTTCCCTTTGTGGATGAATTAAAGAATTCATCATGTCTTCTAACCTAAGAAGTTCATCCTCACAGATATATTTACATTGGTTGCATGAGCCATATTTCTTAGTGTCCTTTTATAAGAGTTATTTGGAGCACTACTGGTGTTACATTTCACTCTAAAATACTTGAAAAGTTGTAACATAAACATAAATTTCC
The DNA here is from genome assembly GCF_019279795.1 of Protopterus annectens. Lineage (NCBI taxonomy): Eukaryota > Metazoa > Chordata > Ceratodontiformes > Protopteridae > Protopterus > Protopterus annectens. Next base: position 65,656,766 of record NC_056740.1, on the reverse strand, counting down.
TTTCTCAGGATAACATTACCAAAAACAAAACAAAAAAAAGAATACTGGGGCACATGCTGCCCCCATTGTGACTCCTTTTGTTTGTAAATTTCCCCTTAAAAATATAGGTGTTATTTAAAATTATTGCCAGAAATTCCAGGGACAATTCAATATCGGAATGAAAAATAAAAAGGAAATTACAAGCTACAATGGCATTACGGATGCAATCGAGACCTTATGGGATACTGGTGAATGGATCAACATCAATGGTTAAGAATTTCCAATTTCTGCTCCAAAGTTCAGGTTTTAATCTTCCTACATAAAATCTAAGGAATCCTTAAGCATATGTGTATCTTGTGGACAGAGCAGTTTAAGAAGTCTATCCACTACCATTGCAAATAAATACATTTTCAATCCCTGAGCTGCTACTGTCAGTCTAGATTGTGGCTTTTGTATATTTTATGCATTTTGGGAATCCCAAAAATTGTGGCTATAATGGATGAAAAGATTTTTTAAATAATTAAAAAGTAGTGGTGATAATTAACCCTGAGATACCCCTTCTTCCAGGTATAAATCAAGTCTTGTACACCCCATTTTGCAACAGGGTGAACATATCACTAATGTAATCAATGCCACCATATAAAACAATGCCACCACCTTTACCAGTATTTATTACTCTTAGTGATCTGTCACTAAGTAGGGCAGCCTCAGTGATGCAGCGGTTAGCATTGCCACCTCACAGCAAGAGGTTCTCCAGTTCAATCCTTGGCCTTCTGTGTGGAGTCTGCATGTCCTCCCTGTGGTCACGTGGGTTTCCTCTGGGTGCTCCGGTTTCCTCCCACATCCCAAAGACATGCTGTAGGTGGATTGGATACTCTAAATTGGCCCTAGGTGTGAGTGCGTGTGCCTTCAGTGGAAGATTGGGCATCAGGCTGGCAACTCGACTCCATAAAACTCCACTGCCAATCATGAGCAGACAGGTGAAATGCTCTGGCGACCCCTAACTGGGAAAAAGCCAAAAGAAGAAGAAGTGATATGTCAATAAGTCTATTTTTCTCTTTAATAAAATTATTATGTTTAACGTTATTATAATAAAATGACAAATGCTTGTAAATATCTTTTTCATTTGTTGTAGCAAAAGTTTGAAATAATGGATTCATAATAGGCATACAGGTACTTTCCTTAGTAAAATCCTGTAGTTTATTAGTTGTATTTGAACCTTTCCCTTGAAGTTGTATAGCCAAATTTAATTTTCTAATAAAAAACTTAAATTCAGTTATTGAAACCACTAAATAATAACTTTTAGGGGGGATAAAGGTAAAATATTTTTCAAAGAGGGAAAATTGTTCATTACTTACTGCTAAATGGCTGTAATTGAAGATCTTAAAATAATTTCTAGTCAATAGAATATAGTAATTAGAAAACCTCATGTGTTAGGTGTCTGCCTCTTTGTGTCCTTCTTTCTCTTCCTCTTTTGTGATGTCCCCTGTTTGACCATGCTAATGCTGACCAATTCTTTATTTCAGATGGTGCAGTGGTGCAGCAGTAGCATTGTCGCCTCCCATCAAGAGGTTCTCTGGTTTGATTCTTGGCTGGATTGCCTTCTGTACAGAGTCTGCATGTCCTCCCTGCATCCATGTGGGTTTCCACAGGGTGCTCCGGATGTTCTCCGCTTTTCACTGTTGCAGTCATTACATTTGGGTAATCTGCTTGCAGGTTGCCCTCAGTTGGACTGATTAACAAAGTCTTGGGTCCTGCGGCAGTTGCTATCCCTTTTTCCATGACGTCAGATCGTCAGGGGTATAAAACATGCAGCCGACGCCATTACATCAGTCTTTCATGCTGTGCGGTGCCCGAAGCAGAAATAGTTCGCAAGTGCCGGTCGGCCGACTCCTGAAATTTTCGTTTTCGAGTTTCAGAACCAAAGTCTTCAACTAAAAGCTAAGTACCCCATTAGGGAAACTTTTTCTTGCTCCTTCCTGATATTAGTAAAAGTTAATAATTGCATTACTTGTGGAAAGCAAATATGTCATAAAGATTTTCATTAGTACTGTATTCCTTGCCTAGGCCCTGACCACGACGTACCTTCTTGTTGGTTTTTGTGCTTTACTTAATCAGTGCACTATCCGTCGTCAGTATATTTTTGCCTCTAAATATTTTGGTTCTCGGTTTAATTATCCAGAAATGTCGTCGGTTAGCCATCCGACTACCGGAATTCTGAAAAAACACAAAGATAAAGACAGGCTGCCGAGGTCCAAAACTACCTTTGACGTTTCTCCTAAGCCAGTCGCCGGTACTCAGTGAGGTACTTTCGCAGCCCCTGATACCTGCTACTTCTGATTCACAGGCCTCTACTGAGACCCATTCAGAGACTTGTATGCCGCGAGATACTTCAACTATGGAACCCGCGGATGTCTCTACCTTGGATGGGTCCGGAACCGCTGTGCAGGCACTGGCTTCTGAGGGTGTATTCAGGCCTACGGACTTGCATATTAAATCAATGCCTCCTTCTTTAATAAGGCCTAAATCTTGATCCATGTCTAAAACACCAATGCCCAGGCCACATGCTCAGGCCTCTATGCCTAAACAAAAAATGATAAAATGGCTGAAGATCTAATAACTCTAATCAGGGGTAGTCAACCCCCACCCTCTAAGAGGCCTAGGGCTGAGCTTGATTATGAATCTTCTGATCAGGATTCTGTTTTTTCTGACTCTTCTGATGACCTGGATTTGTCCTTACCTACTTATGAGGATTCTGATGCAGAGGACTCTATTCCCTCTGCTTCCCCTCCTGAGGATTTTTCTTTTGGGGAAACCATACATACTCTGAGGGAGCATTTTCACTGGGAAAGCCAGGAATTTTCTGATTCAAAAAAGAGGCTTAGGGATTTCCTTTTCCTACCTCAGCATAGGCCCTTTGGCTATTCCTGCTGTACTAGACATTGTTGATGATGCTTTCTCAGAATCCAGTTTGGCTCCTGATTCCCTGCCTCCTGCTCCCAGTAAACCAGACAGATATGACTGGGTCCCTGAGTCCCATAAGTTCCTTTTCAAAAATCCTATTGCAGATCCAGAGACTATTTCACAGGGGCCCAAGGGCATTAAGGCTTCTACTGCTAAAAATCCTACCCCTTCTGATAGAGACTCCAGGGCGCTGGATAGATGGGGTAAGAAGGTTTATACTTCAGCAACCTTGGCAATTAGAGCTTTAAACTGTCAGTTTCATATGTTAAAGTATCAGCAACATGTTATTGGACTTCTTAAACAGAAAATGATGCTGATTCCTGACTGTGTGGAAAATAAAGACTTACAGGATTTAAAGCATTCTGCTGATTAAGTTGGAAAACATACTTTGCAATGTGGTTTTGATTCTTTAGAGGCCTCTTGCAGGGCTGCTGTTACTGGGTCTGTGCTTAGAAGGCATGCTTGGCTTAAGGAGCAATCTTTGCCTGATCATGTTAAAGCTAAATTGTTGGATGCCCCTTTAAATCAGGACTGGCTGTTTGGCAACAAGGTTGAAGAAGTTCTTAAAAAGATGGAAGATAATGCTAAATCTATGCAAACTGTTAAAGATTTTTTACAAGTTCAGCCTCCTAGATTTAGTGGACACTGGCCTTCTAAGAATTGGTCCTTTCCAGCCCCTTCCAGGTCTTCTTATGCCAAACCCAGACACAGCAAAAACCCCAGGTTTCAGTCCCAGGGGACACACAGAACTAAGCAGTAGGGGGCCTCCACTTCCAAATCTGGGAATAATAAGACTCCCCCCTATGGTAAACTGTCGCAATGACTTCCTTTTAAAATTTCCAAGCATTTATCTACTGACTGCCCCTTTGGGAGGAAAGATTGCTCTTCATGCAAAGAATTGGGAACTCATCGCCCAGGACAAATGGGTTTTAAATATAGTGTCCCAGGGTACAGATTTCACTTCCATACGTTGCCAACACCAAGCGGGTGGCCGGACCTACCCCCAAGTCAGTGGGCAGTGGCCCAAAAACAAGTACTTTCACTCAAGCATTTTGGCTATTCAACTGGTACCAGAAGAGGAAAAGGGACAAGGTTTCTACTCAAGACTTTTCCTGGTACCCAGAAAAGACCATTCATGGCATCCTACCCTGGACCTGTCTACTCTAAACACCTTTCTGGAGATTCCAAAATTCAAGATGCTGACTCTTCACCATTTACTTCCTATGCTAGGCAAAGACGCCTGGTTGGCAACACTATATGTAAAAGAATCTTGCAGAAAATAACTATGCTTCAAAGCAGGCTAAACACACTATCAGTTCTCTGCACTGCCCTTTGGCTTATCTACTGCGCCCAAGGTTTTCACAAAGTGCCTAGCTCCAGTGATTGCATTTTGCAGGCAAAGAAGTATTCAAATATACCCATATCTGGATGATTGTCTAATTCGGGCAGAAAACCAGAACATACTTTTGAATCAACTGGCATTTGTAAAAAGGGCTCTAACTTGTCTGGGGTACACCATAAACGAAAATAAATCACAACTGGTACCCTGTCAACAAATTACATTCCTGGGAGCAAGCTTGAATACAACTTCCCAGATGGCTTACCTCAAACCAGAAAAGCAAACTCATTTGACAACCTTCTTCAAACAAATGGCCACAAAAACCCTGCTATCTGCAAGGCAAATACTGCAAGCCTTGGGGTTCATGGCCTCCTGCATTCTTCTAATTCTATATGGAAGACTGCATATGAGGAAACTACAGTGGTATCTTTCTCACAGCCTAGAAACAAAGATTCCTATCATACCTTGCCTACGCCTAGAGTTCCTTTGGTGGGCAGAGGCCTGCCACCAAAACAAGGGACTACCTTTCACACTACCCCCTGCCACCCAAACCCTAACAACAGATGCATCAGACTATGCATGGGGGGAATCACCTGGCAGGGAAGTGCATTCAGGGCAAATGGAACCCAATTCAAATGCACCTGCATATCAATCAAAAAGAAATGTTAGCTGTACAGAATGCTCTGACAGCCTTCAAGGACTACATTCTTCCAGGACAACTAATGGTAAAGACGGACAACACCACAGTTATGTGCTACATTATTACTTAATAAACTGGAAAATATTAGGGTACAACCTAACACCTTAATAATGGGCGATTTCAACTACCCTACCATTAACTGGGAAAATTACTCGTGTACCAAATCTTGTGCTCAACGTTTTCTGGAATTCATAAATTCCAATGCCATGGATCAACTTATCCATGCCCCCACCAGGGGCAGAAATATCCTAGACCTGGTTATTACCAACATGGGCAACCGGTGCTCCACACCAGAGGTCAGTTCCTCGTTGGTCAGATCCGAACATAAGCTAATCACCCTAGACATCCACATCCCTCCCCCACCCCCCATTAGGGAAACCACAGTAAAAAATTTCTCCAAAGCCAACTTCACGCTTCTTAAGACAGAAGTGGCAAACTTCATGACAGCCATGCTGACGCACAATAGAGGTATGACTGCTGAATCCTACACAAATGCACTTTATAAGCACTTACATGAGTACATGGATGGTGCAATCCCTAACAGAACCAAGATGCTATCCTCCAAAAAAAGGAAGCCAATCTGGTGGTCCCCTGCCATAAACAAACTCTACAACAGAAGAAAAAAACTGTTGCAAAAAAGAGTAAAATCCCATGATTGGAGAAACCCCCTGGTCAGCTTCAGTAAGAAGCTGAGATCCCTCATAAAATCCTCCAAAGCTAGTTATGAAAATAAAATCGCCACTGACTCTAAAGACAACCACAAAGCATTCTATAACTATGTCAAGAATCTCAATGGCAACACTCAGATCTGCTCTGAGTTACAGCACAACGGCACTAAATATACAGAACCAATGGATATTGCCAACATCCTGGCAGATAGGTTCAGTGCTAACTTTACCCCTCTGTCATCCCCTAAAGGGCCCATCTCTATACCAGAAGAATGCAAAGTTCCTGTAATCATGGCTGCACAGGTAAAAAACACACTATCCAAAGCCAAGAACACAGCATCCATGGGACCTGACGACATCCCAGGCTGTGTTCTACATGAACTACAGAACGAACTGGCACCCCACCTAAGTACCATGTTCAATCATAGCCTCACCTCAGGCTATGTGCCCACTGAATGGCGCACAGCAACAGTTATCCCACTCCACAAAGGGGGAGCCACCACAGACCCCGGAAACTACAGCCCAATTAGCCTAACGAGCCTGGTCTGCAAGGCTATGGAGCGTATCATCATGGAACTTATAAACAATGACATTGGTAATCTCCAAACTCAGGACCCCAACCAGTTTGGGTTTGTAAAAGGCAGATCATGTCTCCTAAACCTGATAGACTTCTTTGAATCAGTCACCAAAGCCGTAGATGAGGGTAAGGTGGTTCACACAGCCTATCTAGATCTCGGCAAGGCTTTTGACACCATCCACCACTCTGGAATTATAGATAAACTCACTAAACTAGGTATAAATCCCTATGTCACAAGATGGGTTGCCAACTGGCTCACTGACAGAACCCACACTGTGAAAGTAGCAGACTCCAAATCCAGCTTCAGACCAGTGACAAGTGGAGTACCACAGGGTTCAGTCCTGGGTCCTCTCCTGTTTGGTATCTACTTCTCTGAAGTACAGGCCAACACAGAAGGTCTTTGGCTAACAAAGTTTGCAGATGACTGCAAACTAGGAGCCATAATCAAAACTCCAAAAGATGTGGACATCCTACAAAAGAGCCTTGCTGAGACAGATGCCTGGTGTCAAAGCCATGGCCTCAAGCTCAATGCCAAAAAGTGCATCGTCATTCCTTTTGGTAAAAACTCAGTACCCATGAACTACCACATCGGTGGTAGTCTACTTAACACAAAAAGTGTGATAAGAGACCTTGGGACACAGGTGGACAATAGTCTCTCCTTTGATAATCACATCACCACAGTAGTCAGGAAATCCTTCTATGTGGCACACCTCATCACGAAAGGTTTCTTATCCAGGAAAAAAAGAGGTCATTGTTCCCCTCTACTCGTCACTCATTAGACCCATTATAGAGTACAATGCCCATTTTGGTATGTACCTCACAAGACATCTACAACAACTGGAAAGGCCACAGAAATACCTCACAAAGAGGATTACCGGCCTCAAAGAGATGCCCTATGCAGACCATCTCAAAAAACTGCAGCTTTACTCCACTGCATATCGCCTACTCAGAGGCGATCTCTGCCTAACGCACAAAGCTATATCAAACCCAGAGCTTTTAGACATACTCCACTTAAAGAAATCCCAATCCCTACGAGCTACATGCTCTAGGGACCTAAACAACATCACCACAATAAACAGAACATGCTGGAGGGATAGATTCCTGTCCCAGAGACTTCCCATACTCTGGAACAAACTACCTATCTATATCAAACAAAGCTCCTCGTAAGCACTGTTCAAGAAAAATCTTGATGATTGGATGGGAGATAGGAAATTCACCCCGGGGATCACTTCTGTGGCTCTGCTCGACAGTGGCACAGGAAGATAATTTTCTTGGGTGGCGAAATCCAGGGTACCTTTGGCTAGGCTTATATAAGCCCTAGGGTCAATAGCCTAGTACCTACCTATGAACCTATGAACCTATAAACAACCGGGGGGGTACACATTCTTACCCCTCTGCAGACTAGCCATGGCACTGTGGAACACAGCCTTGTGCTACCAAGTGCACCTACAAGTTCAATTCCTGCCAGGAAAGTTAAATACACTGGCAGATGGACTAAGCAGAAACCTTACGGACCCACATGAGTGGAAACTAGAATCAAGGATTTTCAGCATGTTGACAAGTGAATGGGGGAGCCCAGATATAGACCTGTTTGCCTCCCCCCAGAACTACCAATTGCACAAATTTTGCACAAGGACTTCCCACAAACAAGCCTGGAAAGTGAATGCTCTGTCCTTCAGCTGGAAAAACCTATCAGTCTATGCCTTCCTCCCACTGTCTCTGCTCTTCAAAGTACTACTAAAAGTCAAACAGGACAAACCAAGGATGATTTTGATTGCTCCAGAATGGCCGCGCCAACACTGGCACATTCTTCTGCGCAGTGTGTCATGGTTATCTCCATGGCACCTGCCTCAGACTCCTTCCCTGCTGTATCAGCAGGAGAACCAGATTTTGCACCCTCATTTTCCAACACTGAACCTTGCAGCCTGGCTAATGACTTAAATTCTAACTTAACATCCCTCAGCAAACCTGTAATGGATGTCATCTTAGAGGCAAGGAGGCCTAATACTAGAAAATCGTACGCTGAAAAATGGAAAAGATTCTGTGCCTGGAACCAATCTCAAGGGATGAGCACAGCAGCGCCCAATTTACCTCAGATTTTACAATACTTAACTGGGATGCTTCACAAGGGCCTGTCTTTTTCCTCCATTAAAATCCATGCCTCAGCCATTTCAGCTCATTATAACACAGAACCTCCCCTCTTCTCTCATCCACTGCTCAAGCAGTACCTCAGAGGGGCCAAAAATTTGAGACCACCCAGGAGAGCTCCAACCCCAGCCTGGAACCTTAACTTTCTATTGGAGAAACTCACTCTCCCTCCTTTCGAGCCAGCTGCTACTGCAGACTTAAAATTTCTTTTTTGGAAAACAGCTTTCCTTTCAGCGATCACTTCAGCTAGAAGGGTAACTGAATTATAAGCCCTTATGGCAGTGGAGCCTTTCATCATCTTTCATGCAGACAGGGTATCACTCAGGACCAATCCATCCTTCATGCTCAAGGTGGTATCGAATGTGGCTCTAAATCAGTCCATTCATTTGCCAACCTTCTTTCCCAATCCACATAACAAAGGGGAACAGATTCTGAATTCCTTGGATGTGCATAGACAACTTAGATTCTACTTGGACAGGACTACACCTCAAAGAAAATCTGAACAACTGCTGGTAGCATTTGCTGCAGGGGCAGAGGGGAAAGCTACTTCAGAACAAACCATTTCTAAATGGATAAGCCATTGCATTCATTTCTGCTACAAAAAACATGGAAAACCTATCCACCAGGGGATCAGACCTCACTCCACCAGGGCTGCATCAACTTCTACAGCCTTTCTCAGAGGCGTTCTTACCAGGGACATCCTAGAAGCTGCTACCTGGAGTTCTGTACATACTTTCACCAAGTATTACCATTTGCCAATTTTCTCTAAATCCAGAGCTGGCTTTGCCACTGCAATCTTGCAGGGCATTATAGCTGCTCCTAATGTTATCTAAACTCCTCCTCCCAATCATAGCTTTGGGAATCTACCCCAATGTAATGACTGCAACAGTGAAACACAAAGAACCTAGCACAGTTGTGTACACTTACCAGAAATGTAGATGTTTGAGTGTATTCACTGTTGCAGTCCTGGTTACCCTCCCTCATTCCCCCTAACTTCTTTTGGCTATACCTCTACTTTCCTTTACTATGCTTAAAAGCCTTTTTGGTGTATTTGCTTTTTTGTTGAAAGTATATCTTTGTGTTTTTATGTTTAATTGCTCCCCATTAGGGAGGCACCTGACATCTGGGGCAAGAAAACCTGATGTAATGGCGTCGGCTGCATGTTTTATACCCCTGACGACCTGACTTCATGGAAGAAGGGACAGCAACCGATGCAGGACCCAAGACTTTGTTAATCAGGCCAACTGAGGGCAACCTGCAAGCAGATTACCCAAATGTAATAACTGCAACAGTGAATACACTCGAACATCTACATTTATGGTAAGTGTACACAACTGTACTTTTCCTCCCACGTTACAAATACATGCGTCGGGCCTCTGCTGAAAATTGGTTTTGTTCCAAGTTGTACTTTCCCAGTAAACAAATGTTAAATAAAAAATAAATGAATACATTTCTGTCTGTTGGTGGTGTCCCACCAATTTACTGCATTGACTGGCTAACCTTGCTGATTTGCGAAGCAGTGGAAAATCAAAAGGGTCTTCCAAATTAGAATTAACATCCTGGCTCATGATTTGTGTGTGTGTTCACCATTTTTTTGGTTAATATAGCCTGCCTCACTGAAATGCACGTGTGTTTTTTAGGATCCCCTACACTACACCAACACGCCACAAAGCCGACACCCAAAACACCGAGACCAAAAGACCGACGACGCAGATGATCGACAAGGTGAAATCCCGGCAGCCGAAACACCGATATGGGCAATGTGTGAGCGTGACTCGGTAAGTGTGCGATAGTGAGGGATTTAGGGTTAGGGTGTGGACAGGTAAGTGTGCGATAGTGAGGGATTTAGGGTTAGGGTGTGGACAGATAAGTGTGCGATAGTGAGGGATTTAGGGTTAGGGTGCAGACAGGTAAGTGTGCGATAGTGAGGGATTTAGGGTTAGGGTGTGGACAGGTAAGTGTGCGATAGTGACGGACTTTAGGTTTAGGGGTGGGTTAAATGAGTTAGGGTTAGGGTGCAGGTAGGGTAAGTGTGCGATAGTGACGGACTTTAGGTTTAGGGGCTGGTTAAGTGAGTTAGGGTTAGGGTGTGGGTAGGGTAAGTGTGCGGTAGTGTCGGACCTTAGGGTTAGGGTTTGGGTTAAGGTTAGTGCATATATAGTTGTGTGTAATGTGTAGTTTACGTTTTGTGTGTCTGTGTTTTGTGTGTCAGTGTTATGGTGTTCGGTTTTGTGAGTTGTCGGTATTGTGTGTTGTCGGTCTTTAAGTCTCAGTTTTTTGGGTGTCGGCTTTGTGGCGTGTCGGTCTAGTGTAGGGGATCCATTTTTTATATGTATTACTAGTTATTATAACACCTTCCCTTTTATTATTATTGAGAGGATAAGCTGTATTCATCTCATTTTGTTTAGCAGCTCTCAAACATTTCTTATATCTCCTGTTTCTAACACTAACTCAGTGTTGGTCCCTTGTGAAAACTTGGTCATACTCATTGTTCTACACAAAGAATAACACATTCTCACTAATTGTTATAGTCATTCAGTGTTTTCACATCCATCATAAGACTAATTAACTCATCATTATGTTTGACCATCAGCTCTAACAGCTCAAGTCCATGCTTGTCAAATAATTTAACCAAGTTGTGGTAAAAACCTGAGTCAAACTTGACTCCATTCAGAAATTTTGAATAACACAATCCCTTTGGCACCCTCTGAACATTAATGCATCTCTGAAAATAACTATTATCAAGTTGTAAAGTGTGTAATTTAGTTATTTTTTTCTTACAAGTGGAAATGACACCAACTAACTTGTCCATAGTACTGTCTCCTTGGGTAACTACCGCTTATGCTGAAAATAATTTTTGAAAAACCAACTATCAAATTTGGAAGCATTTTTGGGTGTTTTTTGAAGCAGCATCATGTAAAGCAACAGTCATTGGATCAGTTGGTGCCTTAGTGTTTATAGTACCTGTTGAGTTAACCTCCATCATGAACACTTGATTCTGAGAGTGAGATGTAACTGCTGGGGTATACAGATTCGAACTGGCTGATCTTCGATTCAACTGGACTGTTCAAGTTGTTATAATCCGTGGTGACAGGCACTTGCAATAACAAATTTACAAGTCTGGTTAATTCTCCTGTTAAATGTACCAAATCAACAGTCACAGCAATCAGTGAAAAATGGTTCATCCTTCTTCAAAATACTGCTTGGTGAGCAGCAACGCTCACTTTCAAAATGTATCACATACAAACATCCTCCTCCCAATGACAATGCACTCACATCCATAAGTAACATGCCAACCTCAGTCAGCTACTTCACTAACAAATTTACATACAGCAGGTATCACCCTGAATACACAGTATCCATTTGTTTACTCCATATCTACATCCAGAGATTCTAAGGCTCTTCACAATGAAATCATATATTTATTACAGAGGTTTAAGACCCCTATTTTCTCATTAGTTTTCTCTTTTCCTCTTACTAACCTTAGCATCAGTCTTCTACTGTTATTAACTTCAGTAGTTTCATCTTTTTCATCAGTTTTCTGACCAACAGGTAAATGCTTGTGTCTGTTAACCAGTTCATGCTTTCCACGTTTTCATTTTTGCAAAACATTTCCCTAACCTACTTTCCTTACTACTGTAAATTCAGTTTTCCAATGTTCACTTTTCTCAGACAACATTTTACATTTTCCTTGAGCCTCCAGTATTACAAGAAGAGTATTTCACATGCTTTTCCATCTCACAGTCTCCAGAAAAGTGATTCCCTTTCTCATTTTCCTACAAATATACTATTTAGTTCAGCTTATTATGCCCGTGTTCCTTCAACATTCTAAGACACTGGATACTGGGCTCTTAACTTCCCTAACCTACCCCAAAAAGCAGCATTGTGGTTACAAATTACACCTATCAAATACTTAATAGAATATGAAGAAACCTAATTAGATAAATTAAATAACTATTTGTCTATCTATCTAGCTTTGTTAACTGGATAAATAAGCCGGTCAGTGGACCCATTTCAGACATAACTCAGGTCAGCTGGCAAAGACATTTATTTTAATTTATTTATGTATTTATTTATTTGACATTTCATTACTAGCAAAGTCCAAATGGGCCAGAAAGTGCCCATTTTCAGTGGAGGCCCGGGAAGAAAAGTTCCACAATCACAAGCTTTCAAATATATAGTATAGATATTTTAAATCACTAAGTATCATGTTACACTACAAAACATCAAACCATTATTTTAAATCACAAAGAGTCATATTGCTCTTCGAAATATGAGTGAAAAAATGTAATGAGAAAAACATAGAACATTATGTTTCATAACAGAGTGTAATGAAAAACAATAACATGAGTTTTAGACTCATGAGGAAAAACTCAATAGTAATATCATTTGTTACATATATTAATATGTGATAAATGAGACCTGAGACAATTGTAATAAGATATTTAAAGAAGTATTAGAGATTACATGATTAAAGACAGTGAGGGGGAATTCAGTGATGTCTTAGTATGAGAGATGGTGTCATATTATGGTTATAGAAGGAAGAAGGATGGAGAGAAGGACTTTATAGGAAAAGTGCAGCTTAGGTGAGTAGGGAGTAAAGAGAAAAGGTAGAAGAAAGGTCTGCAGAGATGAAGTGGATAAGGTAAATTAATGGGAAAAAGAAAAGAAAGGAGTGAAGTAGGTAGAAGGCTGAAGAGGGTTGTGAGTGTGATCTAGGGTGAAGGGGGTGAGCGAATTATAGTGAGTAAGTTCAGCCAGGATTGCCACAGGAGCAGGTCCAACATTTTGTAAGGTATTCTTTTAGGGAGCATTTAAAGGTGGGTGGGTTAGAAATAGTTCTGGTGGTTAGAGGTAGGGAGTTCCATTTTTTGCTGCTGAGTATGAGTATAGGCTTTGTCCAGGGGGGTTATTTAGTTTATTTATGGTGAGAAGTTATCTGTCTTCTGATCTGAGAGTCTTTTTAGGGAAATATATGCTGATTAAAGGGTTAAAAGCTGGGCAGGCTAATGGTTTGTGTATGATTTCATATATCATTATAAACTGAATGTAGGAAAGGTGGAGGGTGAGTTCCAGCCAGCTAAGGGTATGCATATCTTGAAAGTAATGGATTAAGGAGGATGAATTAGTAGCAAACTTTGTAATTTTGTTATAGCAACTTTCATTTTTTTAATGGAGGATTGTAAAATGGTTAGAATTGGTGCTCCACAGAGTAAGGAGGGCAGAAGGTAGTTTTTGGCTAGTTTAATTTTTGTGGGTGTGCTCAGAAAACATTTGTTTTTGTATAGCATGCCTAGTTTTTGATGGGTTTCTTGATATTGCTTTGGGCAGCAACACAGACTCTACATGGTGCCCTACAGGGGAACAGTTGCACAGACCAACCACTTTGGGCATCTACTGTGGTACGCAGTATCCTCAAGATAGGAGAACACAGATCACAGTCTGCCCTCCCTGGCAGGACTAGCCACTTGACAGTGTAAAATATGGCTCTATGTGATTCAGTCATGTTGACTAATGCTGCCAAATGGGCATGAGTAGTTATCGGCGGTAAGTAGGTTCAGGGCCTGGCTTACTCCGATCTAGTTCAGAGACCCATGCTAACAGTGGGAGAGGTGTATGTGCCCCTACTGGCCAGCATGTGCCCACCATAAAACTCAGGAGCCCTGGATCAATAAGCTACTGTCCGACCCGTGTCCAGTTGCCCAGCTAGGGTTATCTGGGATAGCTCTGTTGAGAGAAAAGCAGATGTAAAATCAATCAACCTGCCAAGCATGAACTAAGAATTGCTACACTCAACGTAGCTTCACTGACAGGGTGCAGCCTGGAAGAACATGACATGATGGTAAGTTGTAAGCAGTGATCAGAGAGGGCTCTAAGGTTAACAGAGACCAGGCTGAAGACTTGAAAGTTGACTGGAGAGAAAGCACAACAGTTCATTGAATTGGTAATGGCTCTAGTACCCAAGAAGAGGAGAAAATAATGGAGTGGAAGAAGAAGAATGGAAGCAACTCAAAACAACATGTGTGAGGACTACAGAACAGACATGTGGCAGGTAGGGAAATAAGGTACATAAGGAAAGCTGGTGGTGGAATGCAAAAGTACAGGAAGTTGTCAAAAGAAAGAAGGAGTGCAGAAAAAAGTGGGAGATAGAAAAGATGGACCAGGCTAGGAAGGAATACTGGTTGGCTAACAAAGAAACTAAGAAAGGAGTTGCAATAGCAAAGAATAGGGCATTGGAGGCACTCTACCAACTTCTGGAAAGTGACTCAGTAAGTGGCACAAAGAAACCATATAAGGTTGAAAGGCAAAGACAGAAAGATAAAGAAGATAGTCAGACACCTTTCATAAAGGATACCACCAGCAACCTACTCACCAGTCCACAGGACATCAAAGGCAGATAAATGTAGTACTTCCAGCAGCTTCTGAATGAAGAAAACCCCACAGAAGCTGTACTGACCTAGACATAGCCTATGATAAGAAGAGAAGAACAGGAACCCACCCTAGAAGAGATAAGAACAGCACTAAGGAAAATGAAGTCAAGGAAAGCAGCAGGCTCAGATGAGGCCACAGTAGACATGATAAAGTTGCTGGCAGAGCTAGGGGAGAAATGGCTCCTGAGGGTACTCATAGCAGTGTGGAGAGAAAGATATATTCCAGATGACTGGAGAATAAGCATACTCATGACAGCGTACAAGAACAAAGAGAACATCCACAAGTGTGAACAGCACAGAATTATCAAACTCCTGTCACACTCACTGCATGAAATTTCTGGAGAGGGGGACTGATAAACGGATAAACAGACTAGTAGAAAGTAAGATGCGAGATGAGCAGTTTAGATTCAGATCAGGACACAGCAAAACTGACCCGATGTTTACAGTGAGATAGTCAGTTGAGAAGAAGCTAGAGATGAGGAAAGAGTCCAACTGGACTTTCTTAGACTTGCAGAAACCATATGACAAGTTAACAAAAAAGCTGCTTTGGGCAGTACTGCAGTTGTTCTAAGTCCCAGAAATATTGGTAGAATTAGTGCAGACTATATACAAGGACCACTGACTCAAGTACAAACAGTGTTTGGTCTCAAAATTCCCAGTGGGAGTGGGTCTACATCTGGTTTAAGCTCTGAGCAAGAGCTTCAGCAAAGGATAGGGGAATGGAATGCAAAACTGAAGGCCATGGAATGAAACTAAGTACAGATAAGACAGTGGTAATGGCAGCAAATTGGAGAAATCAGAAGAAACTGAGAATTGAAATGGAAGGGAAGACAGCGGAACAGGTTAATAGCTTCAAAATTTGGGAGGGGTGGTTGTGGAGAAGGGAAATCTGAAAGAAGAGGTCAAAGCTAGAATCAGAGGGGCTGCAGCCAACTGGCATAGAATGTCAGGTGTAGTGTATGATAGAAGAATGCTAAAGAAACTTTAAAGTAAGGTGTACAAAACAGTGGTGTGAACAGTAGTACTGTATGGTACAGAAACCAGGGAGATAAAGGCACAGTAGATGAGGAAACTAGAGGTGGTGGAAATTAAGTGCCTGAGATGGGTGGTAGGATGTACACTGTGGAACAGATGAAGACATGAGGACACAACAGCAGAAGCCAAAGTAGCTCCAATTGCAGAAAAGATAAAAGAGAACAGATTATAGTGGTTCAGGCACATGTGCAGAAAACCAGAAGACAATCTGGTGAAGAACATTTGGGACAGACAGGAAGAAAGTAAGAGGAAATGAGGGTATCCAGCAAAGAGGTGGATGGACTATGTGAGATAAGATCTGCAAAAGTCAGGCATGAGTGTCGAAGACGGCAGGAGTGTAGTATTGAATTGAGAGAGATGGTGACAGTTAACACAACACCCCCAACCCATGTAGAAAATGGGAAAAGGGGGATTGATGATGACTCTTGATATTGCTTTGGATGTGGAGGTGAAAATTGAGATTATCATCTATTACGATTCCTAATAGCTTGGTTTGGTGGACTAACTCAGTTTCAGTGTCAATTGACAAAAAGATTTTGAAAGATGCTTTGTTAGGGGTGTGAGTTTTTAGGGCAAAGAAGAAGTGTTTATTTTTTAGGGGGTTGAATAGGCATTGTGCTCTTGTAAGCCAGGTTTCAGCTGAGAAAACAACTTGAGTGATTTCTTGGAGGTGAGTTAAGGAGTTTGAAGAGCACATGATGGTAGAATCATCTGCATATTGAATCAAGGTGCCTTCACAGGAAGATGAAAGTAAGTTATTGATAAAAATATTGAATAGTAGGAATAGTAGAGGGCCAAGGATGGATTATTTTGGGACTCCTGTTGGAGTGGGAAGGTATGCAGAGATGGATCCTTGCCCTTTTACAGCTTGTCGCCTGTTGGTAAGGTCACTGAAGAACCATTTGAATACATGGAGATGATAGTCTCAAGGAAGAAAGTTGATTGAGGAGTTTACTGTTAGACACCATGTCAGAGGCTTTTGCTAGATCTAGAAATACTGTAGATACAAGTTTATTAAAGTTGCAAGCTTTATTTACAGTGCCTGTTAATGATAGTAATGCAGTGGAGGTGCTGTGTTCTAGCTGAAATCCATGTTGTGTACTGGTGATTAGCTTATTTTGTAAGAGATAGTGGAGAAATTGTTGACTTATACTTCTTTCAAGGATTTTAGAGAGGAGAGACAGGATGGCTATGGGAAGGAAATTTGTAATGTCAATGGAATTACCTTCATTATGTTTGGGGATAATATGCACCATTTTCCACAAGTTAGGGACACAGGATCCTGTAGCCGATCTATTAATAAGAATGCTGATTGGGTATGCTATGGCATCTGTAGCTAGAGTAGGTATTTGGGGGAAGGCTGTCAGCTGAGGAGGAACGAGGTTTTAATTTATGTAAAAGCTTTTTTTAAGAGGGTTATAGAAACTAGTTGAAAGGTAAAGTGGGTGGAGTAGTTTGTATGTATATTGAAAATATTGCAGTTAGGTCAGTTTTGTGAAGTAAGTGTGCTAGGGTGTAAGGTAAGTTAGCTATGTGGAATGGGGTGTGTTAGGTGAGTTTGTGGGTAAGCTGGATACGCATTCTATGAAGTATGTATTGAAATGGGTAGCTGTTTGAAGAGGGGAAATGTCTGAGCATGGGCTGGGATCCTTTTTTGTATATGGGCTGAGAAGAGATGATAGGTAGAACCAGAATTTTTAGGATTGTTTTATGGCTGTTTTGTAGGTGAATACAATAAGACTTTTAATCTCTATTAACTTGTTTCTTGACTTGATTTTGTAGCCCTCTGAATAGTTGCCAATTTTTGTCATTCTTATTCTTTTGCTAGCTAATCCATGCTTTGTCTCTGTCTTTCATAAGTAGTTTGCATTGGTTGGTGAGACATGGGGTTTTAATTCTTTTTGTACGCTGTGGGGCTAAGTTCTTAAGAATATTTAGAAATGCTGCACTGAAGTATTCAACTGCATCATTTAAGGGGCATCTTTTTAGGGGGTCTATATTATAACATCGAAGTTCTCTAACATCGAATGTTATAATATTGAACCCATAATGTTGAACGCTGAAAACAGCGAAGGTGCAGGACATCGAATTCTTTCCCAGGGAAAGAATTTGGTGGGCCGTTGTTGTGGCTTCGCTGTTTTCAGAGTTCGATATGTTGGAGCATTACGGGTTGGGTTCAGGTAAGTGTGCAATTGTGTGTAAGTCAGGGTTAGGGGGCGGGTTAGGTGAGTTAGGGTTAGGGCGTGGGTCAGGTAAGTGTGTGATTGTGTGTAGGTTAGGGTTAGGGAGCGGGTTAGGTGAGTTAGGGTTAGGGCACGGGTGAGTTGAGTGTGCGATAGTGACGGACCTTAGGGTTAGGGTTGGGTTAAGATAAGTGGATAGCTAGTACTGTATGTACAGTTTAGTTTAGGTGTAGGATTTTAAGTGCATGTGCATGTATGGCTGTTTTTTTTTTGTGTGTTTGTGCTGTGTGTATGTTTCTCGGAATAGCAAATTTTTTCTCTGGGAAAAAATTCGCTATTCTGACTGTTCGATGTTTTCACACTTCGGTGTTTAGGGTTCGATATAATAACATTCGATGTTAGAGAACTTCGATGTTATGATATAGACCCCATTTTAGGATTGACCAGTTAACTGCTTTCAGAGCTTCAATGAAAGACTCCTTCGAGAAACTGGAGAGAATACGGGCAGTTTTGAGCTTATGTTCCTTTGCTAATTGTATAATACTCCTGTGGGTATAAGCTGGCAGGTGGCCACTTAGTGTATCAGGGAGGGTACCTGAGGAGGTAAAATTAGACTGGTTGGTAATCAGGATCCAGTCCAGTATAGATTGTTGGGAGTTTTTTTTTTGCCATGTCTTGTTGGTGTATTAATAAGATGAGTTAATCCAAAGAGGTTCATGCTGTTGATTGCTGAACTTATTGATACAAACTGCCAGTCAATATTTACACCACTCAGGAGGATAATTTCATTTGTGATTGTATCTGCTATGCAGGATAGTATGTTTTCAAGTATTGGAGTGTTCTATCCTGGGGGATATATAGCACAGCTTAAGGAATAAGATTAGGATTTCTGCTTTTCCAAAAAGTTGGGATTGTGCCTGTATAGGGCATTACTGTGAACATATTTGGGAAGATTATAGCAATTCCACCTGCTTTTTATGTGTTCTATTTAGTCTAATAATATTATATAACCGGGGGGGTTAGTATTTCAGCATCTTTTATTCCAGGCCTTAGTTACATCTCTGTTGTGGCTAGGATGTCTGGGGTGTGTTTGGTCATCCAGGCATGAAAATCTGTGATTTTGTCGCATTACTATAAGGCCCTTAACAAAGGGTGTCCAATTATACTGTGCAATATTAACACTAATATAAATAGCAGTAGTTCACCAAGAAGGCTGGGCCTTCTGGAGTGACCCACACCATGTCACCAAATAAATATAAGCACTCTCCAAAGTTAGATACTTTCTACAAGTACCAGCCACAATAAAAGTTTTAAATATAGTTAATAATAAATAGTAAAAGTACATGAAATTACTGAATATATATTCACAGTAAACCACAGAGTTCAGATCACAGGAAATATAGACATGAACATTGATGGACAGACTCAGACAAATAAAGAAAAACAATATCTAAATTAAGCTTCACTATATTCCTGACTGAATCTAAGAGAATTACTGTTCCATAGTTAAGTTACTTACTACTGCAAGGCAAGATGCCATAAGTGAGGGTCTTTCTAGTCAGGCTTTCCAAACAGAATATTACATACTCTGAGATTTCTCTTTGTAATACCTAAAATATAATTTACAAGAGGGCTGGCAGAATGACCTCATCTGGTCACCTGACTCTAGGTTCTCACAGTATTCCCCTTTGAAGCTGGGAGAGGAATTAGCACAGACAGCTGCAATACACATCCAAATGTTTATGGCAGTGCTTGGGGCCTCCCCTCTTTTTACTGAGCTAATGGACAAAGGCTCTTCCCCTAGACCCAGCATCTCTGGTCCTATTCAACACTGTGGGTTACCTTTTAATGGTTTAACAGCTCATTTACATTTCTCTTATTTTTCTTAAAGTTAACCTCTGTTGTGCCTGTACTCTCTATTAAAACAATTAAACATATGCACTTAATTCAGCTACAACAATACATGTACATTTCTCCTCATTTCAGGAGGTACACTGTTGATATATTTCAACACAAGCAAAGCTCACAAATACATTTTCAGCACAGACATCTGTACAAAATCAGTTTGATATACAAATGACATATAGTTCTAATACATTTGTAACACAAGTATCTTGTATAAATCAGTTTGATATTCAAAGGACATATCATTTTTTTACAAAACTCCAGCTGGCTATGTTGGCACTTACACTTATAATCATACATGGTAAGGCCTTGCTGTCTCTAATTATGGTGGCTGCCAAATAAGCAATTACTAGGAAATGGAAATTAAAATCTAAACCAACTATATTAGAAGTACATATAGTTAACAGAGATAAAACAACTGGACTCGAGATCTTTAGAAAAAAGGTAGGAGCAAACTACATTGGAAAAAATGGAAATTGTGGGAACAATGCATACAGGGGAGAAATGAGGTTTAAAAGAAGGCAGGACTTAAATGAGCTATGTAATGTTTGACTGAAAATTATTGGTTAGATCATTAGTGATGTAGAATATTTGCAACTGGGAGGGTGCTGTCAGTATGGTTTATGATGCAAAATGGTTGCAACTAGGATTGTGTCGGTGTGGTTTGTTTTTATTTATATAGATGTATGATTGCTTATGCTACAAGTGATGGTTTAAAAAATGTTTTTTGTTTTAAAAAGGGGGCAGGAATTGAATAATTTATTTATTTTCGCTTAGGTATATGCTATATAGCAATATATGTGAAGCATAATGTTTGTTAATTTTAACTTGTTAATATAGTTTGATTACTTTTATATAAAGGTAAATTTGCCTAATGTGCCAGTGTCACAAGTGATAATTCAATAAAGGTGTTTAAAAAATGGACTGGGATGAACTTGGCTTTATGTGGATGAGGAGCCTGTTTGACAGCAGAGGTCTCCTCTATGAAATATACCTCTCCTTCCAAACCAATCTGTTGATGTTGCTAAGGAGGTTTAGCTCCCTTGACTGAGTAGTTCTGATGCCATTTGACTTGCTGATGTGCAGTAAATCTATGAGTAATGGGTCAGAGGATGCCTTATATGCCAGACACAGATCGCCTGTTTGCAATCTGTATGATAGTGAGTATAGTGACAGTCCATGTAGAACATGTTGTTTAGAACTTGTATCTTTTAGTAATGTATCTGTGTGGGTGTTCCATTTGTTGCATGTGTCTGGACAGATACATATCAAAGGGGGCATTATATTCAATGATTGGCCTAATGAGGGCTGAGTAAGGGGGGGGGCAATGAGACATCCCTAGATCTAGATACAATTCCTTTGTTTATAAGCTGTGCAGTACAGAAGGACTTTCTTACAAAAATAAACACATATTGGTCAAACGTTAGGTCCCTATCCATATAAGATCCCAAATCCTGAACAACTGTGTCAACTCTTAGGTGCATATTTTCAATGTGGTAGTTCCCTGGGGTAGATGATACAATAGTGCATTTTTTGGCATTTAGTTTCAGACCATGGGTTCATAGGCTCATAGGTAGATACTAGGCTATTGGCCCAACGGCCTAGGTAAGCCTAGCCAACAAGGTACCCTGGCTTACGCCACCCAGGAAAGTTATTTTCCTGTGCCCCTGTCGAGCAGAGCTATCAAAGTGATCCCCGGGGTGTATTTCCTGTTTCCTATCAACTTATCAAAATTTTTCTTGAAGAGTGCTAATGAGGAACTTTGCTTGACATAGATGGGAAGCTTGTTCCAGAGTATGGGAAGTATATGGGACAGGAATCTATTCCTCCAGCATGATTTTAACACCTGTTATTTACTTGAGACAAACCTTCCTACAGGATGGCTAAGTCATTTAGGGATTTAATGACTGCTCCTAGCTTGCAGTCATCTACAAACTTAACCAGAGCCCTTTGGTATTAGCTTTTACTTCAGAAAAGTAAATGCCGAATAGGAGAGGGCTCAGCACAGAACCCTGGTGTACTCCACTGGTGACTGGGCTCTTTGTGGAGGTAAACTTCCTCTACTTTGATTATCTGCATCAAATCTGTGAGCCAGAGGGCAATCTAGCAGGAGATATAGGAGTTTATTCACAGTTTACATAGCTTTTCTACTGTGCCTTAATGGGGGATTGTGTCAAAAGCTTTGGCCAGGTAGAATTATGTGGTGTTTACCATTTTGCCTTCATCTATTGCTTTGGTGACGTTTCGAAAAAATCCGCCAGGTTGAGTAAGCATGTCCTGTCCTTGGCAAATCCAAACTGAGATGGGTCATGTGTTTGGCAGTTTCAAGTGTCCTGATTGATTAATTCCATGATAAGTCTTTCCATGGCTTTGCATATGAGGCTGGTCAGACTTCTGGATCTGTAATTGCCTGAGTCTGTGGAAGGTCCTCCCTTAACCAAGGGAATTACTGTAACTGTTCTCCATTTGCTTGGCACAAAACTTGTATGGAGACTAAGACTGAACAGTGTTGTTAGGAAAAATGTATCCAGGGATATTGTCAGGGCTCATAGATATTGTATTTTTAGCTTTTGATAGCACTTTTAGGACTTGCTCTTATGTGACAGCTGAAGGTGAGCCAGTTTCAGGTATATCTTGAGGGACAGACGTGGGTGTTGCTTGTCTTGTGTGTTCAAAAGAGACAATGAACCAGTGTATGAGTTCAAGATATTTATTGTACATAAACACATCAGGAACTGTAACTGGAACATGTATTTAAGTTAACTAACTTAAAACTTCAAACATGCTTACATGTGCATCTCCATTCATGCCTGCATTCACTCTGACTGACTGTAGAAAATGGCACTGCTCTTGCACATGCTCAGTTACTTATATCCTGCAGGTTAAACCATAACATCACTGTTGCTGGGATCCTACTTACATCAAAACAGTGGCTCTCTGCCTCCCATTCTCTGCTACTCTACCCAATGATAAATACCAAAAAATATTTGTCTCATAGTTTCATAAATGTATATTCTAAAGTACTGACTTTCTTTTAGATATTTTAAAATTGTTAATTTCTGCTAAGTATTATCAGTTGTATAAATCTCCTGCTTGCTGTGTTACTCACTTCTTATCTTACCATATTGTATCTTTTGTACTGTACTTTTACTGGAGCTTTTCTCTCCAGGCCTCCGCTGAAAATGGACCTGTGAACAGTCGGACTTTCCTGGTAAACAAATGTAAAATAAATAAATAAAAAAATAAAATATGATTCTAATGTTTAGAATGACTATTTTTAAACTTTTTGGGTGTATTCATTGGTCTGAGGTGTGACTGGGATCTGGGTTGGGGTGGATGTCACCACACAGATATATGGCTGAGAAAGATCATTTATTTATCATAGCTTTTAGGCAAATATGGGTAGAAGTATTACTTTGACATTGGGACTGACATTTTTTAGTATTTTGGGGTTACAACATTGTAATTGATTTATGGGAAATAAGCTTGAAGGGATTTTTGAGTAGCTGGTGGAATGATATGTGAGGATGAAGTAATGGTTGAGGTGTGCTTTATTATTACTGCTGGTGGGGATGTTAGGAATGAGAGGAGGAGGAGGAGGAGGAGGATGAATAAGGTGATACGGGGGAAACCGCATGGTTAGTGTTGTGAAAGGCTTGCAGTATTGTCAGGTGAGGTAATGAGCAGTAATAATAGTGTGGAGAATAGGTAGGTTTAGATGGAGAGGGAGCAGAGTGAGATTTGAGAAGGAATTGAGAACAGAAGGGGGTGGAGATGGTATAATGAGAACAGTCTGTGATTGAGTAGTGCAGTACAGGAGATCGAGTAAGTGAGATGTAAGTGTAAATATGGGGGGAGCGGTCAGAATTGGGAGTAGGGTAGCAGAGTGAAGCCTGAGTGTAGCAAGAGCTGAATGGAGTGGGTTGGCACATGGCGGATTAAGTAAAGGGAAAAAAACGATCTGTAAAATTGCGACAAGACAGGAGGTAAGACAAGTCCTTATCATTTTAAAGACAGTAACACGAGCTGCTACATTGTTGTTAACAACACTTATGTTAACAGCAACAGGCAGTATTGCAAACCCTTTAGCTTGAAATGAGGCTACAGTAGCTGGAGAAACAATATTGAGATGCGGGGAGGGCCAATCAGGTACTTCAGTGAAATGCAGTTACTACACCTACAGTTGGTATACCACCAAAAACAATCAGTGAGGTAGAATGTTTATGGACAAAAACAAGGACTTTGAACTCTAAATACCTGATGCACTTAATTTTATTGTTACGGGCTTTTATTGCCTTTCCAGGGAAATTTTACACTGCAAGTGTACAAAAAGTGTTAATTTAGCTTCACTCTCACAAGTATAAGGCCTGTGGGTGTGGGTGAGGGTGGGGGTGTAGCTCCAGCAGATTCAACACTACAGTACAGAACACACTGTTGCAGAAGTGATGGAACACAATTAAGTTTTGTTTAATTCTTGGAAATTGCCTTACATATGTTTCAACTAAAGATATTGCTTCTTTTGTACTTCTGCAACTAGAGGTGAAATTCAGCTGTAGAAGGTCCTTTGGTAGTGAGATTCTTTTAACATTTGCAACGGCATTTATCAGACATACTATACTTATTTTTGCTTATTTTACTAGTTATTGCTTATTCTAGCCATTTATAACACCTTTTATTGTCTGCAGCATACTTTTTACTGTATTTTATTGCTATAAACTAATCTGCATGGTTGTACTAAAATTATCTGCCTTACAGGACCTGATAAATATGTTTTTTTACTGTCACACTGTTTGTAAAGCTTTTTTACCTAGTTTCACTGTGTGAAAGGTATTAACTGGAAAATTTCTCCATTTGTTAAGCATCTGTTTGTTTGTTCTGATTTCCTGCCAATGGGTGTATCATATAACTGATTTGTTTGCAGTTAAACACATACACTAGAGTCTTCTTGTTCCTTTATCTGTTTAAAACTTTCATTTAGTGGCTCACTACTGTTTTTCTGCTGTGATAAACATTTCCTTAATGTTTTCCGCCTAAAATAGTGTAGCTAGTAGCTGTAGCACAGCCAAGTTCAGGTTTGCTGTCTCTGTGGACTAGTTATTTGTTTGCAGTGTTTGTTTGTTGTGAGCACATGTTCCAGACCCTCTTGGCTTAGCAGAAGCCTTTCTTCACTTTAGTGAGAGTTCTGTTGTTGATTGGCTGCTGGCTGGTAAAAGTTGGCTGGTCTAGGGCTTGGAGTAAGCACTCATTGGTTCTTGTGAGCTTTTTTTAAAGTTCTTTCAGGCTGTACCTTCTGGTATTTAAGCCCTAACGTTGGGAGGATTTCTATCTATACACACGCTGAGTTGAGTGGAGGAGGGGCACTGACCACAACACTAATCTGTGATATATATAATAAGCATCCTGTTTTTTTTACTGTATTTTATTGCTATAAACTAATCTGCACAGTTGTACTAAAACTGTCTGCCTTACAGGGTCTGATAAATAAGGTTTTTAATGTCACAAAAAAATGGCTAAACGACTCCAAATAACAAAGTAAAAGTGAAAAAGCAGCAAACCAAAGACCAGGAAGGAACTGGACCATAAGACTTATTAGCTTTCATTCGTTTAATAAAACACCACAAACTTCATCAGAATAAATACACAAACTTGAAACCACCCTTTAAATACTTGTCATGTGCAAATAAATCATCCAATGACAAAATACTTCAAATAAATTATTTCAATAACCACTGTGATGTCATGAAAATGTAAAAATACACTACATTTTTAACATTACATATGTATAAAAACATGAAAATGTATATATAATAGTCAATAATGACAAACTACTACACAGTGTTTCATCAAATAAAGCCCATTTTGTGAACTGCTTGGCTCACTACATCAAAGCTTTTGTAAATGCAGAAAACATTTGATGTTAATAGTTTCATTTAGTTCTGGAGGGTAGTCTGCCATTTAGTTTCCCTACATTCTAATAAGGCTTTAAAATTGCCCACCAAAGGAACACAAACTACTTTATCTAAGACAAAGAATGCAAATTTCTTAAAATTGTTACATAATAAAACATGTCGTGCCAGTGCATTATTCCTATCGTTGTTTCTCACTGCCAACACATGTTCATAAATCCTTCTACTTAGTGACCTGATGGTCTTGCCAACATATAAACTGGTACATGAATTACATAGTGTGACCTAAACAATACCCACAGAATCACATGTGAACCTGTCCTTTGCCCAAATAACTTTCTTGAAATATTTCAACTCAACAGAACCTGAATTAGCTATGTATCTACATTGCCTGCAAACAAAAGTCCCAACATGGTCTTTGACCCCATTGTGTGATGTCTTAGAAGTACTTTCAAGTATACTTCTTATGTTACATACCTTTTTATAAGTGAACAAAGATTCATTACCCAGGACTTTCACCAATTCAGAATGTCCAAACAACACCTTCCAATTTTCCTTAATAACACGCCTAATAATGTCCATTCTCTCTGAAAAGGGCAATGAGAAGCCAGCTCAAACACCTTGTTGTTTTGATAAACTCTACTTGCTACACTGAAATTGCCCCTCAAAATGGGACTAGTTAAACTGTCTCTGAGAGTTATAACTTCAGCAACAATGTTACGTAACCAAAACAAATCATAATCCCTGGCTATAAAAAATCCAGTCAGTTTGTTTACCTCACCATCAAAAACAGAATCTTCACTGGTCAAACAACTAGCCTGGTTGTTTGTTTGTTCTGAGCACATGTCCCAGGCCATCTTGGCTTAGCGGAAGTCTTTATTCACTTTAGTGAGAGTTCTGTTGTTGATTGGCTGCTGTCTGGTAAAGGATGGCTGGTCTAGGGCTTAGAGAAAGCACTCATTGGTTCTTCTGAGCTTTTTTAAGTTGTTTCAGGTTGTACCTTCTGGTACTTAATCCCTAACTTTGAGAGGATTTCTGTCTATATACAATGAACTAGCAGAGGAGGGGCACTGACCACAACTCTGATCTGTGATATATAACAAGTATCCTGTTTTTATTTTGTGTAGTTTTACTAGTTATTTTACTGTATTTTATTCTTATAAACTAATCTGCATGGTTGTACTAACATTGTCTGCTTTAAATGGCCTGATAAATAAGGTTTTTACTGTAACACTGTAAAGATTTTTAGCTAGTTTCACTGTGTGAAAGGTATTAACTGAAAATGTTCTCCATTTGTTAAGCATCTGTTTGTTCTGATTTCCTGCAAAGGAGTGTATCATATAACTGATTTGTTTGCAGTTAAAAACATTCTCTAGAGTCTTCTAGACTCTCTAGAGTCAGTAGAGTGCTCGCATTTCCCTCAGCAAAAGTTACATCCTGTGTCTTGGCCAACCTCCAATCAACCCAAGGCTGTCTCATTTCCCTGCACTGTGATACCCTGCGTCGGTGGAACACTAAAGTGCTTTCAGCTACACTAGTTCCCCTCAGCAAAAGTTACATCCTGTGCTTGGCCACCCTCCAGTCAACCCAAGGCTGTCTCGCAGCCCTCCACTTTGAGACCCTGTGTCGGTGGAACACTAAAGTGCTTTCAGTTACACTAGTGTATGTTAGAAATGTATTTAATCTGTCCTCCAAACTGAAGACTGTTTCCCCTTTCACTGTTCACATGCACACTACTGGTCCCCCCATTTCTCTCTTCCTATATTACTCCTAGGTCAATTACTTAAAACTACTTTCTCTTGGAAAACGTTTACCTATGTACCTGCAGCCCATACTTCTTTTGTTTTTCCCTGCAGAACTGGTGATCCTTTTCATCACTCTGTACTAGATTAGTAGTATAATACTTGTGGTTATTAGGTAAATACTGCACCACACTGACCTGGAATTAACTTAGCTTGGTTTTCCTGTTTTCTTTTTAGCAGCTGGCTTAGTCCAGTTTTTCTGACTCTCAACCTTGCATTACTTTGTGTCTATCCCTTCCCCCACCTTGAACCTGCACATCTCCCCTCCCACTCCTGCTTAATTACAGAGGTATCAAAAAGCCTGATGTAGAAATGCACCATCTTTTGACTTAGCTTTTTTGCCTTGCTTCATAGGAATCCCCAGTACTGTGCTCGCATATAAGTACTACCTGGTATTATTTTTGTTTGTGATTCTTACTGCTATTTTTGAGAAGTTTCACACATGGTATGTATTTTTTGTCATGCATATTTCTGGTTGGTAACAACTCTATCTGGCACTTGTTTTTTGGAGATGCATTTCATGAGCGTTTTTGTTATTTTTTCCTTTATTCTATTTGCCCTGCATATGAGTGTTTTTGTTGTGGCAGTATAGAATTGTATTTATGGCATATTGTGACTTTAAATAACAGGTAAAATACTGCTTCATTCAATAATGTGAATATTGTCACCTGGTATGTGTACTTTTAGATCAGTAACCTGTTTGGCAATTAGATTAGAAGTTATTGTAACCTCCGAGGGATACAACTGACTCTGTGTATCTGCATAACATCGCTGTTATTTCTGACTGGTAGCTGGAGAATGTAGCATCTTAGTAGTTACTTGTTCCTGTGTCATACCACTGATTCCTGACTTTTAGTGCAAAATGTTAAATTGTGTGTAGCATCTTAGAAGTTAATTGTGTTTCTGTAGCATACCACTGGTGTTTCTGACTTTAAGTGGAGAATGCTAAATAGTTTGTAGCAGCTTAGTAGTTACTATGTTTGTCTTCATAACCTTTATAACAATACATAATAGTGTAGTGCATGTTATAATAGCTTGGTATCAACTGCAGTTACCCTTTTTGTTTTTTTTTTTCTCTGGTACCCTTGCATTTTGTGTTGTTCATAGAATTGTGCTGTTTCTTACAAGGTATGCTGCTCCTCTACTGCATTCTCTATCTCAGTTACCTGGTAATCAGAGTGTTTTAAAACTTCAGACCTAATATTTACCTCCTTTTCCTTTTTACTTCCAGTCCCCTCAGCAAAAGTTACATCCTGTGTCTCGGCCAACCTCCAATCAACCCAAGGCTGTCTCGTTGCCCTGCACTGTGAGACCCTGCGTCGGTGGAATGCTAAAGTGCTTTCAGCTACACTAGTGTATGTTAGAGTTGTATTTAATCTGTCCTCCAAACTGAAGACTGTTTCCCCTTTCACTGTTTGCGTGCACACTACTGCCCCCCCCCCCACCATTTATCTCTTCCTATAGTACTCCTAGGTCAATTACTTAAAACTTCTTTCTCTTGGAAAAAGTTTACCTATGTACCTGCAGCCCATACTTCTTTTGTTTTTCCCTGCAGAACTGGTGGTCCTTTTCACCACTCTGTACTAGATTAGTAGTATAATATTTGTGGTTATTAGGTAAATACTGCACCACACTGACCTGGAATTAACTTAGCTTGGTTTTCCTGTTTTCTTTTTAGCAGCTGGCTTAGTCCAGTTTTTCTGACTCTCAACCTTGCATTACTTTGTGTCTATCCCTTCCCCCACCTTGAACCTGCACATCTCCCCTCCCACTCCTGCTTAATTACAGAGGTATCAAAAAGCCTGATGTAGAAATGCACCATCTTTTGACTTAGCTTTTCTGTCTTGCTTCATAATCCCCAGTAGTGTGCTTGCATGTAAGTAGCCCACTGCCCTCTAGGTGGCTCCATACTATTAGTGCACCCAAGTGCCCCACCAGTCCACTAGGTGGCTCCATACTATTAGCTTTAGAGTATCTAAATCCCTTTACCTCTTCTTCATCGAATCCTCCTAACACAGTTCTTATTCATCTCTTTGTTATTGTTCTCTCTCACACTGTGGTCCCAGTATAACCATACAAATATTTCCTTATATCACTCTGCTATAATCCCACTTCTGTCTTTTTTAAGCCTCTTACCTTCTTATATATCTCAACACACTTACCTTCAGACTTCAGCACTCCAATGATTGTTCTCCTCGATCTTCTTCTTCTTTTGGATCTACCCGCTCCATTCGCCCCTACCCTGCTCACAATTCCCACCCACCCCCAGGTGTCCTACACTTATTATCACTTTGACACTCCCCCTCATCTGACACCACTCCCACTCATCAGAATCAATCAGCATTAACCAATCATTCACAGGACCCAGCCCTATTACACCAACTCTCTCCAGTCTCTCACTATATGCTAATTATAAACACCCCACCTCTATTTTAAACAAGCATTACTCAAATACCCCTACAATGCCTCCACATACTTTTAACAAATCTTCAAATTCTAATCCTATTTACTGCTTAATACCCCCACTTATAATTCTCTATCTTCTCACAGCCTATGAATACCAACACCTCCCTGGCACCCACTACCCTAGAACCAAAACCAGTACTACTAATCAGCCACATAATTCTAACCAGCCACTACCCCACCTCTCATCAAACTCTTCTAACGCAAAAATTCAACATCTCATTCCTGCTTCATATATTAATCCTAGAACTAAATACTACCACAAACTCTTATTAAAACTCCAGAAACTTGCTATTAGATTACTACCTAACCTCACAGTGGATGGTAACATCCACCCTAACCCAGGCCCAACCCCACCTGTTACGATCAGCCCCACAAATAACACACATACTAGCCTACAAAACTCAAATAATGCCCCAACTCACTCCTAGTGTGTCACCTAAACATTAGAAGTATAAACAAGAAAATTCACTACTTACATGCCCTCCTGGATGTCCACTCCCCTGATATACTATGCCTTAACAAGACCTGGCTCAAGCCTACTACCATTGATAATGAGATTATACCCCCAGGGTACAATATATTAAGACTTGGTCGCATCTCTAAGAAAGGAGGGGGGGGTAGCCATCTTGTATAAATCCACTCTGGAAGTATCCAAAACTAGTACCCCAAATGCCTTGTTTACTAACAATGCAGAAATACTCATCACAAAGGTCCAACTCAACAAACGCAAATCTATAAACATTGCATGTATCTATATTCCTCCAGGTGACAACACAAATACCTTGGAGGGTATCCTCCAATGGCTCTCCACTAACTGCCTCCAGAAAATTATTATTCTCAGGGATGTTAATATCGACTGGAATACTTGCTCTTCAAACTTTCCCTCTACCCATATAAATTTGCATGGCTTCTCCCAGATGATATCTTCCCCAACCAGAATCAATAAGCCTAACAAAAAAGAAAGTATCCTAGGCTGGATATTAATAAATAACCTACACCAGATATATAAAACAGGCACCCTACCTGAGGACTTTAGTGATCACTTCCTGACCTATATAATCAGAAAAAGAAATTACATCCCCCAACAATATTCCTTTAAAACCATTAGAAGTTGTAAGAACTTTATTCAGACTAAATTTCAGAATGAACTTAACACATATGACTAGTCCAACCTATGGCTACTTCCACTAGATGAAGCAGTTTCATACTTTACATTTCTTGCTCTCCTGGATAACCATACCCCCCACTCACTATCAGAACCAATAACAAAGTAGCACCATGGATGTCCAATGATACAAGACAAAAAATATTAGCAGAAACAAAGTGTGGACCTCCTGGAGAACCACTAAGTCACCAAAAGACCACCTTATATATAAACAGCTGAGAAATGATACAAAGAAGTATTTTATGCTAGACAAATTAATTACTACTGTAATCTGCAACAAAAGCACCAAAATCAACCACAAAAATTCTGGTCAGGCATAAACAAACTTCTCCACCCAGGCCAATCAACTACTCCTACCCCCTTAACTACCCTCCGACAACCTCCTAAAATTGTTGCTAACACCTTTAACACTTTCTTTACAGAAACCGTGCAATCCCTAGCCAGTAAGCTATCTCCCTATACCCCAAGTACCACCAACCTCACACCTGATAATAAGATCCTCTTTAAGCTTGATCCAGTACCAACATCTTTTATTAAGTCCCTACATAAACTGAAACCCACAACCCTTTCAGCAAACCTACTACCTGCAGAATATCTCAAAAATGCCGCTAATGAAATAGCATACCCCATATCAATTTTAATCAATAGAACTATCCATGAAGCCTATATCCCCCACATCTGGAAAATCTCCCACATTGTTCCTCTTCATAAAGGAGGAGATTCCACTGAACTTTCAAATTATAGGCCTATAGCCATTCTGTCTCCCTTGGCTAAAATAATGGAAAAATGTATCGACAAGCAGTTTCTTGCCTATCTTTATCAAAACACTCTCCTAGCCCCCTTCCAGCACAGATTTACACCTTGCCATAGTATAGCCTCAGCCTCTCTCTCCTTCTCCCACACAATAAATCAAAACCATAATGAAAACAAGCTATCCTCAGCCCTCTTCCTTGACCTATCCAAGGAATTTGATATGGTAAATCACCAGCTACTCTTGAACACATTAATATCACTCTCCATAGATAACCTAGCAATTACCTGGTTTCATTCTTACCTAAGTGACAGACAACAAGCTGTACTATGGAAGAATAACCTATCGTGCCTTTTACCAGTCACCCTTGGACTCCCACAGGGATCTGTATTAGGTCCCCTCCTATTCACCATATTCATTGATGACCTGTACAAAGTTATCCCTGATGCAACTTGTATTCAGTATGCAGATGACTCTACCCTAATCTGCTCTGCCACCTCCCCCACAGATTTACAATCCTTGTCCCAAATCACTTTCAACAACAAAGTAGAGAACTGGCTCACTGGTCGCCAACTACTATTAAACCCAAATAAAACCAAACTATTACTCTTCTCCCCCACTCGCAAGGTCCCCTCACCACCTCTCACCATAATGTCTAACAATGGTACCATAATTTCCCCAGAACCTAGTACTAAACTACTGGGAGTGATCATCGACAACAACTTGAAGTTTGATGCTCACATAGACAAAATTATTAAAACAGTTAATAAAAAATTAGGCTCTTTATACAGGATTAAACCATTCCTAACCCCATCTGCTAGAACTGTTATTGCCTGAACACATCTGCTATTGACCCTTCTTTATGCCTCACCCATCTTCGTAAACCTAAGCAAATCAAACCTCAATAAATTTACTAGGTGCTACAATAACATTGCCAGATTTGCCACAGGATCAGCTTATAGAACTGATCACTGCCTTAACCTTCAATCGTTAGACTGGCTTGAACTACACTATCGACTACAATATAACCAACTAATAGTTGTTCACAAAATCCTCCACCAACCAGACAGTACACCCATACTGAAAAATATTATTACCCCCTACAGTAACCTAAAATCCCTTCGCTCTTCAAATAAATTGCTAGTGCAAACTGTTGAAACCAACAATTCAGCTGGTGAGTCACTATTCTCCATCTCTGCCGGTAAAAACTGGACCCTACTTCCTGCTGAACTCACCACTGACCCCTCCTTATCCCAATTCAAAAATCCCTTAGGAAATACCTAAAAATGCAGTGGCTTTGTCCCTGTACAAACCCTGATTAACCCCCACTCAAACATAATTCATAAATGAGAACCTCATTACAGGAATAAAACTCTGACTCTGTTTAAAATTCTGTGCATCACCCACCTACTGGAAAGATTTAAAGTTAACATGACACCATGTATGATACTCACCTTAATATATGTGTTTTCCTTTTCCAGATGAAATCTTTAACTATTTCTTTCTCAGCTACTTGCTTCCAACCTTTGCTGTGTGTATGTGAGAAAAACATGTACCTGTGTGTACATATCGTTAAACAAATATCAGTTTTGTGATAACTCACTGTAATAATTTCACTGTATTTACACTTGGTTTTGTACATTTGGAGCTTTTCTCCCTGAGCCTCCGCTGAAAATGGACCTGTATCCAATTGGACTTTCCCAGTTAAAAAATGTAAAATAAAATAAATAAAAATTCTTACTCCTTTATCAGTTTAAAACTTTCATTTAGTGTTTCACTGCTGCTTTTCTGTTGTGATAAACATTCTCTAGTGTTTTCTGCCTAAAATAGTGTAGCTAGTAGCTGTAGCACAGCCTAGTTCAGGATTGCTGTCTCTGTGGCCTGGTTGTTTGCAGTGTTTGTTCTGAGCACATGTTCCAGGCCATCTTGGCTTAGCAGAAGCCTTTATTCACTTTAGTGAGAGTTCTGTTGTTGATTGGCTGCTGGCTGGTAAAGAATGGCTGGACTAGGGCTTGAAGTAAGCACTCACTGGTTCTTCTGAGCTTTTTTAATGTTGTTTCAGGTTGTACCTTCTGGTATTTAAGCCCTAACTTTGAGATGATTTATGTCTATACACACTGAGCTGAGCGGAGGAGGGGCACTGACTACAACTCTGATCTGTGATATATAACAATAAGTATCCTGTTTTTTTGTTTGCTTATTTGTACTAGTTATTGCTTATTCTAGCCATTTATAGCATTTTTTATTGTCTGCTGCATACTTTTTACTGTATTTTATTGCTATAAACTAATCTGCAAAAGTGTACTAAAATTGTTTGCCTTACAGGGCCTGATAAATAAGGTTTTAACTGTCACACTGTTTGTAAAGCTTTTTTTAGTTAGTTTCACTGTGTGAAATGTATTAAATGGAATTTTTCTCCATTTGATAAGCATCTGGTGGTCTGTTCTGATTTCCTGCCAAGGAGTGTATCATATAACTGATTTGTTTGCAGTTAAAAGCATTCTCTAGAGTCTCCTTGCTCATGTATCTGTTTAAAACTGTTTTTTGGCTGTGATAAACATTTCTCTAGTGTTTTCTGTCTAAAATACTGTAGCTAGTAGCTGTAGTATAGTTTCCCACCCTCTCTCCTTA
The DNA here is from genome assembly GCF_019279795.1 of Protopterus annectens. Taxonomy (NCBI): domain Eukaryota; kingdom Metazoa; phylum Chordata; order Ceratodontiformes; family Protopteridae; genus Protopterus; species Protopterus annectens. The sequence goes on along the minus strand of NC_056740.1, from coordinate 65,622,116 downwards.
TTGGTGTCTTGTTCTTATACTTGGTGGCTTTGCAGTTGTCTGTTACTACTGTAAATTTGATCTGGGACACTCCTCCTAGTCTAGTGTCATTAGCTCATTCTACCTAATACAGACAGAACACTTGAGAAGGCCACTCCACTTAGTTTCTTAACCTTGAATTACCTTCTATTCCTCCTTTCTACCTTTCTACTTTACTTAAAAAAATCCCCTTGTGTTTTGACTGAGTGTGCTTCTCAAACAATCTGGAAATATAGAGCTGATAACTATATTTTTGGCACTTTTTAACTGTTCAGAGTTCTGCACTGTCTTAATTTTTGCTTGACTTAATTATTTATATATTTGCTAGCATTGTTTTCTGATATGCTAAGTGCCTCCATCTTGATTTTTTCCTAATTTACTGCTTTCTGTGCGTGTTTCTAGTCCATTTTTAATTTAATTGCATTTATTTAAACTGTATTTGCTTTAATATTGCTACACATTCAAGTGTGGCAGATTGCACTCCATTTGAACTGTTTTTACTGCTGTTTTAGCTGCTTTTCTGTTAAAAAAAGTTCTAAGCTTGTTTCCTGCCTTTCCTGTAACTAGTCTAGTACAAATAAAGATCTGCTGTATCCAGGACTGTTTGTATGCTTCTGAGCCCCCCACCACCACAAGCCTTTCTGTGTTGGTCAGAAGCCTTCTAGCTTATCAATGGGAGTGGTAAGCACTAGGTAGCCTATTTACCACAAGAAGAGTAGTTTCTGGCCAAGAAATTGTATTTTATTGGCCGTTTGGGCAGTTTTTCCATCCCTTTCATCTTTCTGGTTTAAAAGCCCTTGTTTACGCTTGTTTCCCGCCTTTCCTGTAACTAGTCTAGTCCAGATACAGATTTGCTGTATCCAGGACTGTCTGTAAGTTTCTGAGCCCCCCCTAAGCCTTTCTCGGTTGGAGGGAAGCCTTCTAGCTTATCAGTGAGAGTGGTAAGCACTAGGTAGCCTATCTAATGCAAGAAGAGTGGTTTCACGCCTAGACATTGTAGTTTATTGGCCGTTTGGGCAGTTTTTCCATCCCTTTCAACTTTCTGGTTTGAAAGTCTGCATTTGTGTGGGTTTGTGCTTGTTTAAGCTCAGTGCAGTGGCGCCGAGCTGAGGTAAACTATTACTGGTGCCAGAAAATCTGCTCTTCAGTTTTTCCCTTAGATCTTGCTAGTTCTTTCTCTCTTGCACTTCAAATAGCCTAATCGCTTTGCACTTGAACAGGTTTTTGTAGCAATTATTGTAGCACACCTAAGTCCTATCAGCACTAGTTGTTCTTCATGGAAATATCTCCAGTACGTAGTAGTTATGACCACCCCTCCTGGCATGATTAAAGGGCAGTTTCCTGTGCTTTCTCCTATTAACCCGGTACACTTGGGCATTCTGAGGCAGTGTAGCAACTGCATCATGTACACAGACAACCCTCTCCTCTTACCTCCCAACACTCAGACTTGTGAGAGATGCACTTATATCACAAAATTGGAATATATGCACTCTCCAGCCAAGACGAGACTAGCTGGTCAGGAGGAGAAGGTCGACACCTGCACCACACCTCATGGAACACATAGCCCTCCAGAACACCCACTATTACAGCTCCCACATAAAAACACAAACCACACACCCACCTTCACGGAGGCTCTCAAATAAAATTTGCCTAAACAGCAGAGACCTCCAAGACAGAAATACACGTGACCACCAGAACACAGAGCAAACCACAAAACAAATAGCTCACTTCCACAATGTCCCCCTCAACCTAAGCCCCTAAGGCTAAACACCTTGCCCAATACAATAATCATAGGTGACTCAATAGTGAGGCACACAGATGTCCCACTAACTAGGCTGAATAAGGAAAAGGTAACAGCTGTCTACCAGGTGCCAGAATCTGACATATAGCACACACACTAAGGTCACTCCACAACAACAAGTATGACTCTGTCATTGTCCATGTGTGTGTGAACGACCAGAGATACACCTCCCCAGATTAAATGAAAAGAGACATGGTGGAGCTCTCGGATTAAGTGTCCCAGGCAGGTATGACAGTAGCCCTGAGCAGTATCCTCCCATCACCCAGAATGATACTGCAGTACAAATAAAAAATGATTGACTTCAACAATTGGCTAAGTTTCTAGTGTCATTCTAAGAGGATCCAGTATCTGTCTGCTAGGGATGACATGACCTTGATGCTTTGCCAGAAATGGCCTGCATCTGTCACCCCTGGGTTTCCTGTTACTGGCTAAGGCTCTTGCCACCCCTATAGTGCCTTTTATAGGCAGTGTTTCAAACACCAATTTACCACCATAACAACTATAAATAAATGCAATCTGATGGGTCATGCTGCTCAATGCTAGAAGTCTAAATCTCAAGATGCACTTGCTCGAAGCACTCCTCAAAATGGGGAATAATGACATTTGTGCTGTAACACAGACTTGGTTTAAAGCAGCAGACAGCATCCCTGCACTACTAGGCTATAACTCATTCCACAACTTTTGGCCCCGAAACATTGACCAAAGCTCCAAAGGCGGTGGTGTCTCCATATTTATAAAGGATACACACATCACAACTAGTAGCACAGCATAACGCATCTGAGATACTTCAGGTACAACTAACATTAGGTAAGATGGTGATCCGGGTCATGACCTGCTATAGGTTCCCGACCCTGTCCCTAGACTCTCACTCCATGTTCCTAAGCACCCTGTAATCTATCAAGGTCCAACCCAACACTCTTACTAGGAGACTTCAGCTACCCCTCCATCAACTGGGAAAACTACTCAAGCACCAATACACTGGCCCAACACTTCCTGGAATTCATCAGTTCCAATGCCCTGGACAAGCTCATTCTGACCCCAACTACAAGAAGCAACATCCTTAACCTGGTTATTACTAACATGAACGACCATTGCTCTAGACCCCTCCCTGGTCAGATCCGACCATAAACTAATCACCATGGAAATCTATATTTCACCCACACCCACCGCAAAGGTAACCACCTTTAAACACTTCTTCAAAGCTGACTTTGGACTCCTAAAAACAGAGGTGGCTAACTTCACGGCACCCATACCAATGTAAAATAGCTGCATGACTGCTGAATCATACACCAATGTATGGTACGAACATATACATAAACGTATGGAACTAGCCATACCCAACAGAACCAAGACGTTCTCCTCCAAAAAGGAAGCCAATCTGGTAGTCCCCTGCCATTAATAAACTCTATAACAGAAGGAAGAAATTGTTGCAGAAAAAGGAAAAATCCCAAGACTGGAAAAACTCCCTTATTAGCCTCAACAAAAAGTTGAGATCCCTCATCAAATCCTCTAAAGCCAGCTATTAAGGCAGAATTGTGTCAGACACTAAAAACAATCACAAAGCCTTCTATAGCTATATCAAGGACCTCCATGGCAATACCCAGATTTGTTCTGAGTTACTGCACAATGGTACCTCCTACACTGAGCCAACAGATATTGCCAATATACTGGCTGACAGATTCATTCCCAGCTTTACCCCTCTCTCCTCCCCCTAAAGGACCAATCACAATACCAGAAGAATACCAGGCATCCAGTACAGGTTAAAGCTGCATTGTCCAAGGCCAAAAATACAGCTTCCATGGGACCTGATAGTATCCCTGGCTGTGTTCTATATGAACTACAAAGTGAACTGGCACCACATTTGTGTGCCCTATTCAGTCACAGCCTCACCTCAGGCTTTGTCCCTATTGAATGACGCACTGTTTCAGTCATGCCTCTCCATATAGAGAGAGCAACTACAGACCCTGGGAATTATTGCCCCATAAGCCTGAGGAGTCTGATATGTAAAGCTATGGACTGCATCATCATGGACCTGATTAACAAAGATATAGGGAACCTGTAAACTCTAGATCCCATGCAATTTGGCTTTGTGAAAGGGAGATCATGCCTGCTCAACCTGGTTGACTTATTTGAGTAAGTCACCAGGGCTGTGGATAAAGATAAGGCAGTGCATACAGCTTACCTTGATCTGACCAAGGCCTTTGATACCATTTCTCACTCAGGAATTATTGATAAACTCACCAAACTAGGCATCAACCCCTATAAACCAATAGGTGGGTTGCAAATTGGCTCATAGATAGAACACACAGTCTGAAAGTAGCAGACTTCAAGTCAGACTGTCGACCAGTCACAAGTGGAGTCCCAAATGGATTGGTCCTGGGCTCTATCCTGTTCAGTGTCTACTTCTCAGAAGTCCAGGCCAACACAAAGGGACTCTGGCTGACCAAGTTCACAGACGATTGCAAGCTTGGAGCCATTATTAACTCCCCAAGTAATGCAGACATCCTACAGAAAGGCCTCAGTAAGACCAATGACTGGTGTTGAGACCATGGCCTTAAGTTTAATGCCAAAAAATGTGTCATCATCCCCTTTGGTAAAAACTCAGTTCCCACTAATTACCACATAGATGGGAGCCCACTGAACACTGAAGGCGCTATAAGACATCTGGGACGCATGATAACAGCAACCTCTCCTTTGGCTACCACATTGCCACTGTGGTCAGAAAGCCCTTCTATGTGGCAAGAGGAGAAGGTAAACACTTGCACCACACCACACTCATCACATAGTCCCTCAAAACCTACACCACCAAAACACACACATAGCAACACAAAACACACACCTACATTCACGGAGGTTCTCAATAAAAATCTGCTCAAGCAACAGAGATATTCAAAGGAGAAACGCAAGCAACCTCCACCCCCCCCAACACAACCCAAATGACACATAACCCTCAAACTCAGTGTGCCACTCAATCACAGCCCATAAGGCATAACAACATACCCAACACTCTAGTCATAGGTGACTCTATAGTCAGGCACACTGATGTTCCATTCACCAGGCTAAAGGAGGAGAAAGTTACTGTCAGCTGCCTGTTGGGTGCCAGGATCCGCCACATAATGCACGCACTCAGGTCACTCCACAGCAACAGAGATATTCAAAGGAGAAACGCAAGCAACCTCCACCCCCCCCCAACACAACCCAAATGACACATAACCCACAAACTCAGTGTGCCACTCAATCACAGCCCATAAGGCATAACAACGTACCCAACAATCTAGTCATAGGTGACTCTATAGTCAGGCACACTGATGCTCCATTCACCAGGCTAAAGGAGGAGAAAGTTACTGTCAGTTGCCTGTTGGGTGCCAGGATCCGCCGCATAATGCACGCACTCAGGTCACTCCACAACAAGTACAAATATGACTCTGTCATTGTCCATGTTGGTGTGAATGACCTGAGACATACCTCCCTGAACTACATGAAAAGAGACACGGAGGAGCCCTCCAATCTTGTAGCCCAGGCAGGTATGACCCTAGCCCTCAGTAGTCATCACCCAGAATGATACCACAGTACAAGGGCAAAATGACTGACTTCAACAACTGGCTAAGCTTCTGGTGTCATTCTAAGGGGATCCAGTATCTGTCTGCCTGAGATGACATGATTGACAGACCACGACGCTTTGCTAGAGATGGCCTGCACCTGACACCCTTGGGATTCCGGATACTGGCTAAGGCTCTTGCCACCCCTATAGTGCCTTTTTTAGGCAAAATTCAAATGACAAATTCCCCACTATAACAGGTACAAGCAAGCAATATATGAGGATAATGCTACTCAATGCTAGAAGTCTAAACCTCAAAATGCATTCACTCGAGGCACTCCTTAAAATGGAGAACATCGACATCTGTGCAGTGACAGAGACCTGGTTCAAGGCTCCAGAGAGCACCCCTTCATTACCAGGCTATAATTCATACCACACCTTTTGGCCACCTAATATGGATCGAAACACTAAATGTGGAGGCATGTCCATATTCATTAAGGATATCCACACCTCCAGGCTAGCTGCTCAGCATAATGCATCCGAGATTATCCAAGTGCAACTAACTCTGGGCAAGACCGCAATCCAAATTTTAACTTGCTACAGATCCCCCACAATGCCCCAGGACTCCCACACCTCATTTCTTGATACACTGGAAAATATTATGGTACAACCCAACACCCTAATAATGGGCGATTTCAACTACCCCACCATTAACTGGGAAAACTTCTCATGTACCAACTCTTTTGCTCAACGTTTTCTGGAATTCATAAATTCCAGTGCCTTGGATCAACTTATCCACACCCCCACCAGGGGCAGCAATATCCTAGACCAGGTCATTACCAACATGGGCGACTGGCGTTCCACACCAGAGGTCAATTCCTTAGGGTCTATATTATATTCTCGAAAGCCGACAATATCGAATCTGACATTGTCGACATGAGAATATCGACCGCTCAGAATCTCAAGCGTGTAAACGGAAATCTCCGTAAGGGGAGATTTCCGTTTACTGCAATGTAGTGCGGTCTCAGAGTTGGTATATTTAAGTAGCAGGGGATGTGGAGGGTGCAGGTGGGTTTGCCCCCCTGCTTAATCCCATTAGGGTACTTTTTTCTTTTTCTTTTTTGTCTTTTTATAAGGTCGACATTTGAAGACATCAACCATATGGTGTCGACCATATGTTGTTCAATGTTTTCAACCGTCAATCTTATAATATAGACCCATTCCTCGTTGGTCAGATATGACCACAAGCTAATAACCCTAGACATTCACATCCCACCCTCACCTCCATGAGGGAAACCACCATAAAAAATTTCTCCAAAGCCAACTTCATGCTTTTTAAGACAGAAGTGGCAAATTTCATGACACCTATGCAATCAGACAATCGAGGTACGACTGCTGAATCCTACACAAATGCACTTTATAAGCACTTAACATGAGTGCATGGATCGTGCTATCCCTAACAGAACCTAGACGTTATCCTCTGAAAAAAGGAAGCCAGTCTGCTGGTCCCCTGCCATAAACAAACTCTACAACAGAAGAAAGAAACTGAAAAAAAAGAGTAAAATCCCATGATTGGAGGAACTCCCTGGACAGCCTCAGTAAGAAGCTGAGATCCCTCATAAAATCCTCCAAAGATAGTTATGAAAACAAAATAGCCACTTATTCTAAAGACAACCACAAAACATTCTATAACTGTGTCAACAATCTCAATGGCAACACTCACATCTGCTCTGAGTTACATACAATGGCACTAAATATACAGAACCAACTGATATTGCCAACATCCTGGCAGATAGGTTCAGTGTTAACTTTACCCCCCTCTCACCCCTTAAAGGGTCCATCTCTATACCGGAAGAATACAAAGTTTCTGTAATCACGGCTACACAGGTAAAAGCCACACTCTCCATAGCCAAGATTACAGCATCCATGAGACCTGACAACATCCCAGGCTACGTTCTACATGAACTATAGAATGAAATGGCACCCCACCTAAGCACAATCTTCAATCATAGCCTCACCTCAAGCTTTGTGCCCACTGAATGGCACACAGTGACGGTTATCCCACTTCACAAAGGTGGAGCCACCACGGACCCCAGGAACTACTTCCCTATTAGCATAACGAGCCTAGTCTGCAAGGCCATGGAACGTATCATCATGGAACTTATAAACAAAGACAATGGTAATCTCCAAACTCTGGACCCACCCAGTTCGGGTTTGTAAAAGGCAGATCATGTCTCCTAAACCTGATAGACATCTTTGAAGCAGTCACCAAAGCCATAGATGAGGGTAAGGTGGTTCACACAACCTAGCTAGATCTCGCCAAGACTTTTGACACCATCCCCCACTCTGGAATTATAGATAAACTCACTAAACTATGTATAAATCCCTATGTCACAAGATGGGCTGTCAACTGGCTCACTGACAGAACCTACACTGAGAAAGTAGCAGTCTCCAAATCCAACTTCAGACCAGTGACATGTGGAGTACCACAACGTTCAGTCCTGGGTCCTCTCCTGTTTGGTATCTACTTTTCTGAAGTACAGGCTAACACAGAAGGTCTTTGGCTAATGAAGTTTGCAGATGACTGCAAACTAGGAGCCATAACTAAAACTTCTAACGATGTGGACATCCTACAAAAGGGCCTTACTGACACATATGTCTGGTGTCAAAGCCATGGCCTCAAGCTCAATGCCAAAAAGTGCACTGTCATCCCCTTTGGTAAAAACTCTGTACCCATGAGCTACCACATAGGTGGCAGTCTACGTAACACTGAAAGTGTGATAAGAGACCTTGGGACACAGGTGGACAGTAGTCTCTCCTTTGACAATTACATCACCACAGTAGTCGGGAAATCCTTCTACGGCGCACACCTCATCACAAAAGGTTTCTCATCCAAGAAAAAATAGGTCATTGTTCCCCTCTACGAGGCACTCATTAGACCCATTATAGAGTACAATACCCCTTTTGGTATGTACCTCACATAACATCTACAACAACTGGAAAGGCCGCAGAAATACCTAACAAAGAGGATTACTGGCCTCAAACAGATGCCCTATGCAGACCATCTCAAAAAACTCCAGCTTTACTCCGTCGCATATCGCATACTCAGAAGTGATCTCTGCCTAACATACAAAGCTATGTCAAACTCAGAGCTGTTGGACATGCTCCACTTAAAGAAATCCCAATCCATCCGAGCTACATGCTCTAGGGACCAAAACCTTGTCACCACAATAAACAGAACATGCTGGAGGGATAGATTCCTGTCCTAGAGACTTCCTATACTCTGGAACAAACTACCTATCTATATCAAATAAAGCTCCTCATTAGCACTCTTCAAGAAAAATCTTCATGATTGGATGAGAAATAGGAAATTAACCCTGGGGATCACCTCTATGTCTCTGCTCGACAGGGGCACAGGAAAATAATTTTCTTGGGTAGCGAAAGCCAGGGTACCTTTTTGGCTAGGCTTATATAGGCCCTAGGGCCAATAGCCTAGTACCTACCTATGAACCTATGAACATCTCATTATCAAGGGTTTTGCATCCAGAAAGAAAGAGGTAATCATCTCTCTCTACTCTTCCCTCATTAGACCAATCATCGAGTATAATGCCCCATTTGTCACATACCTCACTAGAACCCTGCAACAGCTGGAGAGGCCACAGAGTACCTCACGAAGAGGATCCTAGGCGTAAACACATATCCGACATGGACAGACTCAAAAGACTCCAGCTATTCTCTGTCTCATATCATCTACTTAGAGGCAATCTCTGCTTGACTTACAAAGCCATGTCTGACCCAGCTCTGTTAGAAATGCTACATCTAAAGAAATCCCAGTTCCTCCACACCACACACTACAGAGACCTCAACCTTGTTACCACAATCAACAGAGCATGCTGGAGGGACAGGTTCCTCATCCAGAGACTGCCCATGCTCTGGAATAGACTTTCCATACATATCAAGCAATGCACCTCGCTGGCCCTCTTCAAGAGAAATCTTGACTGAGTGGATAGGTAATAGAAAGTTCACCCTGGGGATCACTCCAGCGGCTCTACTTGATACAGGCACTGGGAACTAATGTGAACGGCATGATGCCAGGGCACTTCCATGGGCTAGGCTTGTAAAGGCCCCAAGGCCATTAGCCTAGTACACACATATGAACCCATGTGCTCGTACAACAGATTTTAACTGAAGGTACTACTTATTTTGTACTTCTGCAACTGGACATAGCAGTTAACTAATCCATGTAAAAGGTAAATGCAACAAAAAAATGCAAAACGACACACCAAGCAGAATACACAGTGAAAGTTACACCATAAAATACATATAATGAAATAAAAACTTAAACACAACAAGCAAAACATATAGTGTACAACAAACTGAAAAAAATGACCTACAAATAGCACAAAGTTAAATACACAGTACAATTTTCCCTGCAGTAAATACATATATATGAGGAGACAGTCTAGACTAACAAGTACACCTACTGAAACAGTATAAGTTGTAGCAGCAATAATTTGTATTCATACATTGCTGTATGAGTTGGGCAGCCATGGTGGTGCAGTGGTTAGCATTGCCACCTCACAGCAAGAGGTTCTCCAGTTCGATCCTTGGCTGGGGTGCCTTCTGTGTGGAGTCTGCATGTCCTCCCTGTGGTCACGTGGGTTTTCTCCAGATGCTCTGGTTTTCTCCCATATCCCAAAGACATGCTGTAGGTGGACTGGACACTCTAAATTGGCCCTAGGTGTGAGTGTGTGCATGTGTGTTCCTTCTGTGGAAGGTTGGGTGCCGGGCTGGCAACTCAACACCATAAAACTCCACTGCCAATCATGAGCGGACAGGTGATCCACTGTGGCGACCCCTAACTGGAAATACCGAAAGAAGAAGACATTGCTGTATGAGTTATATTTTGGCTGACTGTAGTACACAACCATAGTTTTTTGCCACTGGAATCTGTCATATACATTTGTGCAGTGACGTGAAACAACTGTCAGGTGGAATTATACTGTACATCTTAACCTTTTATAAAGTTGTTAATTTTTAGTATCTTTTTCCTGAATATAGGGCAAGGCTCCTCAATGGTCCTTTGGACTGCAAGCCTAGTAACTACCTATGAACGTGTAAAACTCATTTTGTCTAAAATAAATATATCTAAACATTTGATTTAAGACTCATTTGTCTAAACCACATTTATTCTAATTACATTTGACAGGGTGTGGTTTACAGGGGTAGGGCAATTATAAGGCAAATTAGTCTAGTGCATCGTTTATACCCTACAACTACGTACATCAGCAGTGATTCAGTGCATGAAGTGTTTTCTCCAAATTGGTCTAGTGCATCATTTCTATCCTACAAGTACGTACATCAGCAGTGATTCACTGTGAAGTGTTTTCTCCAAATTCATCTAGTGCATCGTTTGTACCCTACAAGTGCATACATCAGTAGTGATTCACTGAGAAGTGTTTTCTCCAAAATTCATCTAGTGCATCATTTGTACCCTACAAGTACATACATCAGCAGTGATTCAGTGCATGTTTTCTCCAAATTAGTCTAGTGCATCGTTTGTACCCTACAAGTATGTACATCAGCAGTGATTCAGTGCATGAAGTGTCTTCTCTTTTCCCTGGGGAAACTGTGGAGTTAATACATTTAATTTATGGGGGAAGGGGTGGCAAGAGCCGCCCAAAATAAAAAAAAAAAAAAAAACAGTTTTGGGGCAGTATCTGCTGTTTATTTATTTTAGATTTAATGTGATTCATCCAGATGTGTTTTACATTAACTCTGTTTTTGATTACATTTTTAGATGTTTTGTGGATTAGATACAAACATTCTCAGATGTAATTTAATACATCCTATACATACACACACACACACACACACACAGATATACAGCCATATATTTATGTGTGTTTGTGAACATAATGTATAATTACATACACATGTATAAACACATATATATGTATGTACATATAAATTGATAAATACACAAACACTTGTACTTCAACTTTTTTATGATATATATATATATATATATATATATATATATATATATATATATATATATATATAAAATTGCATTGTTTGGCATTCCACATTCCCTTTAAAGCTTGCTAATTACTTAAATGATCTAACTGTATAGAAAAATAGCGTTTATAAACAATGTTCTCAGTGCAAGCTATTTATATAATGCTTTTAACATACCTTAATGATTCCTTGGCATGTGGCTAATGGAAGTCCCACTAAACTTGTTCCATTGATTGACATTATTTGATCACCAATGCTAAGCTTTCCTGAGCGAGCAGCAGGACCGCTATTCATCATGTTGGCCAAAATAACAGTTGGAAGGATTGATCCCCAACCAGACTCCACAATCACTACTCCAAGGATTTCTCCTTTCTGTTTCTCTATCTGCAGCTGTTGGAAAGAAAAGTAAAGAAACAAATCTATGTTGCACAATTTTTTTTTGTTACCATAGTCAGTTTTGTTTTTCATGTTAAATTATCATTAGGGGTAGGTAGTACTGCACAAAAATATATGTAAATGAATATTTAAGACTTCACTGCACTTGTTAATTTAAATTTTCATTCAATAAGTCATTTTTCTTGCCCTAAGAGTTCCCCTTGCTCATGTTGTTCCTCCACATTTCTTATATGAGCACTGACCCTGGGATTCAGAAAACACAGCAACATTCTGGTGAGCAGGGAATGCACAAAGGTACAGATGACTGCAGTTTATGTTAACGGCTGTATAATCAGATGATAATGAGCAATATTAGTACAAGGAGTGATGCTATGTATGCAAATGAAACAAATTCAAGAAAGCAAAGTGATTCAGAGATGTATAAAGTGTATGACGCAGAGCTCTAGCACCATTGTTAGAGAACACAGCTAATTCCCCATTTTCATGATAGCGAAACACAGAAATATGTTAGGGGTTGCCACTGCTTTAGTTAATGTATATCTGCAAGATGATGTTAGGTGTGCTTCCTCATCCTTGGAGGTGCCATGTCATCCGACAACATTTAGTATTTCATGGGCTCCATGACATCGACACTTGGAATGGTAGCGTGTGGATAAGGATAGCATGCAAGACATTGTGGACTTGTGTTGGCCTCATCTGCAGCCTCATGAGGAGCCATGGAGTACCTGTCCCAGTGGCTATAAGGTATGTGTGACTTTACATATGCTAGCTACAGGGACTTTTCAGTGACCTACTGGGGATAGTGGGGGTACTTCATGCATCTGTCTCCAGAATACTCCGTCAGTTCTTTAATGCCATGTTATAGTATGTGGGGGAGCATATATGGTTCCCACTTCCACAGTGGAGAAGGTTAACACCATGCAGGACTTCTATGAAATAGCTCATTTTCACAAGGTACTGAAAGCTACAGAATGCAACCATGTTGAAATAAAGGTCCCACCTCTGGAACTGGGGAATCGGGTACCTGAACTGCAAAGGGCATCATTCAATTAACTACCAGGTGATCTGTAATGCTCAGGATATGATGTACAATGTATCTGCAGGCCACCCATGAAGCTATCATAACTTCCAACAGTTTACAAAGGGTGACTTCCCTCACATGCATCTTACTGATGATGCCTGATAGGCCCTTGAATCCTGCCTAATGATACCTACCAGAAATGCACAGAATGAAGCAGAGTGCAAACAAATGTCATTGTGGAGCATGTGTCTGGGGTGTTGAAATGATACTTTTGCTGTTTGGATTTAAAAAGTGGTGCCCTGCAATATGCTATTGACATGTGCAGATTTATTTTCAGTATGTGCAATGTTGCACAATATCATACTTAGGAGGCAATTATAATGAGGAAGGGGCAGTTGCAGGGGAGTGTTCCCCAGCACACCAAGCAGTGGATGCAGAGCCAGATGAAGAGGTGGTGGAACAGCGAGCAGCAGGGGGTGAACATGACTGATGGAGGTGAGCACAGTATATCGTTGCACTGGCAAAGTGGTAGTGGCTCATACACTGCTTCAGCCCATAGTAACACAGATACACTGCAATAAAAATGATGCATGCAATCCCCAAACCCATTAAGCCACACAATGCATCTGGCAGAGGCAACACAATTAACAATGTACAAAGGGGCAGGCCACTGTTATCAATGGTGGATTTAGCCTTTGGTGTAGGGGTACATGCCTACCCTCTCCTCTGACAACTCACTGTACAACCTAGAACCAAAAAACAAAGAAAAAAGATTTTTAGTTGTTTGGTTGAAATCAAGAAATGTTATGCCAATGTAGTACACAGGTGAGTGTGTACCTCATTTGGAGGTGTACTTCCCCTTGTCAACCCATACATACTTTACTTTAATTAAATATATTTTTTGCATATTTGTGGACACACAATTGGAGGTGTTACTTAGGTGACCTGAGCATTGATCCTGACTAGTTTTTACTTGACAGAAAAGGATTTTGCCTGTTAAAAGTGCATTTGTGTGCGGATATTATATAGCGGAGTGACAATCTGGAAACATCAGTGTGTAGCACTTTCTGTCATACATTGTGCTGCAGGACCATGATGAAAAGTAACTTGAAGTGGGGGCTACCTACGCTCATAAACTGACTACGTAATGGATTTTTTTTATTTTTAATGCTATTATTAAGCATCTGACAGTTGTGATGGTGATTTTTTATGAACAGCAATGTATTTTTGAATTGCAAATATTTATGCATTTATACTCTGTCTTTGGGTAGGCACAGATGGGTCAAATGCCAAGAAGAGAAATTGTAATATCTCATACTAAAGTGACACAGTATTCTTGCACACTTGCGTGCATTATGTAAGTCAGTGCATTCACAGTATGGTGTGGTTTTCAAAGTCTTAAAACTTTCACATGTAATAATTCTAGTTAAGGGCAGATGAGGAAAAAAAATCTGCAGTGCCATTAGTGTTAGACTTTTTGTAGTCAGTGTGAGAAAATACAACATATTTTAGACACAAATCTGGTACCAATGCACATTTACATAGCTACTATGCTAGAATCATTTTTTTCTTTATTAAGAATTACAAGGATGTAGAAAAACATAAACATCTGCACTTGTGTATACTAAAATGGTAACAGGAAGGATACATATTTGTGGTACTGTGCATGCACACAGCTCATTTTAATGTTTACTGTCATCAGTTGTTTCAGGGAGGGGGTAGCTAAATTTGTGAAGGGTGGAAGATCTGCCCCACTTGGACATCTAGTTTTAACCTATGAAGAATTGTTTGAGAGAGAGAGAGGCAGTTGCATTGTTTTGTGGTGAAACGTTTGGAAGAGGCATTTTGAGTGTGTGTGGGAGTGCGTGGAATGGATGAACTACCGTGGCAGGGCTGGCCACCTGGCAGTGTGAACACTGACTTGAGATGATTGTCACTGTTGAAGCGATACACTGAGCCCATGTGCAAAATGGGGAAAAGGGGTTAAGGTTGGACGGATGGATTTTGAGAAAATGCATTAAAAATCAGAGTGTCTTTGAAGTTATAAAGTTGCAGGTTTTCAAAAAGTTAGACCATATATCACTGGTACAGTCTTTCCATTGGGTCAGGGTGGCACTGATGAATATGTTTTGAGTTTTCCCTTATGAATGTAATTTAATGCAGACAGCATGGAACTCATTATTGCACTGATTGCTCCTTCATCATCTTTGGATTCAAAATCTCAGCTCTTTGTTGTCTAAAGTAATAGCTCATGGACTGGGTCTGTAAGTTAAGGGGCCTTCTGAGCTCAGTAAGTTACTGAAGGTAATAGTTTCTTTGATAACCTAATTCTGCAGTTAATGTCCCAATTTTATAGGGTACAAGTCAGTTATTTTAATCTGTTAACTGGGGTGGAGCACTGATTTTGTTGGATCAGTTTCTGGTTAAGTCCTGGTGTGTACAGCAAAATAAACAGAGTAACCAAAGGGGAAACAAAACATTTCAAAGAGTATAAAATACCATAAGTGTAAGATAAAATTACAGTAAACAGGTTAGCTGTCAGAAAAATGAGTGCCGGTCAACTCCTGAGATTAATATCATAGCACTGGCCTTTAACAAGTCATAGTAGAGGGTTAGAAATAGGAGTGCTTTCGTAATTTTCACAACAAAAGTTCTTCATATACTAAACCCCATATACATAGTGATAGATAAATTTTGTATAGACTTAGTTTATTTATTAAAAAAGTCCATCCATCCATCCATCCTCAGCGCCTTTTCCCATTTTGAACATGGGGTCAGGGTGTCACTTCAGCAGTGACAATTATCTCGAGCCAAAGTTTACACCACCTGGTGGCTAGCCCTGCCACAGCTATTTATTTAAAAAAAAAAAGTATGTTCTTGTAAACAGGTCTGATTTTAAGTGGACCAGCAGCAATTCTTGGAGGAGCAAGGCTAAATCTAGGGGCCATAATTATACCACTATGAATAAATCATAACAGTTAAGAGGCATGGTCACTTGTTAGAATGTCAGCAGTGCAGACATTTTTTTACATTATGAAACCTGGAAGAAGAGAATATCTTGAGCGCACAGAGGAAATCTTAGGCAAATGAGCTGTTGGCTATGGACCTGAAGTAGCACTTTGGTCTCTGCCCAAGAGAACATTGTTTTATAACTGGCTTTCTTAGCAGAACCAGCAGTCTTTTGTTTCCCATCTTTTTCTGTACTGCTCTACAGACATGGAAAACAGTAATATTAGCAAGGTGGTCATAACAGGTTTAGGCATCCCTTTACCAATCTTTTGTCTCCTTCATCCATATACCATGCAGGTGTCATGTCTGACAGTTATACATGACTATCCAGACAGTTTACCTAATGTCAGAACCATAACATTACTGACGAAATGATGTTATGTGATCCTATCTCGCCTACATTCTGTACTGATGGGGATCGGCTCCGACTCGGCACGCTATACTATAGAGCAAAGTCTCTAATTGGCTGAGCTATTCTACATCCCAGGATGCACCACCACTACTTCCCCAGATCTCGTTTGCTGCTTGACAGCAATAGACGTGGTCTCGACTTGGCTGGGCTAAGTACTCTTTACTGACAAATTTTCTGTCAGAATTTTGCTAATTTTTCAACCAAAAGCTGTTTTAACAGCTACTAAACACTTTTTGAGGAAGGAGTTTGTGTGAGTTTGAAGTTTGTGTGGATTTGTTGTTAGCGTTAGGTTCCCGCTTAAATCAGTAGGGATTTCCTCACGCTCTATTTCAGACATTTTTAGAGCCTATTTTGCTACAAAAATTTTTGTTGTTTGGTATTTGTTCATATACTCATCAAGGTTCCGTTTTTAGTTAGAGGGGCCTTGCCCTCGCGCTTTGCCAGAGCTGTGTTACAGTTTTTCGCCTGTGTGAGTTATTGGCTTATCCTGTTTAAATTAGAGGGATTTGGCATCTCTGCGTGTTCAGTTTACCTTGATTTTTGGTGTGTGTCTTTGTGGTATGTCGAAGGAACATAGGCATTCGGGCTTTATAAAATGTACCAAGTGTGGGTACAAGATGTCAATCACGGATGACCACTCTCTATGTGTTTATTGCCTAGGCCCTAAACACCTTCAAGAGTCGTGTAGTGTATGTCATGCTTTTTCTTCTCGTGTCCTCCAAGAGAGGAAAAACAAATTGATATTAAAAGGGCTCATCACCCCTTCTTTTGAAGAGGCTTTATCTTCTTCCCCCTCTCCCTCCAGGAAGAAGAAGTCTTCGGCTCCGACCACTCCGTCGGAGCCGACAGCAAAGAAATCAAGGCAGGCTTCTCCGTCGGCTCCACGGACTTTGGAGCCGAGGTCGGAATGGTCTGCCTCGATGCCTCCAGCTTCGACTCCTCTGTCTTCGGAGCCGAGTGCTCGAGCATCGAGAGGCGGGTCACTTTCTTCGGCTCCATTGCTTTCGGAGCCGAGAAAGGTTGCTCGCTCAGACTCTTCTACCTCGGCACCGAAGTCCCCGTCGGCTCCGAGGGAAATTGCTGTGCTGATGGAATCTCCCTCGGCGCCGATACTGCTTGAGACTATTCGGAGCTGGTCCCCCAGTCTTTCGGAACCGGCGGAGAAGTCAACCCGGGCCCGATCGGTCTCTTCTCGGTCTTCGAGGATGTCCAATTCGGATATAGACAGGGTGCTTCAAAGGCTGTTCCAGTCTCCAGTTTTCCAAAAGTTAGTCTTGGCTCCAGCCCAGTCAGCTCCGGAGCCGATTGTCCACCCTGTTGTATTGGTTCCTCCTCCAACAGCCTCAGTACCATTGGAGTCAGTGCTGGTGGAGCCAGTGGAGGTTCTCGGGTCGGCTCCGACCCTTACTCCAACCCCGACCTTCGGATCGGAGTTTGGTACACGGACCTCCTCGGTCGGCCCCGGGGGTGACGCTTTGGGTCCGATGCTTTCGGTTCCGAGCCTCCCTCTCGGTGCGTCGGCTGCGGGAGTGCCCTCTACTGTTGTGGCCTCGGGGGTCGGACCTTCCCAGGACTCGGGGGGGTCTGGCCTTCAGGGCCATGAGGACTGCTTTGGCCAAATCTTGGAACTCCCAGTTTTCTTCCCAAATTACTCAGACAGAGCGGAATACATCTTCCATCCATTGGATGTTCACAGGCAATTGCGTTTCTACCTAGATAGGATGCACCAAACACGGAAAACAGATCAGTTGTTTGTGTCCTTTTCGGACAATAAATTGGGCAAAGCCGTCACGAAGGTCACTATTGCCAAGTGGATCACAGACTGTATCAGTCATACTTACCTTCTTTCTAACAGAGAGCTTACAACCACTGTGAAAGCTCATTCTACAAGGGCTATGGCTACTTCGATAGCCTTTCATTCCAAGCTTGCCATTAGTGACATTTGTGCTGCGGCTACCTGGTCTTCTCCTCACACCTTCATTTCTCATTACAAATTGGATGTGGCATCTCGAGGGTGAGCTCCCTTCGGTTCCACAGTTCTCAGGAGTGTTTTCCAGTGAGCCACCCAGGAATCAGGTGCTAGGGACGCTGTCCCATCAGTACAGAATGTAGGCGAGATAGGATCACATAACATCTTTTAGTTATGTACTTACCATAACTTTAGATGTTTGGGATCCATCTCGCCTACATTCCTAATAACCCACCCTCCTTCCCCCTGCCTTGGAGATCAGAAGAGACCGGACGGTTCAGTTTAGCCGTTTCATCTTGAAACACCTGGCAATGTTATTTCAACTGTCTATGAGTGTGTGCATGTGTGTGGACAAACAAGATTTGGGGAAGTAGTGGTGGTGCATCCTGGGATGTAGAATAGCTCAGCCAATTAGAGACTTCGCTCTATAGTATAGCGTGCCGAGTCGGAGCCGAGGATCGGCTCCGAAC
>NC_056740.1:65313461-65598461 GCF_019279795.1 Protopterus annectens | reverse complement strand
ATGTCCAGTTCTTTGCAATGTCCCTGTTGTCCCATATTTTCTCCACTTTTCGATGACTGTCTTCACTGTGTTCTATGGTACATCCAATGCTGTGGAAATTTTTTCGTACCCTTCACTTGACTGATACCTTTCAATAATGAGATCCCTTTGATGCTTTGTAAGCTCTCTGCGAACCATGGCTTTTGCTGTAGCAGGCAACTGAGTAAATGTCAGGAAAATCCTTCTAGAACAGCTGAACTTTATTTGGGGTTAATCAGAGTCTCTTTAATTGATGGCAGGTGTGTACCTAAGAAGACTGAATGTTGTAATTAAATCAAAAGGTGCTTCAACAATGTATTAGTTTAAGGGTGTGCACACTTATGTAACCAGTTTATTGTATGTTTTTTTTATTTTTTTCCCATAACAGATTTGTTTTTCAATTGAATTATACATGCTATAGGTCACATTAAAGGTGGGAAAAGTTTTGAAATGATTTATTGTGGTCTCATTTTTTTTGTATTACAAAAACCTGGCATTTTAACAGGGGTGTGTAAACTTTTTATATCCACTGTACACCTTTCAAGCACATAGGTGGTGCAGGGAGGGATCTAAGATATTTTTCTACTTTTTCCATTGTGAACACAGCCAACACTTAATGGAGGAATAATATGAGGGCTCTCAATGTAAAATTAAGCCTGAAATACTTTGGCAAAGACTGTCCCGACTGTGACGACCATGCCAACTTTCTTGGCCGGTGGAAGGCTGAGGTCAAAGCTGCAGTATCACCGATGTACTATAAGTAACCTTTATCTTGCCTACACATATACACTGCTGGTGTACAACCTCCACAGATCTTACACTCTAGTCTTTCTGTCACCCCATAGCCCCAGAAGCTATGGTAGAGCATACACAGCTGCACAAGAGTAGGATAGAGTACCTGTTTAAAGGCTGACACAAATTTGAACAGGTATTCATGATGCAGTGAGCATCGTGTTTCTGAATGCCAGTAATGCACTGAAAACCAGTTGTGATCTTCTGTTCGTGCCCTCTAAAACTTTGCACCTGGGGAGCTGCCACCTTCTCCCCACTCTAGCAATACTACCCTGTCTGTGGGTTAGCCCGATAGGATCACCTCCCCGCCTCAAACATCAGTTGCAAGGGACACACCAGCCAGCCCTGCAGCAAAGGTTGGGGCTGTTGTGTCTGCCAGTACCTGTGGCAGCTGGTAACATGTCTGTGGGGTGCTGACTGACAAATGTCCAGATGCCCACACCGGCCATCTACGGGACCCCATCCAGCAGCTTGGTTAGTCATTGCCCCACACTGGTTCATACATCTATGTTAGGACCCAGTGGTGAGGGAGCCCAAGGTGATATTTAAGCTCCTACTGGGTAGTAGTCAGCAAGGATGTCAGCTGCATAACCCCATCGTATTCCTAGCATGGTGTTACCCTCCATTTTGTGTCTACATCTCCCCTTATTTGTTTCCCATTCCTCCCAAATGCGGTTATCTACCCTCTGTTTCTCTAGAGTTTCCTTCTGCATTGTGCTCCCCCCATTGTGTCACCACTTCCTCTTTAAGTCTTGTCTGTCTTCTGTGGTTATTTGCATGCTCTTGCTACCTAGCCTAATCATTTTACATTCCTCTTATGTCCCTCTCTCCCTTTCTCTTTCTTTCTCTATGTGTGTGTGTGTGTGTGTGTGTGTGTGTGTGTGTGTGTGTGTGTGTGTGTGTATATATATATATAGTTAGATGTCCATAGCTATATATATATATATATATATATATATATATATACATATATGGACATCTAACTCCAAAAGAAAACCTAATTCCTTTCACCTTATGCTTTATTCTTTGCTTGATTTTCATTTTTAATTACTTTCCTATATTCTCTCTTCCACCTGTAAATTTGCTCAAAAAACAAAGAAAAAAACCCCAATATAATGGCTATGTAAGGCTCTCCTTCTTAGCACTTCTTTGCACATGTGATCTCACAGAACCTCTAGGAGGTGTGCACACAACTGGCATTCACTGATTTTCCTCCTTTTTTTTGTGGCCACATCACAATAAATTCACTTTTTCATACTGATTTTCCCCACTGTTAGCAGTGAGCCTGACCTGAATCCAAGGGTGCATCTTTGTAAGCGATACTAGCAATGCAAGCCTCTCTTTAGAAAAAGAAAACACATACAGCAGTACATTAAATTTGCTGATGAAAATGGCAATTTGCCACAAAAATGTACACATCAATAAAGACAATGGGAAACATCTCACAAAATCCACCACTTACAAATTAATTATGCCACCAGTTTATCTGCTGGAGTAAAGGTTTTTAATTCTGCATGGTTTTAGATGACAGGTCAAATCCACTTTCATTGCAAACAATACATTAAATTTGCTGATGAAAATGGCAATTTGCCACAAAAATGTACACATCAATAAAGACAATGGGAAACATCTCACAAAATCCACCACTTACAAATTAATTATGCCACCAGTTTATCTGCTGGAGTAAAGGTTTTTAATTCTGCATGGTTTTAGATGACAGGTCAAATCCACTTTCATTGCAAACAATACATCTGTAATCTAGAAGTCATCTTAAGTGCTGCTAGTAGTTTGGCTGTTGAAGCCATTTCATCCAAATGCTGCTTGATGTGAGGGAACAGAGACACTACAAAGCCATGGACTGCCTGAGGTTTGCTTGCATTTAGGGTAAAATATGGGGTAATGTATCTTCTCTGCAAAAAAAGTACTGAAAACAGTTGACAAGCTGTGATTAGAGTAGAAAACGTCTATAAAGTAAAGGTAAAATATATACACACCCACACATGTATATCTATACATATATGCTTCGGTGAACAGCACTTTCGGTTACGTATGTTCGGTGATTTCTGCTTCGGCAGAAAGTGCCGTCAGAGATCTGTACGGATCCCATATATATATATATATATATATATATATATATATATATATATATATATATATATATATGTAGATATATATATATACATATATATATATATATGGTTCTACCTCACTTCAACGACACGCCGGAACATCGACACGAAAACCGAGAGCCCCAGAAGATCGAAAGCTGAGAAGACCGACACGACGGGACCCAGAAGATCGACAGTGGAGAAGACCGACCCGACGGATGAAAGCACCGACACCGAGGATGCCGACATGGGGAAAGGCTGTGTAAGTATGCGGTAGTGACGGACGTTAGGGTGCGAGTAAGGTAAGTGTGGATATTGACGGTCTGTGGGGATAGGGGTGGGTTAAGTGAGTTAGGGTTAGGGAGCGGGTCAGGTAAGTGTGCGGTAGTGATTGTGTTTGGGTTAGGGGCGGGATAAGTGAGTTAGGGTTAGGGAGCGAGTCAGGTAAGTGTCCGGTAGTGACTGTGTTTGGGTTAGGGGTGGGATAAGTGAGTTAGGGTTAGGGAGCGGGCGAGGTAAGTGTGCGGTAGTGACGGACCTTAGGGTTAGGGTTTGGGTTAGGGTTGTAGGTAGTTGTGTATGTGAGGTTTAGTGTGGGTTTGTAGGGATTTTGGTGTGCTTGTGTTGCGTATGTGGTTTTTGGGTGGGGAATGTGTTTTGTTTGTTGATTGTGGTGTGTGAAGTGTATGAGGTTTCGTGTTTGTGTACCGTCGGTTATTTCGTTGTCGGGCATGTGGAATTTCGTGTTTTTGTACTGTCGGTTATGTGGTTTCGGTGATTGCGTTGTCGGTGTTTTGGTGTTTCGTTTATGTGAGGTAGAACCATATATATATATATATATATATATATATATATATATATATATATATATATATATCCTATTTCCAGCCATATATCCATTAAAAGTGCATTAGCCACGTCAAGCCATGGCATACGGCAGTACACTATGCATACAACATACTATCTACAGTATTCAACAGATTTCACCCTCAGATATATATAAAATGATAGCTCAAAAGAAGACAAAAATGTAGTCTGCGCAACCTGAATGTTTAAGAACCTACTATTAAAAAGAATGCTACAGATAAGCTGATACCATTTTGAATAAAAGAAAATGCAGAAGCCAGTCTAACAAGGAAATTGCTCAGCATTCCAATACCTCTGGCATATAAGTAATAAAGTCCTGACTATGCCCAAGTTTGATTAGCAGCTCAGGCACTTATTGGAATTGGTATGGGGAAGGAGAGGAATGGTGTAGCTTAGCTTGATCACTTTTCTTCATGTGAAGGGACAAAAAGCATGTGTCCCAGATAGGATCTCATGACAGCGTTTACAGTGAAGTTAGTGATCCCACAGCAGTGCTCTTCGCAAGGGGGGCGTGGGCTGGGATGTTATCACATTACCTGTGGTGGTTGTGCGGATATCATACTGCTGCAGAATTCAGAAGTACTCTCTATTTTTCTCCATTTTGCGAGATGGCTGCCGATGTTTTCTCACAGTGATTCAAATTACAGAATCTGTGGTGGTTAGAGTGGAGAGCACATTCATGCAGTGGCAGCTCAAAAGAGAATTAGTATTTTATAAACTCTGTCTCATTGAAGGTAATCAAATGTAATGTCTGCAACCTTGAATTTTTCACTAAATTACTGATGGTGGTACCTCTGCATACATTACATACTTAGGTAAGGCGATAGTGAGCCATAAAGGAAGAAAATCTCAAATAGATACAAATTAGCAGCACTTTATATGCTGGTCTTTACCTTGTTGATATTCATGAGCTGATTTTTGCAAGCAGAACCACCAAAACAGAAATAGTACTCCTACACAAACCTATAACAGGTAATGTTTTACAGGTAAGGAGTACAGACAGTTAATACATAGTAGATAGCTGTGACAAGGCCTCTATGCAAATTACTTCTAGTACAGATGCTTCAGCTGTCAGTCAGTTGCCTATACAACCCTCCCTGCTCTCTGCTGCAGATACCTCCACCCAATTCACTATACAGAAAGACTAGACTTGGCTATCAAAGTCCACACCTCCAGGATAAGGGCACACATCTGCAGTCCCAGAGAAAAAAGTCAGACTTAACATAAATTTCCAGTCAACCTGTATGCCTCAACTGTTCTTGATTGCCTCATATTTTTACCCTGTCCCTAATGAAATTTTTGATTTTCTCATGAATCATTGAGGATCACAGTCATTCAGTAATGCCAGAGTTTCACACTTCTTTTCAGAAAATGCCTTTTGATGCAAAACACCTTTTTCTATTAGCTTTTACGCATGTGTTTTGTAAGTGAAACAGAGTGATACTAAAAAAAAATGCTCTTGTTTTGGGGCTGTTGTCTGCCTATCAGTTCTAGCATTGTTCCTGATTTGTCAGTAAGGAAACTGAGACCTTTGTGTATACCTGCATCTTATTTTACTATGAATAAAATTGTCTTAAATTATATTTCAGAACCATCAATTAATATACTGTCTCCAGACTCAATACTTTTGGTTAGCATGACTTACATAAACAAATAAAGGCAAACCTATCTATAGGAAAAGCATGGATCACTGAAAAAGAAAGGAAAAAAAAACAATAATACAAAACTGCTCACTTTATGCATACAGGAGGATTCATATGGTAATGCTTGCCTCTGTCAGGCATCTTTCCCATGTCACCTTACTTCAGGCGAAAGATGCATTCTGTATACATGTCTCAGCAAGGCAGAATGTTTTTGTAATTAATGAGGAATTACACTGATATAGTACAAAGATTACAATAAACTTCTACAGACCACGAATACATAGAAATTATTATTTTTTTTTTATTTTAGTGAATTAGTAATAATTATTCCATTACAGAAACGTTTCAAACATATACATCACCTCTTTGCAGTTCTCAGAGTTGGAGAAATGGATGAGGTCATCATTGTACATCTCCTGTGTATTTATTATGTCACTGTATTCCTTCTGACTCAGGTCCTCAGGATTAATTCCATTGGCCCTTAGAAATTCCTGGTAGGCAACACTGAATGCCTGACCAATCGACTGTGCAATAAGTTGTGCCTGGAAGGGAAGAATAATATATTTTACAAAAGGACTATAACAAGAATGTCTGCGCCAAAAACCTGTCTATATATATATATATATATATATATATATATATATATATATATATATATATATATTTATTTATTTATTTAGGAAAACAGCTTGGATTAACAGTGCATGCATTATCATGTTAATACAATATTGACAAATGTACAATTTTTTGTTGTGACTAACAGACTAAAAATGGGAAACACTATTATAAATTATTTATAACTTATTGTTTGTTGGTAAAGTTCTGGTTATATAACACCCTGTTTTACTATTCTGTCATGCAGGCATCCAAGCTGTTTTCCTAAATATATATATATATATATATATATATATATATATATATATATGTATATATATATATATATATATATATATATATATATATATAAGATAGGTTTTGAAATGTTAAACCTAAAATTGAGTTTATAACAAAAATATTCACTTTATGTAAATGTTGAAATTTCTGTATTGAATTATGTCTTTTCATTTTTGTAACATTGTGACAAACCAACTGCAAATATCATGGAGCTTAACTGGAAATGTTTAATTAGCTGTATGAACTATGACCTTTTGTAACATGTGAAAATGTAACTTGCAATTATTTTGGAGCTTTTCTCCCTGGGCCTCCACTGAAAACAAGCTCTTCTTGGACCAGTGGACTACCCCAGTCATCAAACTTAAATAAAAAAATAAACAAATAAAATCTAACTATAACAATATTACAGTAGTTTTATTACTGCCTCATTGATTACCTTATCAATGCCTGAAGCTCAACTAGGAATTACAAGATATGAAAACAGAATAGAAAGTTAACTTTTCTTCCTCTTTGTTGACCTCAAGCCCCAGAGGTCCATCTACTGGTCGCCCTCTTATCTGTTCTTTAAGTTAGGCAACAACAGGATGTCACTTCCTCCAAATAGCCTTTATGGTCTTCTACTGCCCACTCCCAACCTTTAAGCCCTGCCTGCAAATACACAATCCCCCAGATTCACTATCCTTCCAAGCAGGACTAGCTTAGTCCTGCACAGAAGTGGCCATTTCGGAGTAGGATGGCAGTGTGCCATACATATTAATGAAAAAGCACTGCCTGAGCTCCTAATCTTACATGGAGCATGTAAGAGTGCAGGGATCATGTCTGAGAGCAGAGCTCTCAGAATATACATGCCCCTGCAACGAAGAACAGCAGACAAGTCAGAAAAGAATAAGCGAGTCCGCTCATAGGTGTACGCATACCCCCTGCAACATCTCCCCACGTGTACAAGAGCAATAGTTAAAACAACAAATATAAAGATTTATTTATTTATTTATTTTTTATGAAACAGATTAAATTTAACTGTAGGTGTATGGGTTTGCCCATTGCTTAGCTATGGTTAGTGCAGCCTAAATGGCAGAAAAGAGTAAAAAGCAAGATATATGCAAATGAAGCAGTACAGCAATAGTGTAGTGTAGCGGGCAGAGCATTCACCTAATGAGCAGTCATTCCCGGTTCGAGTCCCACTGCAGTACAGTCCATTTTCCATGTCAAATCACTTTATGACCAATATTTTTAATTGCATAACCTACTAAATAACAAATATTTGTGAACTGGAGTACTGCATTAAATGCATATGTGAGGTGTCAGTGTCATCACGTTGCAAAGTCCACAGATAATACATGTGCTCCATACAGTATATGTACACAGGAATCAGGGGTACAGATATAAGGTAAAATGTGTAATGAATGATAACTCTATACAGCTTCGAAATCCTCCGCATTCCCAAGAACCATTAGACATTACTGTCTCAGTTACTGCAATGGTAAGCAGGAGTAAGCACTAGTAAGCAAGTGTAAGCACAATTAAGCAGTAGTAAGCAGGAGTAAACATATGTAAGCACTAGTAAGCCCGTTTGCGTGGGAGTAAGCAATGCATACACAGGCTAAGCAATATTGAAGCTAACTATCTGTAAGCATATTTAACCAGAAGTTAGACTTTCTTACCCTGGCACAAACCCACGCAAACCCGCTTACAAGTGTTTAAAAGTGCCTTAATGACTCTGTATCCAACAGCCGCTGTTCTGCCCAGCAACAAAATAAACAGCCTTTGCAGGTCTTGAACCCAGGACCCTATACACTATAGTCACAGTAGTTAACCACTAAGCCATCACAGCAGTACATAAGATTGAGGTATCACCAAACAAATCCTCACTATAGGAAAATCAAACTGAACATGCGAAAGGAATCTGTATACAGTCATATGTTCTATAACCTACTACATAACATAAATATGTGAACTGGAGTACTGAAGTAAGCCCAGATGCAAGGTTTAGTTGTAAGGAGTGGAAGTCCCCTATTAAACACAAGTACCCCATACAGTGTATGTACACATGAATCATGGATACCAGACATATATATAACATGTAATGAATACTAAATCAATGCCAAATAGCAAATATAATGCAAAGTAAATATTAAGCAACACTACGCATTGCACAGGCCAGCTTAGTAGGTGTAAGAAATGTGTAGGCCAGCTAACTCAATATGCCCAGTGGTATACCCCTTTAAACAATGCAAACCTTAGGTAAGCAAGTTTGCCTATAGCTTAGCCTTTACAAAATTGTCCAATCACGGCAAACTGTGGGAAATCAGCCCTATCTAAACCCAACAGACGAAAATACATCTCATAACTGGTTGTAGCTTCCCTTGCAGGCACCACGTCTGCAGGACTCCTTGTCAAAGACCATGAGCAGAGACTGCTGCAGGGCCAGTACCAGGGTTCCCAATATAAAGGGGAATCCTGGAACCGTCTTGCCCGTGACCTCACCAGTGCCACTGGCATACCCCGAACTGGTGAGCAGGTCAGGCATCACTATGCTGACCTGAAGCAGTGAAAGGGGGATCCCTTGGATCAGCGGATCAAAGAGGCAAGGAGGACAGGGCAAGTCCCAGTAGTGTGTAAGTATCACTCCACTACCTGTTTAATAATTGCCATTTCATGTATATTATGGATAGGTATGGCTAAATATTTCTCTTATGTCCTTCACAGTGGCAAGTGAGCGGACTGTGAACCAGGAGGCCCATGGCTGTCACTTGGAGAGGTTGCAATGTGAGGCAGGTTAGTAATACTCTTGCATGTATTGTCATAGGAAATAAATCTAACTGTATTAGTAAGTCAACTGCCTGTATAAAACCTGTATTGTTTAAGGCAAGTACTGCATACACCAGAGAATATGGATGGAAGAGTCTCATATAGGTTGTATGTTAATAAAAGCATAATAGCCTGACAATGAAGGTCTAACTGCTGTACTGCATGTGTTTACTCTGGTATCATATGGTAATGTAGATTTGCAATCACTTAATAGTACTGTTGTATGAATCACTATTACCCACACTGTGAAACATAAATTAAAAATGTGTAGGAATGTTTATATATGACTGGTGTAATCCCCACAGGTCAGCTAGTACAACTGGGAGAGACATAGACAGAAAACAGTGAAAAAATGGACAACAGAATCCAAATAGCACACACAACTGAGACGTGAACTGTTGTATTTTTAGTACACACAGCCATGGTTCAAATCCTGGGAGTGGTAGTAATCTGCATACAGAATCATTCCCCACAACTGTACAGATATGTCTAGAATGTCCAGTAAATTGACCCATGTCTACTGCCTGTCACTGTGTCCCCCTGGGAAATCAGTGGGATGATCCCAGATGTATCAGCTGCAAATAAGAAATACAACTGATTTGTAACACATCTATAAGAACAAACCTGTCACTTTAGCAACTCGCCAAACTGTTATGAGAGTAATAAGCCAACTATGTCCCATCTACACCCCCCCATGTTGTCAAGCTGTGACCACAGTGTGTACAGTAACAGACTGAGATGTAAGGGCATAATAAACTAACTGCTGTACTGGTACTTTGTGTGGCAACAGTCAGGTAGTGCTAACAAACATTGCGCCCACAGGTCCGTCAGATATGAACACTGTGCCCAGAAATAAAAGAGTGATACCCTGTACTTGTACTGTTTATTTTGATATTGTATGGCATTGTTAGTGTTGCAGTTGCTCTGAATAATAAGGCATTGCTCATCACTGTCACCCGCACTCTGCTACATAATATAACTGTCTAGGACATCCTGTATAAGAGTGATGTAATACAATGTCAGAATGTAGAACCACAGGAGAATTATATACAGAAATCAGATAAGAGATATACAGAAATATCCATACAGCACACACAACTGTGATGGACAGTGTTTTAGTATTAGCAGACACAGTCATGGTCTGAATCCTGGGAGTGGAAGTAGGCTGCATACACTATCATACCCCACAACTGTACAGATATGTCTAGAATGTCCAGTATATTGGCCCATATATGCTGCCTGTCAGCCTGTCCCCCTGGGAAATCAGTGGAGTGATCCCAAATGTTTAGGCAGCAGACAGGAAATACAATTGATTGTCACACATCTATAAAAACAAACCTGTCACACTAGCAACTCCCAAAAATGTTATGAGAGTTTTAGGCCAAGTATGTCCCATCTACACCCCCATGTTGTCAAGCTTGTGACCAGAGTGTGTACAGTAACAGAGTGAGATGTAAGTGCATAATACTAATGTGAAATCTGGTACTTTGTGTGGCAACATACATGTAGTGCTAACAAACATTGCTCTCACAGGTCCATCAGATACGAACACTGTGCCTAGAAATAAAAGCTTGATACTCTGTACTGGTACTGTTTACTCTAGTACTGTATGGCATTGTGAGTGCTGCAGTTGCTCTGAATACTAAGGTATCACTGATCACTGTCACCCACACTGTGCTACATAATATAACTGTCTAGGAAATCCTGTATAAGAGTGTTGCAAGTCACTAAAGATTGAAGAGGGCAATAGTCTACATATGCCCCGGTTCTCTTGCATGTAGTCAAAACATGGCCAGAGTCTGTGCAAAAAGAGATGGACAGGTATGTGCATAACATCAACCTGAAATCTGGGAGTATGTGTAGAAACAGTTAGTTAGTGTCAACAAACAATTCCTCTACAGGTATACCAAGTAAGAGGTGTATACTGCAGGTATAACCAGTCCATGTAGATAGTTGTCGACAGCCATATCACTGTCCAAACTAAGGCAATAGGGTAGTGTAGTAATACTTGTAAGGTACAGATAACAGCACTGACTAGGAAAGTAATGCAAACTACAGGAATATACTAGTTGTTAATTGACATCTTCCCCCCCCCCACACCATATCTCCAACAATACACTAAATACCCACCTCAATCGGTATGTGATGACTCCACTGTAATGTTGGGACATATGTCCTATTGTTTGATAATTATTTAAATCTGTTTCTATGCATGTAC
Source organism: Protopterus annectens (assembly GCF_019279795.1). NCBI lineage: Eukaryota > Metazoa > Chordata > Ceratodontiformes > Protopteridae > Protopterus > Protopterus annectens. The sequence goes on along the minus strand of NC_056740.1, from coordinate 65,587,113 downwards.
TATGCTGAAATATTCAAACATTGGTGGCATGGTGCCATCAATGTACCTGCATGCTGTTATTACCACTTTGTGGTCCCATATATGCATGTGTTCTGTTTGCTAAACAACTGTTTCATATCTGGTGTCTGGGCTAATGGGAATATCTATGTATGCTGTCATACCTAATCCTGGAATGTGTTGACTATTAATAACCCACATATGTTGATAAACCATAAACACCATAGCATGTATGGGAGTGCGGGTCCCAGCGGGCCCACCTATTCCACCTCAGCTGACTGTGGCACGGGGCACCAGCACATCTGGGGCCCAACCTAGGACCTCCTCATCTATTGGTCCTGTACCAGCTTTGGGTGGAACCGCCTCAGGAGATGGGGCTTGCCCCCCCCTGGGTGCGGGTGCTGAGAGGAACCTGCCACCCGTCGCCAGGTCCAGGTTCTGGTGCGTAGAGAGCTGTCCATTGCCACTGGTGCTTCTGCATCTACACCTTTACCCAATCAAGAAGTGAACCAGAACCATCACAGATCCAATGCTGCTGGTGCTATACGGAAATATGGCACCACTGACTTGGCTAATTTTTTACCTTTTCCAGTCAGAAAAAACACTTTCCAGCGGGATCGTTCAAGGAGCTGGGATCGAAGAAAACGCAAGTTCTCAGGAGAGAACCAACAACAAAGAAGACGTCAGAGACTTTGACACATTTATTTTTTAATTTATCTCGGCACACCTTAACTTCATCTGATGCCAGTCTTTTGGACAGAGGACTTAATTTTGTGCCTTCACAAGGTAGCTCTTTATATGATATATTAACAGATTTAAGAATGTTTGGGCGAACTATTGCACTCAAGCTATATTTCCATGATAGGGGATTGGAGAAGACTAATTCTTCATATGATTCTATCCTTTGTAAACTTAAGAGCACCTTTACACCTCCATTACCCCCACATGTAGATTGTTTTGTTAAACTTTGTGAACGCAGCTTTTATGATTATTTTTATAATGGTAAAAGAAAATGTTCTTATTTCAACATGAATAGAGAGGAGAGTTGTCCCTTAACGAAATTATCTAGTGAATCATCCCTTACTATTAGACCAGCTGATAAGGGAGGGGGAATTGTTTTATTAGACACTGATGAATATGATATATTGATGCAGGGAATGCTTAATGATAATAATACCTATTCAGGAATTGATAGTCATACACTTAAACTAATATATAAGGAGATTAATGAGTCATTATATGACATGTTGATGTGTCAACAAATCTCCAAAGAGACTTATGACTACTTCTACTGCGAACATCCGCAGATTCCGGTTATTAAGGGTCTGCCTAAGATGCATAAAGGTATTCATCCTCCTCCCCTACGACCCATTGTCTCAGGTGATAGATGGGCAACTGAAAACATTTCTATTTTTCTTGAGAAGACTCTCAAACCACTTCTACAGGAAGTGCCTACTGTATTGAAAGATACCTATCAGCTATTGGACTTCTTTGATGCTCTAGATATCGAATTTTGTAAAGGTACGCACCTTATGGTGACTTTAGATGTCCAAAATCTTTTTACATCCATCCCGAATGATGAGGGCATCCAGGCTATACGAGAACTGCTACATAGTTTTCCAAGTATTAGCCGTAACAAAGAGATTCTTATCTGTCAACTGCTGGAATTGGTATTGTCCTATAATGTATTTTCATTTAAAGGACTGTTATATTTACAAAAGTGGGGTGTGGCCATGGGCACACCCTGCACTAATACATATGCAAACCTGGTGGTTTACCATTGGGAAAAAGAGTTTCTTTTTACCCATGAATTGTTCACTAAGGTGCTAGTCTATAAGAGATTTGTAGATGATGTCCTGGTCATTTGGGATGGAACTATAGATGAGTTTAGTTCTTTCTTATGTTATTTAGAAAGTACTACTAATTTTCTGAGGTTCACTATGGAAACATCTTATGAAAAAGTTAACTTTTTGGATGTAACTCTATCTATTAAAAATGGTAAGATGTTTTCTACTCTCCATAGAAAATCATGTTGGAAGAATGCTATCCTCACTTATGACAGTATGCATCCCCGGCATGTTTTCCGAGGAATAGTCAAAAGCCAATTTATAAGACTCTCTAGAATTTGCAGAGATGACTCTAGTTTATTACACGAATTTGATGAAATGGAAAGATTATTCATTGAGAGAGGCTATGACAATAGATCGGTTCAAACCATTAAGATGCAACTACTAGGTAAAGAACCAGTTTCCATCACATCTAATATCTCTCATGTACATGTTAATACACATGCACATTATCCACCATCTGCAGATAGGTTACGCTTTATAACAACTTATACTAATGACAGTATGGCTATTAGAATCATTATTAGTAGCAACTGGAATGTATTGACCGTTGATAATCAGACAGCCAGCATAGTGGGCCCTACTCCTAGTTTTGCATATAGGAATAATAAGAATTTGAGGAGGCTGCTATGCTCGGACTTAAGAAATGATAATGAACTAACTACTAGCACTTTGCATAATTTGGGAACTTTTCCCTGTAAACGATGCAATTTTTGCAGTCATATCACTGTCCAACAAGATTTCATCCATCCAGTATTACATTACTCTTTCAAACCGAGGTTTCATGCTACGTGTGATACGTCAGGCTTGATATATCTAGCTACCTGTCGAGCATGTTCTGCCTACTATGTAGGCTTAACTAAAAGGAAACTTAAAAATAGAATTTATAACCATCTATATGATATAAGATGGGGAAATGAGCTTAATGCCCTGGCAAAACATGTTTCTTTATATAATGACCATACGTTTACATTCAGGGTCCTACAGATAGTTCAATGCAACCAGAGAGGGGGTAACTACATGAATTTTTTAGAACAGAGAGAGCTTCACTGGATTCTTCAGTTGAGAGCACATTACCCCCCTGGTTTGAATTCCTGTATTTCTCTCCAACCTATTTTAAAATCTAGGAAGTGACAGAGTCCTGTTATTTACTTCTTATTTATTAATGTTTTTTACTTATGTTATTTTGTTTTCAGAGCATTATGATTCTGATTTTGATTTTGGCAATGTTTTTAGTTATGTTTATATATATATATATATATATATATATATATATATATATATATATATGTATAGTCCTATATATATTCATATTTTATCATTTGTGCTTTTAGGTCTTGGTTTAATTAGTTTTTTGCAGATTCTTCTCTGCTTTTTTCTGACACACTTTTCTATTGGAAATGTGAGTTGACTGCAGAGTTTGTATCTGGCAAGTTGCCTATTAACTAATTGGATTTCTGTAGTAAATTGATTAATTGCATAATTGTTTGATGCATCATTTTAGATTCCTTAGCTTGTGTATATAAAGCAGTTAAGTCTTGTTTTAGTTTAAGATCTGAAGAAGCATATGTTTTATATGCGAAAGCGCTCATCTTGTACTCGTTTTTCAAGGAATAAAAGTTTCGCTACTGGACTTTATTTGGTACGTGCCTCCTTTCTCCGTGGTGAGCCTGTACGTGTTGTTTGTTATATATTTCTTCTTGTTTCACGCACAGACTCTTATGGTTTGAGCAGTGATTTTTTTTTAACAGAACACACACACACATATATATATATATATATATATGGGTCCCCTTTAGTTGACCGAACCGACGATTCCCCGACACGCGGAAAACGAAGACCAAACGACCGACAGGTAAGTTTATCGAAAGGGTGATTTGCCGACAGTGGAAAGACCGACAAGGGTAATGTGTGAGCGCGACTCGGTAAGTGTGCGACAGTGACGGAGTTAGGAGCGGTCAGGTAAGTGTGCGATATTGTGGGATTTTGGGTTAGGCTGTGGGAAAGGTGAGTGTGTGTTAGTGTCGGAGTTAGGGTTCGGGTAAGGGAAGTGTGTGATAGTGAGGGACTGTAGTTTAGGGACGGGTTAAGTGAGTTAGGTTTAAAGTGCGGGTAGGGTGAGTGTGCGATAGTGACGGGCTTTATGTTTTTGGGTGGGTTAAGTGAGTTAGGGTTAGGGTGCAGGTAGGTGAAGTGTGCGATAGTGACAGTCTTTAGGTGTAGGGGTGGGTTAAGTGAGTTAGGGTTAGGGTGCAGGTAGGTGAAGTCTGGCGATAGTGTCGGACCTTGGGGTTAGGGGTGGGTTAAGTGAGTTAGGGTTAGGGTGCAGGTAGGGTGAGTGTGCGATAGTGTCGGACTTTAGGGTTAGGGTTTGGGTTAGGGCTAGTGGCTATGCTATGTAGTGTAATGTGTTGTTTACGTTCGGTGTGTCGGTGTAATGGTGTTCGGTGTTTTGCGTTGTCGGTTTTGTGTGTTGTCGGTTATCTGGTCTCGGTGATTTGTGTGTCGGGGAAGTGGCGTTTCGGTCTTTTAAAGTAGACCCATATATATATATATATATATATACACATATAAAAAATATACATATATACATACATATGCATAAATCTATAGATATATATGTCTACATCTATATATATATATCTATATATATATATATATATATATATATATATATATATATATATATATACACAGCAAAATATCTATGTAAGCATAAATATATATCTATATAGGTATATACAGACATATATCTATAGATATAAAAGAGAACATAACAAAAACATATATGTCCACATGCACCATTAATGGGGGTGAGGGGGCCCAAACAACATATGTCTTGTACGTATAGCTATTCCCCCCCAACACCCAAACACGTCTGCCCTGCATTACAATAACAACTGTTTCAAATCCCATAACCAGGACCTGACACAACATAGGCACAAGATGGTAAGAGTACTCCATCCCACCTGTATGATGTCAGGCTGGTATCAATAACATATCATGCGGTACAGTCTGGCTACCATAGGGAATATACAATGTGGAAGCAATCAACATTCCTAAGATACATATACACAGACACATATATGCTGATACATAATATATATATATATATATATATATATGTACATATGTATAGATATATATGCAACTACACATACACACAGAGAGATATGTATAGGAATATACATATGTAGAAGGTGCACACAATATGGAACAGCCACTATGCCTACAGTTGCCACCTTACCAAGTGGACACTGTATGAGTCACCCATACAAATGACAATTGCTGCCTGCAACATATACCCACAGAGAGCTCAAAGGATATAACACCACACACAGGTTAGCATACATGGGAAAGCTTTATTTGTGTGTTATTACAGTTGTATATGCCATGTCATATAGCTGTTTAGACTCTGACATACATATAAACAGAGTAATGCAACTGTGAAACAGTTATATCAATACAGTAGTCTGGAAAGGTTTACATATGTTGCTGTCCAGGCCAAGGCCTTCAAGTAGTACAACAATAAAGACAGACTAGGCCACAGGATAACAATCAATCAACAGTAAGTAATGCAGATGTATAGTCCAGCAGCCTCTAACTACACTCTGTACACAATCCCTAGGGGGTAAAGACCTCAGTTAGCAAAATGGGATGTATCTGTTACATAACAAGGCATAACAGACACCATCACAATCACACTGACAAGCAGAACAGTCTGTATGCCAGGAAGCAGTAGGCCTGCATTTAACCAAGGTGAATAGTATGGTAATGTGCATCCAGATACCTTAAGGCAGGTCCCCCCAGATACCCCCACATGTTATAACAGCCTAGCTTAGTTATGGTGCATCCCCCCATAGACTGAATTCTACATGGCCATATACCACGGTTACATATACTGGCCTCTGGAGTGCATAAGGGCACACATGTATTATGTAGATGAAGCCCACACATATATGGACCCAACCCCACAATATGTGTGGGGGCCACAACAGCAGTGGACTGATGGCAGGAATGTAGCATGACATACTCACAGCCCACTACATAACAACCCCCTAAAAACATGTTATATGTACAAAGCCTGGTATGTAGGTGGAGGACAGAGGCTGGAACACAAGCCCATGTGTGAAATACTGTTGTCATACACTAAGCAAGTTGCTGGTGTTACAGGATAGTCTGCAACATACCCTTAGTCAGGAATAAGAATTTAGAAATAGGCATGGATGTAGCCACATACTAACAGCACTCAACACACACACTGTCAATGATATGTCTGACACAAGACCTGTGTGGTGAACAGATAAAACATAATAGGCACACCTCTGGCCATCAAGTGGATTGGGCCACAGTTGAGAGCTATGCAGACAGACTGCATTCCACGTTAAACTAGTATGTACACACAAACCCTGTAACACTGGTGCAATACAATGCATACAACACTACTCACAATCTGTAGTTCTGGAACCACCTATAAATGTGTAGCTGGCCTGAGTGTGCAGGTTCTCTTGCAAGAGGTATTGCTACCTTCTGTCTTTAACACTACTGCCCACACACAGGAAGGATGTCCACCATACAGGAAAAGTAAAGAGATCACGCCCACATGATGTAGGGATTTTTACTAGTTGGTTGCCATGACAGTGGCAATTGGAAGCACTACACAGCATGCTGCATGCAGGTAGCAAGTGGAGGACACTGATTGGTACGGAGGCCATCACCTGATCATGTGGATCACCTGCAAAAGCCATGCTGCAATCTGTTCCAAGCAGCTCAATCCATTTACTGGAAGGAGACCAAGCGAGAGAGAGAGAGAGAGAGAGAGAGAGCTTGAAAGTCAAAAACAAACACACAAAAAAATCCAGCAAACTATACAGAAGAGACATCATTCCCACAACAGGTATGTGAAGTATATAAGCATGTAATTGACTGTAGTACTTGGTCCATAATAATGGGATAGATGATGTGGAATGATTTATATGTGCCATCAGGTGTTGTTGTTGTAATGATGTTCAGCTGAACAACTACTAAGGACAACAGAGTCTGTCCCTGTGGGTAGTGGGCCATACCCATCAACTGTGCAGAGCAGCACTGACTGATAAGATGTAAGCCATCATAGTGTGTGTTGTGTAATGGGAAGTATGTATATTACTGTGGCCAATAGCTGGTGGTGGAAGTAATGCCATAATGATGGACACGTGGGTTCCACAGCCCACCTCTTGCAGGATACTCAGGTTAACCTGTATTGTAGCATGCATACCATAGGTCTGTAATAGGGTTACCCACAATCTGGCCCTACATAGACCCCCCTAATGTCAGGCTGTGTTCATATGTGTCACCTGTCTGTGTTGTAGCATGGTAGAACAGTGCAGCTGTGCAGGAAGGTGCTGTGAGATTGTGGACATGATGTCAGAATGTACCCCATATACAGGTATGCATATATGTACATATATATATAAATATATATATATATATATATATATATATATATATATATATATAAACATCTATGTCCAAAAATATACAGATACCTATGTGAAGACTTACTTATAAACACAAATAGACATCTTATATATCTGCACATATATATATATATATATATATATATATATATATATATATATATATATATATATATACCTAAATGCACATGTCTACATATATACAACGACACACACAAACATATATGCATGTAAATACATGTCCTCTATATTACCACCACAGTGCTGCATGCTATGTGCAAGGGAACAGCATACATAGCAAGACACACAGATATCTACAGCTGTCAGTGTGTACAACATGGATGGGTATATCACATGTGAATCCCCTTGTTGGGACCACATTGCCCTTGTCTGTGAAGTATGGAATGGAAATATGGGGAAGTATGGCAGGTATAGTTGTGGAGGTGGTAGATATATAGGACAGCCTACAGGGGTGGTATGTGACACATGTGGTGGGTAAACACCCTGGATGGTGTGTGTGGTCTGTGATGTGGAAGCCCCATGGGCCCCGATATGGACACAATGGGAACAAGCCTCCCACCCACTGCTACTCACAACAGCAGTCCACGTCCCGAAAGTGCCTGTCCTGAAGGCTCGGCAGGAGGAGCATGTGGACCCTGTGAATGTGTACTGGGTGCCTCAAGGTGATGCAGCACATCCCACATATGTTTGTGGAGCCCGTTATGGAACAGTCTCTGGACCTGACCTCAGGGGACAAGATCATGTCTGTGTATGTCCCCAGGGGGGACAACATCCTCTGAGTTGGTTCCACCTGAAAGTATTGCTGGACCAGTACATGAAGAGTCCCCCAGGGTGGGTCCCATATGTGATGTGGCCTGGTAACATAGGCAGATGAGTTTGGAGAGGTGGTTCTGCTGGCCAATAGTACATAAACATGCTACTGTGTCACTGTTATAGAACATGCGGGTAGCAATAGTCTACACAATCCTGGAACATGTCTAACAGCATGCATAGATATCCTCAACAACAGAGAATGTCAGATGTGCAGCAACCACATAGCAAGCATACCACAGGCATATATGGGACCATGGTGGCCCTGATAATGGCATGCAGGTGAATAGTCTGTAACAGGCCAGCAATGATAGTGCCCACACAGGGAACATGTCTACAAATACACTGCACAAAGTGTGGTACAATACAATATCTGCCTCACTGGTACGTAAGCTGTAGCCATACCTATTGAGTTGTGCATACAGTTTTTTGTCACTGATATGATGGGGGGGTGACAGTGATGTGTATTAAGAACTGTGGTAACCTTGCTGCATGACTTGTTCACACCTGTATCCATCTTTATGTCTTTCAGGCAAGATGTCACATGGAAGGCTTCTGGTTTACTCAGCAGCTGAGAATGACATTGTGGTAAACCACCTATTCCAGCACTACCCTGTCTTGTTTGGCTGGGCCGCCCATAATCAGCAGTAGCAGACTTCCCTGTGGAACAACCTAGTCCACAGGGTCAATGATGTCAGACTGCATAACCACAGTTATGATCAGGTCTGGTATCATTGTTCTGACCTGCTTCATTATGCCCATTGGCATGCTGCAGTGGTCCAGGGGATCACTTCACAACAGGGGGGGGCATGCGTCCATCCCCCCAACACATGTGGATGAGCTCCTAGCCAGCCTAGTGGCATCTGCCCATTTGCATAGCCAACAACTGCCAGACACCATTGTGGAGGTGGGTGCTACCCACACACCGGCTGAGAAGTGTGCAGGTAAGGCCACAGGACACATCAGTACACCAATGTTGAGTATACATCTGCAGCTGTACAGGTAGATCATGCATATCTGACATGCCATAGATATAATTTATTGCTGCATAGTAGTGATAAACAGATGTGCATATGTGGTAGTATTGTGGATGTGTACTGTTGATGTATTGTAATGCTGCACCCACCCTGTAGCAGTGCCACAGGTGTGGCCACTGACCTTGCCTCTCTCACCCTGTTATGTAGGTCCCTCCGGTATACCACCAAGACAGCAGCCTGTAGCTGGTGAGTATGGTTTATGTTGATGCTTGCCAATACACCGAGCATGTAATGGCTATGGTACATTCCATGCACACAGCTAACACACCTATCCAGAATGTATGCTGTACATGTGCACATATTGTTGCTGTTAAATGCATGGCATCACAGTGGCGACCATGATGGGGTATTGGAAGGGTATGTCAGACACCTGCAAGATAACTAACATCCTGTCATTGTGGAATGTGTCCACAGGGAGTAACATAATGGTGAGAGACATAGCCTACAGTAGGGACATGTTTGAAACATCACCCGTATACAGTGCAGCATCAGTGTATATACTTGTAGGACAATAGCAACTGTTGCAGAGTTACTCTATGGCATAAGGTATTATTGTCTTCCACATTATCAGCTGGGACTAGGCTGTAACATGTGGTGTTCAGTGTAGGGGACAATGCAAACTGACACACATGTGTAGGCCTTACTTGTCAAGCATCTGCAAAAAGGCTGAAGGTGGGGGAGTGTCAGCATGACACACCAGTGCACTGCAGCAGGGATCCTAAGGATGCTAAGAATGTTGTATCTGCACATAGTCAGGTTCAGGAACTGTGGCAGACATAACCCTACCCCCACAGCAATAGTGATGACAGTATGTGAACACCAAAGGATGTACACATGAGTAGACCTTGCAATCATGAAAATTAGGGGGACATGTGTAGGGCAGACTGAACATACACTGGCAAATGCAGATGACCCATGCTAGTGTACCCCTGCCAGGAGTAGTGACTGATGTGGTACACATAACAACAGGTGCAACAAACCGTCATGATAAGTGTGTGCACAAATAAGCCCACATGGAGTGTATGCATCGTGGTCAGCATCCGCACACCTAACACATTCCGTAGACACTGCATGTGAAAGTGCAGGGCATATGTCACATATTGGGCTCATGTATTGTTAATATCTGCGGTGATGTGGTCCCATGGCAGATCAAGAAAGGGTGCGTCATATCAATAAGGGTGTGTACACGCCCCATAACCATGGTATGCTCTGACAGTTGTCAGTGTAATAGTATTGTATTGGTCATACATGGTTTGCTGATGTTGACAGCTGTAAATCAGACATCAGGCATTCACAAATGACATCTGTCCACATACCATCCCAGGTATGTGTTACTGAAAAACATAGGGGCTGTGAGCATTAAAGTTGACATAGCTGACACAGTACTACACATTCAGCAATGGGTTGTACACCTGTGAGTGTGGTGCACAGTACATGGCAGGGTACAGAACAGGCGCACAGCAATACTGTCTACATGGGTGCAGTGGTATCCAGGGGAAGGGGCATCACCTAGGTAACACAGCACATGCATCACACACATGTATACTATTGCTAGCATGGATTGATATAGCTGCACTGCATGCTGTTGTGTACCATATGTTATGCATGTTGACTGATGGGTAATAGGAGGACTTTGTGTACTAACATTGTGCAACCTCAACTGTGTGTGTGTGTGTGTGTGTGTGTGTGTGTGTGTGTGTGTGTGTGTGTGTGTGTGTGTGTGTGTGCGTGTGTGTGTGCATCCTGGTGAGTGGTTAGTTTGTCTGTAGGGTCACTCTGGTGAAGTGGAGGGAGGTTGATGCATGTAGGATGTGTGCGTGCATGTGTGTGTGTGTTTGTGTGGGTGTCCATGTATGCACATGTGTGATTGTGGGGTTGTTCATACAGCAGTACCTCCCTTTGGGATTGTGCAGTACATGGACATGGACTGCAACATGACACACCAGGAATACTTGTCAAGTATGTAATCACAGGACATCTGATATTATAATAAGGTCTGTAGCATGGAACAGGCATTGAGAGGGAAGGTAGACACAAGGTATACCCTTAATATGGCATTCAGCAGAGAGGTGACTGACAGCCCATGTATGCAGCACTACAGATGCATTGGGGAATTACTAGTCAACACCAGGGAGTGTATCCATATATTACAGTTGTTAAAGGACATGCTGATTGAGCAGCACATCTGGCATATACAGAGCAATGCATGCAAATGACACTCCAGTGCATGATATTATGGAGTGAACATAGTAGCCCACACATATAGGGGCCATGCTCATGATGTCCAGACATACACAGGGTGAACACTGAATGACAGCAGTGAGGCCATGTAAAACCACTCCACTCAGATCAGGCAGATAATGAAGTAACAGGTCTTGTGTTGTGATCACTTGCCTAGGCATTTAGAGGACTGATACATTAATGAGTGGTATCAATGAGTGTATGTTACCAAGTGTGATGCAGGATGGGGAATGCATGAGAATATACGTGGGACTGTCTGTAAAGTCACGGACAGGTAGGTATTAAGGTGGTAAAATAAAATAAAACTCGCTGGATACACACAGCACGTAACTCTTTATTTAGAAAAAAATGTGAGCACTTTCGCAGAGTCCTCTCTGCTTCATCAGACAAATTATAGCAGTTAAAACTTCATTTAAATAGTATGCTCAACCAATCAGTTCCATGTTAAAATCAATACACCAAATAATAATACTTAAGGTATAAAAATATACATATAAATATATATATATATATCTATATATATATATATATATATATATATATATATATATATATATATATATATATATATATAAACACATATAAAAAACACATAGAGGCTGTATAGAATGTGGGGTACATTTCTAAACTTGTCTAGTTACAATATTAAAAGCTGAATAAAAAAACATAAAAAATACTAAATAACTAGAGCATCAGTGCTTCAAGGCTCTGTTTCTAAGAAATGGTTTCAAAGAAACCTTGGAGTTTAGGCCAAGTGGTCTGTCTGCTTGGAACTTAATAATCCATTCTTGTTCCAAAGCTTCAGTATTGTTAGTAATGTTTCCACCTCTTTTATTTCTATGGACAATATGGAGAACCAGGAACTTAAAAGTGTGTGTGTTCCCTTCTTGCATCACATGCATTGCTAATACTGGTTACTTCATCCAGAGTCAAGGACTTTATTTCTGCATTTAGGTATTAAGGTGGTGTGTGTGTGTGTGTGTGTGTGTGTGTGTGTGTGTGTGTGTGTGTGTGTGTGTGTGCGTACGTGTATACTCTTATGCAATGCTGTGCAGGTCTTAAAGTGCATTTATTGTTTCCCCCCCACAGGTGGCGAGATGGGTCAGGGTCCCTCCTGCATGCAATCTAATGCTGGGATCCATACAGACACCGAAGATGATGATAGTACTGTTGAGGCACAGGTGGGGTTGTCAGGGGCAAAAACAGTGCCATCATTTGACATCCCCCTTTTAGCCACCACAACAACGCACACAGTTTCAGTGCCTATACATATCACCAGTGGCCATAGGGACAGCTGGCATTTGCTGGCAGTGCACAGGAAAGTGTGGAAACCATGCCTACTGTGTCTGGTCGCAGCAGGCATAGCTGGATGTCTGGCAGGGTACCACATAGGCAGATGTTCCAAGGTGCTCATGGTAGGGCTGCTGGTCATCATGCCCCTGGCAGACGTGACACAGCAGGTACCAACAGGCGCATATTTCAGGCTGTCATGGCGGGGCAGGCACATATGGAACGTTACACCAGACAGGGCCTGAGTCTGCAGAGGGCTGCTCTCACATCTGCAAGTGAAACTTCCGTGAACTGTCTGGTTCCATCCGTGTGTGTACTGAGCTCATGGATAAATGGTCTGGTGAGATGATGGCCCTCATCAACCGTGGTTTGTCCATGCTTGAACGTGTGGTGGGAGTGTGGCGATGGCAGCGTGGACGTAGGCCAGCAATGCCAACAGCTGGCAATCAATGTGCTAGGACACCAAGGGGCTCATGAGGAGGTAGTACCAGCCCCGGAACTACAGGGGGGGTGCTGTCCACATCACACCACAACAGGCCATGAGCATTTGGTCTTGGCCATTCCCAGGAGAGACCAGGTTCCAGCGGACATTTGTCATCATCAGGTGAGAGCAGCACATCAAGGCCTGTACCTGGATGTGCCCATGGAATCCCTGTCAGGCACAGTCCACATGTCCATGGCCAGAGGCAGTGAACTGCATACCTTGCCAGGTATGGTCTGTAGCTGTCCATAAACACCTGTGAAGGGCAGCCACATGGCAGAACTGTCTGCATGCATACCCACACACTATAAAACAAAACTAGGGCAACCCCATACCTACACACACCACATCACCACACCCAGTTCACCTCATTACACCCCTCACCCACACACATGGTGTCAAATGTATGGCCCACCCTCAGCCTCTGGCAAACCAACAACACACCCTGTGCATACGATTATACCTGTGCCACATCCCTGTCATCCATACCATTGATGCAGGGACAGGCTAATATGGTTCTGTTGCACATGGTGACTGTACTACAGTGTACCTAAGTACTGCAGTGTAACATGTTGTCAGGAGTAAAGTGTAATGCATATATGTCCGGTAGTATAGCCGTCCAGCAATGATGCATTATAGCTGTTAGTAACACTGGTTGACTGTGGTCTCTATAATGTGATCCATTTGTGTTGTAGGTGTACATGTGTCAGCACGAGGATGGTCTACAGTCATATTCCACAATGGGGTATGTCACTGTGGTGACACCATGGCTGTGACATATCTGGGGTACAGATGAACATGTCACAGGTTCATACATGGGTACTAGGCTATTGGCCCTAGGGTCTATATAAGCTTATCCAAAAAGGTGCCCTGGCATTCGCCACCCAAGACAATTATTTTCCTGTGCTGCTGTCAAGCAGAGCCACAGAGGAGATCCCCAGGGTTAATTTCCTATTTCCCATCCAATCATCAAGATTTTTCTTGAAGAGTGCTAATGAGGAGCTTTGTTTGATATAGATAGGTAGTTTGTTCCAGAAAATGGGAAGTCTCTAGGACAGGAATCTATCACTCCAGCATGTTCTGTTTATTGTGGTGACAAGGTTTAGGCCCCTAGAGCGTGTAGCTCAGAGGGATTGGGATTTCTTTAAGTGGAGCATGCCCAACAGTTCTGTGTTTGACATAGCTTTTTATGTTAAGCAGAGATCGCCTCTGAGCAGGCGATATGCGATGCAGTAAAGCTGGAGTTTTTTGAAATGGTCTGTGTAGGGCATCTGTTTGAGGCTGGTAATCCTCTTTGTGAGGTATTTCTGTGGCCTTTCCAGTTGCTGAAGATGTCTTGTGAGGTACATACCAAAAGGGGCGTTGTACTCTATAATGGGTCTAATGAGTGACGAGTAGAGGGGAACATTGACCTCCCTTTTTCCTAGATGAGAAACCTTTTGTGGTGAGGAGTGCCACATAAAAGGATTTCCTGACTATTGTGGCAATATGATTATCAAAGGAGAGACTACTGTCTACCTGTGTCCCAAGGTCTCTTATCACATTTGTGGTGTTAAGTAGACTAACGCACAAACAAAATTGAAGCCAGCAACTGAAGGAATCCGATGAAATATTTATTACAAAAAATATAGCATCAAATAAAACACAAACCGGTTTCGGCTGGCAATAAACAGCACAGCCTTGATTTAATCAGAGGCAGGAGATTTAACAAAACAGGATGGCACTCTTTGCTTGATTTAAAAGAAAAGAAATGGATCACTATATTAGGAGCATTATTCACACCTGGACTTAATGAGCAATTGTAATTGCACCAATAGGACGCAGTGCTTATACAATTTAAATGCATCATTGTGTCTTTTTTTGTATCACTGAAGAAGGCTGTGCTATTTTATATGACATTTTGTTTGTGCACTTGTCTTGCTGTTGCCGTGCAACTTTACCTACATGCAGGGGATTTTTTTGATTGGTTAAGTAGACTAACACCTATGTGTTAGCTCATGGGTACAGAGTATTTACCAAAGGGGATGACAATGCACTTTTTGGCACTGAGCCACTACTACTACTACTACTGTGTAGGGAATGTGTGTACAGTGGTATGCTGCCACCTGCCATGTGGCAGCAGGCAATCTATCAACAGACACTCCTGTGGTGACCCTCAGGGTGAGAGTGACATGCATCAGCCAATCCTCCAGGTGCCTCCTGCACATGGCCACTGAGGTCATCAATTTGACATATATGTAACATGAATTACAACACCTGGTTAGTGTCTGTGATGGAGACCTGTACCCAAGCATGTTCTGTTGACTGTGGTAGTGTAGTGGAGGTACACATGGCATGTGGTGCATACAGGGTGTTATCGCCTATATGTGCCAGTTCTTACACAGCTGGGCAGACATGTCAGTGTCAATCAAGCTTAGGTTGCTTCTACATAACCCAGCTGGATACCTGCCATCTGCACATCTGTACAGGGACTGACAGTCATCAGCTTGGCCAGTAGCTATGCAGTAGGATGAATGTGTTGACAGACAGATGTTTGACAACAATATGTATGCCATAACTACATGTCAGAAGCCCTCACAAACATGTGCTGTACAGATAGTAGTCTACAGTTACATTCCACATGTCGGATCATTATCCAGTAGGGGTTATATACTGTGACACAGCTCACACACCAGGGATACAACAGGGAGGCCTCAGAGTCCAGCTATTCCTGCAGGTGTGCCTGTTGTCAGTACTACATTTAGCACTCTACTCTTGCCTGAGTAAGCAATGGCATCAGTAGTACCGCCATGATACACTACATGCCAGTGTGACAGCACGTAACCTGGGCTACTACCCTTGTATGTAACACATTCACACAGATAACAGTGCTGTACAGGCCTCATATACATCTGTGTCCCAGACATGACACTCACACCCCTTGCTACTGCAATGACAGCACATAGGCGCATGTATTGTACATGGCATTCCATACACTTATTACAGATGCCATTACCCTGCTATGATCAGATTGTCTGGTGTGAACTGGTTACCAGGGCTAAGCCATGCTTATTAGGTGTCAGCACTGCTGCAATATAACAGCTAAGCTGATTTTCGCACTGGTAATCAAAGCCTACACTGTGTAAGAGCATGTATGTTTACCCATAGCTTAGTACCGCTTAGCTTCATGCAAACTCAGGCGAAAGCACTTAAAGCTGCTCAAAACTGCATTAACCACTCTGATCCGACAGCCTTTGTTCTGCCCAACAACAAAATGAAAAGCCCTTGCAGGTCTTGAAACCAGAACCCTGTACACTATAGTCACAACACTTAACCACTATACCATGACCACTGTTAAGACAATATATCTGTCAATACACATATTGATTAGTACTGAAAAATTGCCTTTACTTCCACAATTTTGTAGTACTTGTTATTACTATGACTGTTGCATCACATATGTTGTTTTATCATAATGTACACATAGCAGATACATACGGTGAGATACATCTGGGAGGTTATACACAACTGTGAGGTTTACACATGACAGGAATATGTATAGATACATATAATAGGTTGATATATGTCTACATGTACATACACATGTATATTCATACATATGTCTGTATACACAGCTGTATAGTGCAACATATATATGGCCATGTGTACATCTCTTTGTATGTGTATAAAGATATATATATATATATATATATATATATATATATATATGTAGATATATAGCTATATATGTATGCACATCCTATGTGTACAGATATGCCTATTTATGTAGATATACATGTCGATATCTATAAGTATATGTGCATACATATCTACTCTGATATACCTATTACTGTCAATATATATGTTGATATCCATAAGTATATGTGCATATGTATCTCGGTCTGTATATGTGTAGACATATATTGCTGTGTATATGTATATATATCTGAGTGTTTATACGTATATATATATATATATATATATATATATATATATATATGTACATATCCATATCCATGCATGTTGATATGTATATGTGTATATACCTATATAGCTATATGGATAATTATAAATACATATATGTTCACCACATGTCCAGAACATGGAGTGGAGTCCTACCTCAGCCCCAACAGTCCCAGCCTTTTAGTGCAAGGGGATGTCAGATATGTATTGTAGGTATATATGTAGACTATTGCTACTGTAATAGGGGTTGTCTTCACAGACATGTGTGGGAGGTCACATCTGCTTTAAACGTGCACCATTGGCTACTGACAGACTTCCTAAGGACATCACAGTACAGTACCACTGCTAGCAAAGTAATGATCCTGTGGACTACAGCAGAGATATGGCCAATAAAAGTGGACAGTCTGACCCACTCTGGTCAGTCCAGAGGTATACACAGACCTCCTTAGTGCAACACATGTGGACCAAGCCTGACAATGTGGATGTTAACAGCCATGTAGATGGGGATATCACATAAATACTGGTATACATTTGCCCCCATAGGTTATGCAGTTACACACCCCTGTCTGTCCTGACACATAATAACCACTGGTACAGAGGTGACATGGCCACACACTACCCACTAGTTAGTGACATACATCTGTACAGCATCCTACTGCTTTGTCTGAAATACATGACTGTTATGGTGGCCTGGCAGCAGTACATCTGGCAAGTATCTGGACATAACATCACATTGGGTAAGTACACTAAGCTGCTAGGCATGTAACAAAGCACTTTGTAGGCTACAGGCAGACTTCCACAACACTAGCCTACACTTCTTATGGGGGAATACACAAGTACCTGCAAATATAGCAGGCTCTACAGGCATGTCACAACACACAGTGACAGACACCTGTGTGAAAGTGCATAACCACAACCAATGTGAACACAGCCACAACCACATATGGTAAACTAGCATAATATTACAGTATATGGACTATCTGATCAACACCATCCTCAGATGTGCCACTCACACACTAACCCTACATATACTGGGCCACTACACTGTGTGGTCCAATGCCTGTCTATGTTATGGGCAAGTATGTGTTTGGACCTACAAACATGTAAGCTGATAGGGTAACATACACTGGAGCAGCATGTAACATCAGCTAGAACAAGACCAAGAACAATGCCATCTACCACAGTCTGTACACAAGCCAAGGTAGATATTCATAATACACTGTCCTTAGTACTGTACACACAACCATAGAATGCCCAGGTTATGTCCTCAAATATAACCCCTACTATACATAACGTGTAGCAGTCTGATATCTCACTGTCTTATCAGATATGATGTCAATAAATTATGGTGTACAGAACATATGCACCTCTTACTGCATGACATATGTACAAAGGTTGACAGAGTTGCGGCTGGAGGCACAAACACAGGGCTAATACTGACATGTTGCTGGGATAACCACATACATTTACTGTTGTAACAGGGTCTGTTCTGACATATGCCTATGAGGGATATGAAGTCAGTAACTCACATGGCTGTCACCATGTACTGACTGCATTCCTCACACTATGCTTCTGCAGTTCAAAGACAGATGTTCTGTGAGTAACACAAAAAACAAAAGGCACCACACACTGTTCAGTCTGCAGATGACCCTACAGATTGGGGTTTCCTCAGAAACATAGCACTGTCATGACAGGTATTAAAACATGTAGTCCAGCCATATCCACACACACTCTGTTAAACCAACATTACTCCAAATGCAGAATAGCAACACTTACATTCTGTAGGCATGTCAGGTACACCCCCCTCCTGTTTGTTGGCCTGTTTCTACAGTGTATGTTGTTAGAGGTAAATCCCCAATCCATCTGTGATGCTGTTTGCCAAACATCAGATCTAGGTCCTGCTCACAGTGAATGAAAAGGCCCAACACCAACATGATGTTCATAGATATTGGAGTGTGTTTCCATGCAGCTGGCTATGGGAATGTTACCACAGCTGTTCCACATGTAGTCAGCTAGAGGAGGGCTGCAATTCAGGCAAAGGCCATCAGCTGATCATGAGCATCACTTACAAAACACATGCTGCTGCCTAACCAAAGCATATTTAGTTCTCCACATCCACCAGAGAGGGAGTGAGAGAGGCAGATAGAGAAAACGTAAGTCAGGGAGGGGGTGGGAGAGTAAAAACTAAGCATTTTGTGTCACACACCTACCAGTACAGGGTATCAAACCCCTATGTATTGCCATCATATGTCAATGCAGTTATTGGATGCACCACATAGCTTACATGTTAAGGAGCTCTCCAAACATATATCTGACGGTGAGTGACATCTGCAACAGTGATATGGTAGCGATACGGTAGGTGTAGTACACATGCCTGTCCACATGAACAGGTGTCAGCGTCAACACAGCCACACTCTCTCAGGGACTCACACACAATGAAACACTTGGCAGGGTCAGGAATACATTTCCTCACTAGTTAGTTTGCCGCAATACAGTAGTGTGCAGGTATCACATACACTACAGGGGTTATCCGGAGGTTATATGGGCAAAGGGTATGTGGAGGTGCCTGACATCAGACAGCATGCTTCAGTATGCCAATGGGGGTTGTAGTGTGTGGGAATGTGGTCAAAAGCATCATACACCACACACACACAGACATAGGGTGCCAGTACTGACATGCATGCATGCATTGCTTCATGGGTGTGTAGTGGTTGACTGTGCCAGACTGCTATACAAGGCTAGATGAAAGGTATACCTTGGCATCAGGCCACATGACAATGGCATGCAGTGTGGCTCAGGGATGTAGTGTCTGGATTGGCCCATACAGGTGGGTATCGTATTCACCATCCTGTCACCTGGTTAACTACTGTGTGTGGCCATTGCTGTTCAATGCTTGCCATGTATGTGTTCTTTAGTTCTTGACATGGAAGCTTTCTGCGATGTGCACAGATCCCACATGCATGTACAGTGACATGTGGAACTGTAGCTGGGGTGTTTGGGCCATGTTGTGTACACCGATTGTTATAATAAGATGTACCTGTTCTGGCCTCATATGCTGGGAACAGGTAATAGACGGCAGGTTGACCCTGCACCTAAACTGATAGCATGGTACAGGTATTCCCTGGTCTTAGTGGCATCTGTCCATACAGTGTATGTGTATAAGGCATGGTATGTCTTTTGTGGGTCACATTTAATGGCACCACATGTGTTGCAGGCATCCAGTGGGGAGTATAGTGAAGGCACACTGTCTGCATATACGTGCATACTGTACTGATGGACTGGGTGCCATGCCCTCTGTAGTCCACTGCAATCACACCATGGTTACTATCTGTGGTCAATATGCAGGGTATTACCAACATACAAGTTGTTGCCTAGGCAAGTGTGTTTGTGTATGAGACATGGGTTGAGAGTGTTCTCTGTGTAATACAAGGGTTGCTATCTTTGTTCACCAGGCCTTGATGTCACATGTAGGAGTATGGATTGCCACCCCAGCCTTTCGGCAATTTCACATCTGTTATCCTTGTAAGGTGGACATTGTGAATATAAGAAATTTGCAAAACCCACTCCACAATGAGTCCAGTTGTTACACACACACAGCCACCTCCACACAGGATGTGAATGACAAACATAGACACACACACACACACACACACACACACACACACACACACACACACACACAAAATGTCTGGGATTAGAACTCCTACCTAACTAGTTTATTACACTACAGTATTATTTAGTTATAGGATGTGCCCAAGAGATTACTTGGCTACACCTGTCCCACAGGTGTATTTCACAGTGAACAACATCAGCAACCTTGCCAAAATAGGGCATTTGATTTGTAGTGAGTGTGACTAGCCTAAAAGGCATTGCTCCCTACACAGACAGAGACATACACACACACACACACACACACACACACAAACATCCACACTTGCCATGTGTGGGAAAAGAACTTCTACCAAAGTACTATATCACACTAAAGCATTACGCTGTTATAGGACGCACCACAGAGATTACTGGGATACATCATTCCCAAAGATGTATTTTACAGTGACTGACATCAGCAGGCATGCTAAAGTAGGCCATTTGATTTGTAGTGAGTGTGACTTGCCTAAAAGGCATTGCTCCCTACACAGACAGAGACACACACACACACACTCTCTCTCTCACACACACACACACACACACACACACACACACACACACACACACACACACACACACACACAAAGTTGCCATGTCTGGGATTAGAATTCCTTACTAATTAGTTTATCACACTGCAGCATTACGCAGTTATAGCAAGCGTCACGGAGATTACTGGGCTACACCTTTCCCAAAGGTGTATTTCACAGTGAATGACATCAGCAGCCTTACCAAAGTAGGGCATTTGATTTGTAGTGAGTGTGACTAACCTAAAAAAGCATTGCTCCCTACACAAAGTAATACACACACAAATATCCACCCTTGCCATGTGTGGGAATACAACACCTACCAAAGTACTATATCACACTACAGCATTATGTTGTTATAGAACGTACCATAGAGATTACTGGGCTACACCTTTCCCAAAGGTGTATTTCACAGTGAATGGCATCAGCAGCCTTGCCAAAGTAGGGCATTTGTATTGTGAGTGTCTCTAGCCTAAAAAGCATTGCTCCTTACACACACACACACACACACACACACACACACACACACACACACACACACACACACACACACACACACAAACACACACACAGTTGCCATGTCTGAGATTAGAACTCCTACCTAGCTAGTTTATCACACTACAGCATCATGCAGTTATAGGACTTGCCACAGAGATTACTGAGCTATACCTTTCCCAAAGGCGTATTTCACAGTGAATGACATCAGCATCCTTGCCAAAGTAGGGCATATGAATTGTAGTCAGTGTGACTAGCCTAAAAAGCATTGCTCCCTACACAGAGACACACAACCACACACACACACACACACACACACACACACACACACACACACACACACACACACACACACACACAGTTGACTTTTCTGGTATTAGAACTCCTACCTAACTTGTTTATTACACTACAGCATTATGCAGTTATAGGATGCGCCATGGAAATTACTGGGCTACACCTTTCCTAAAGGTGAATTTCACAGTGAATTACATCAGTAGCCTTGCCAAAATAGGGCATTTGATTTGTAGTGAGTGTAACTAGCCTAAAAAGCATTGCTCCCTACACAGACAAAGAAACATACACACAAACATCCACACTTGCCATGTGTGGGATTAGAACCCTTACCAAGGTACTATATCATCCACGGTGGTGGTGCTGCGGTAGTGTTGTCATCTCACAGTAAGACGCTGACCGGTTCGACTCTCAGTTAGAGCGTCTTCTCCATGGAGACATGTGTGAATGGGCGTACCTTCATTGAAGGTTGTGCATTAGGGCTGGCAACGCAGCACGTAAAAATCAACTGCCAATGATTAGCAGACCGGAGTTTCGCTCTGGCAACCCCTAATTGGGAAAAGCCGAAAGACACAACAACAACAACCAAGGTACTATATCACACTACAGCATTACACTTTTATAGGACACACCACAGAGATTACTACACACACAAACACACACACACACACACACACACACACACACACACACAGTTGCCATGTCTGGGATTAGAACTCCTACCTAACTAGTTTAGCACACTACAGTATTACGCTGTTTTAGGATGCGCCACAGAGATTACTGGGCTACTCCATTCCCAAAGGTGTATTTCAAAGTGGATGACATCAGCAGACTTGTCTAGTAGGGCTATGGGGAGGGAAGTGTGTGTGTGCATGGGCCATAACCCATTCATCTAAAGGTTGACACACCACATGCAGGCACATGCAGGGTTATATTCTGCAGCTGCTAGATGACTACTGCCTTGTACAGTCATGTTGCATAGCTAGCACTTGCACCACATAGTCTGTAATGCTGAGGGATACCAGTGGCTACTTTCTACAGTGAGTGACATTTATACATCATGTGGTTGTAGCCATTTGGCTGTGTGCTGGGTGGGACAGGTCTCATGATGGATGGCTATTTGTCACATTCACTCTCTTCCACACATCTGTATATATCTACTTTTGGAATATTATAGTGTGTTGTCCTTGGATATATGTCTGTATTCCTATCCAATGTGTGTATAAAATATGACTGGTGCATATCAACAAAAAAAAAAACACTATAACTCGGTAATCAAAATCTTTGAGTACACCTATAAGTGCTAGCTGCTATACCGAGAACAAAACTGTCATGACCAGCGTAAAATAATTAACTGAATTTATTCAAAAAACGAACAGTACAGAATAAACGAACAGTACAGAGTTATGAGCAGTACAGAGTTTAGCGCTTTCACCCACTTAAACTGGGCTTCCTCAGAACTCGTAATACATAACATTCCTGGTGCTTATATGGCTTTTATGGCGCTAAATAACATTCAAATGTTTAAAGTAACATTACTTATAAATACACTGTAATTAATACATATACATATAATTCCTGTTACTATAATCTGTTGCTGGTGTTATATAAACTAATAAAAACTAAAAAAATTACTTTAAGTAAAATATGTTCAATATTCTTAACTACCAAGTTGTCTAAAAATTCCACTATATGTATTATAAAAAGTTGACTCATAAAAATGTAATTTATTATTTCTTATTGATTCTGGTGTATAGCAATGGTTTTATAGATATGTGGTTATTAAGACCTGGGGGGGGGTAGTAGCATCAAAATAGATATGCCACCAAATCTCCCTATAACTTAATAAACTCTTCATGTCCCCTCCCTTTTGATCAGTTTTTACTATTTCTAAAATAATACATTTAAAATAGTGGTCGTCTCCTTCGTTTGAAATGTGCCTGTATAATGCATTGTTCTTATCTCTCGTCTTTATGCTGTACATGTGGTCATAAATTCTTTTTTTAAGATGTCTCTCAGTTTTACCAATGTAAAAGCTGGGACATTTTTGACATTTACTTAAATAGACCACAAACTTACTATTACAATTACCTAGTCTGCTTTTAATACAACTTCTTAATTTATTATTTAAATACAGTCATGTCTCATCAGACATATACTTGCACTGATTTCAGGCACCACATTTCAAACTCCTACCTAAGGCAAATTTCCTATCTGTCTTTAAGTTCTTCTTTTTTTCTATTTGTTATTCCCTCAATGGGAGAATTTATATAACAAGCAATTTAGTGAAGCAAAAAAATGGATTAATAATATTATTAAACGTAAATCTAATAAAGTGAAAAGGGACCGCGAGCATTATAATTCAAATAAAGCATATATATGGCCAAACACTGACATCAAAAGGTATGGCAATCGATATGGTGTAAATGATATGCAAAAGAGGGATGGGAGAAAAAAATTTGAGTATGAAGAAAGTAATACAGCTTACAATAATAACAACCAATGGTATACGAATCAGAAGGGTTTTCAGAGAAGAGGGAAACAACACACACAACCATATCGAAATGGCAACCAGAATTACATGAAAAAGAAATGGGACTAATTATGGAACAGGAACATATATTGAATAAGAACACCAAAAAGAAGGAAAATGAGATAATGGTAAATGGCAATACATATACATTTGATAATTTTAACATTTTTAACTACAGACTTGAATATAGAGAAGAAACATTTTAACTTATTTGCGAAAGGAATGAAATATGTGCCCAATCCAAAATTTGACTTAGTAGATACTATTATTGATTTCAAAAAATTTGTTACGAAGATTAATTTGGACATCTATTTTAATAATTCTGATTCATTTGAAAAAAGAGACATATCATGTCATGACATGCAGACTATAGATTTGAAGAAAGGTAGTACTTTTATTCCACCATCTAACCCTAAAGTAGATCTATTTGAGAAATTTACTATAAGAAATTTGTATCATGAACACAAAAATTTGGAAGAAATGACAAAATTAAGTAATCTAACTCAAGATGACGAAAGAATACTAAACGAAATAATGAATGATACAAACATTAGGGTGATGAAACCAGACAAGGGGGGGTGGTGTAGTCCTATATGATAATTTTAGATATATTAAGAAAATGTATGACATCCTACATCATTCTGGTAACTATACACCAATTTCTATTAATGAACTCAACATAGCATATTACAGAATTGATTCTTATATTGAGGAATATTATATTGGGGGAAGAATCACTAAAGTTGACTATGATTTTTTTAAAGGTTCAGTATCCTAAATTGGCTTCTTTTGTGGGTATACCTAAGGTACATAAGGACAGGATAGACCCCCCATTTAGACCAATATTGTCTGGAAGTTATTCCAAAACTTGTACTTTAGGGAGATATATTGATACTAAATTGAAAGATATATACGTAAAAGTACCTCACATAGTGAAAGACTCTTGGAATTTTCTTAGGAACTTTCCAACAGATATAGAATTAGATAATGTACATTCCTAACTATTGATGTAATAGATCTTTTTTCTTGCATCACAAGGGATGAAGGAATCGAATCTTTCACTAACAGCATTAGGAAATATTCAGGTATGGACTGGGAAGACATATGTTTACTACAAGAAATTATGTCAATAGTTCTCGATAATAATTTCATTTATTTTGAAGGTGCGATTTTTAAAGAAACAAGGGGTGTAGCGATGGGAGCGGCGTGTGCCCCAATTTATGCAAATTTGGTGATGCTAAACTGGGAAGATGAATTTTTATTTCAGAATGAACTTTATCAACATGTTAAATATTATTCGAGATTTTTAGATGACATCTATATTTTATGGGGGGCAGATATAAAAACTTTAGAGTTATTTATTCAAACCCTAAATTCTAGTAGTAGTTATTTAAAATTTACTTACTGTCACAATAATACAGGTGTACCCTATTTGGACATCCTAATTAAATATGAAGCACATCAATTTTCCCCATCTATTTATAGGAAAGATACATTTTCTAATAGTTACTTGCACTATTCAAGCTGCCATCCTGAGAAATTAAAAAATAATATATTTAAAGGTCAATGTATACGTCTAGCACGTATGACTTGAGGAGAGAATTAGAGTACATCAAAAAGTTATTTTTACAAAGAGGATATCCTAGGAATATGATGGATACTACAATACATTATGTTTTAAATCTACGTGATATCAGATATTCATCATTGTTAGGTAGTAAGTATAGAGTTTTAGGACAAGGAGCTAGTGTAATACATGGTAAGAGAAATATGGGATCTAATAATGGTTTTAATTTTCAAAAAACATGTGTGATTCAATATAACATGGCAGCTAGTTATGTTAAGAGAATTATAAGAGACTCTTGGTATTTAATTTTTAATGATGTCCAAATTACTAAGATTATTGGTTTAAAACTTAATTTTATTTTTAAAATGGGGAGTAACATCAAATATACGGTAGAAAAAAAGAAGAACTTAAAGACAGATAGGAAATTTGCCTTAGGTAGGAGTTTGAAATGTGGTGCCTGCAATCAGTGCAAGTATATGTCTGATGAGACAACAGTGTATTTAAATAATGAATTAAGAAGTTGTATTAAAAGCAGACTAGGTAATTGTAATAGTAAGTTTGTGGTCTATTTAAGTAAATGTCAAAAATGTCCCAGCTTTTACATTGGTAAATCTGAGATACATCTTAAAAAAAGAATTTATGACTACATGTACAGCATAAAGACGAGAGATAAGAACAATGCATTATACAGGCACATTTCAAACGAAGGAGATGACCACTATTTTAAATTTATTATTTTAGAAATAGTAAAAACTGATCAAAAGGGAGGGGACATGAAGAGTTTATTAAGTTATAGGGAGATTTGGTGGCATATCTATTTTGATGCTACTACCCCCCCCCCCCAGGTCTTAATGACCACATATCTATAAAACCATTGCTATACACCAGAATCAATAAGAAATAATAAATTACATTTTTATAAGAGTCAACTTTTTATAATACATTTAGTGGAATTTTTAGACAACTTGGTAGTTAAGAATATTGAACATATTTTACTTAAAGTAAAATTTTT
Organism: Protopterus annectens; assembly: GCF_019279795.1. NCBI lineage: Eukaryota > Metazoa > Chordata > Ceratodontiformes > Protopteridae > Protopterus > Protopterus annectens. Next base: position 65,559,918 of record NC_056740.1, on the reverse strand, counting down.
AATTTTTATTAGTTTATATAACACCAGCAACAGATTACAGTAACAGGAATTATATGTATATGTATTAATTACAGTGTATTTATAAGTAATGTTACTTTAAGCATTTGAATGTTATTTGGCGCCAAAAAAGCCATATAAGCACCAGGAATGTTATGTATTACGAGTTCTGAGGAAGCGCAGTTTAAGTGGGTGAAAGTGCTAAACTCTGTACTGCTCGTAACTCTGTACTGTTCGTTTATTCTGTACTGTTCGTTTTTTGAATAAATTCAGTTAATTATTTTACGCTGGTCGTGACAGTTTTGTTCTCGGTATAGCAGCTAGCACTTATAGGTGTACTCGCAGATTTTGATGACTGGTGCATACTGAGGAGTGTATACACTAACATCTGCAACTGTCGGATATCTATGGCCCACTGTTGTTTGCAGACATGGGCTTCATTTGTTTAAGTGTGTGAGCATGCCCAGTATGACCTTTCAGTATGTTGTATGACATTGCCTTAATTTCTCTAAGTGTGTGAGCATGCCCAGTATGCCCTTCTGTACTGAAAGTGTGGATCCATTCTTGGTAGTTTGTACTCCAGTGCAGACCTTTATGTTGTACACCTACAGGTAGCAAACGGTTTCTGCAGGGTATCTGTAGATCATTTGTTAATATGGGGTCAACTGTGCAAGGAATAGTATCTACTGTAGGTGATTGGGTCTGTGCTGCTTCTGCTACATGGTACTGGTGTTAGCAGAGATATTCAGACATGTGTACTGTTATACACTGTGATGTTTTATGTCCTCAAGTACTGTCAGGTGGACATTCTTGCTCACAATGATGTCCTGGGGAACAAGGGTGAATGCAGTTGTGTCCAGTATTGTGGGCAAACACCTACATATTCATGGAAAGTTATGCCATTCTGGAGGGGGAGCTGCAGACACTTGCTGCAGGGTCTGTGTATCCAGTTCAGCACCTTGGTACAGTGCTGGCAGAGGATCCCATACTTGTGCATTCATCAACATGACAGTATGGCCTTATCTTGCTGTGGCAGTATCTCACAGCTGTACAGATTCATACAGGTTACCCAGAGGCAGGGGTCATAAGTCAGGGCATTACCCCTATTGTGGTGTGCGGGCAGGTTTGTAGCCACCCATTTATGTGTTTGCAGCCAGAGATAGTATGTGCACACACCTGTGTGTCGGACCTTGCACATTCCATGCTGCCCATACTACCACCCCCCCATTATTCTATCCTCTTCCATACATTATGCATACATTCTCTGATACTTTCCCTAAGGTTATCACCTCATCACAGCTGTGTTTTGGTGTTGGTCAAGAATTCATGCAGTGGGACATGGTGGACATATTACTATGGTTTGTCCACATGGCTTTGCATATGGCTTATGTGGAGTGTGTTATGTTGTTATTTGGGTGTCCATGACATAACATGCATTGGCTGTACGTGTGAGACACAGGTGATGCAGGCCAGCTGGGGTAGACCATTGCAATCTGTCAGTCCTACAGTCCTAGACCACCATACAGTACACTCCCCTGGGGTGACAGGGTAGGTGTGCTTGGTGTTATTGTCAATACTTTCTATCAGTATTGATCAGGTGTTGTGGATAGTGGTAGGGTGCTACCTACAGCTAGGGACACACCTGCATGGGACACTTGCACTGCATGCTGCATTCTTTCGCTATTGCCATTATTAGGTGGGGGTCATATTGTACCTATTCCCGACAGCAGGGATACAACCAGAGAGGTACCTGTGGGTGGTGTTTGGTTGAGCTGGGTGAATGTGTGCTATGGACACTACTTGCATCTGACTCACAGATATGCATGGAGCATTCCAGTGATGCTGGCATGTGCAGGTACATCAGCTGTTTCCCAATACATCAGTCCTATCACCTTTGTGATCTGCAATTGTTCGGCCAGATGACACCAGTATTCACTACTACAAGCCCAGACAATGTCATGGATACCTGTATGTACAATTTCAAGGGTGTGTCCATTTCACAGTTACACATTATATACTGTATGTCTGGGGTACTTTTCCCTGTGTACTGCTTGTATATCTAAGGCAACAGCCACGTCAAGTCCATCTATCAAATGGTGACACATATTACCACCATACATTTACAATGGCTTACTGCTAGCCTGTATTGTACTGGTGAGAATAGTCTTTGCGACTGCAGTTGTGAGGACTTGGCCCTGTCATCGGCAGTAGTGGGTAATGGCCACCAGGTCAAACCTCAACATGCATACATACTGACCACTCTCACACAATATGAAACACACACATACCTGCATATTGTACAAATGCTACAATCTATCCTGATACCTTGGCCACTTCTGGGCATCTGTGCTCCACTGGTATTATACCTACAAATACATATTACTACATTTCTACATAGGATTGGGGGGCACACCTGACTGTTACTACATGTCTACATAGTTTTTTTTGGGGGGGGCACATCTGTTTCTACATTGCTACACCTGACTGTTACTACATGTCTACATAGGATTGGGGGCACATCTGACTGTTACTATATGTCTACATAGGATTGGGGGCACACCTGACACTTGTACACATTTGCTATGACTGTACTGGTATGTCAGGTACTCCATTTCATTCTGTTTTCTAACCTATCATGCTGACTAGAGGCACATCAATGGATTACAGGTCTTAGGTTTGATTGACCTACATATTAGTTTCTGACTTCCTACCCTTCAGAACTAATATCCCACTGCCTGACCTGATGTAGTCTGTCTGTGTAGGCCTGGGGGGGGGGGTGTTACCCATAGGCATCATTCAGAGGCCTTAGCACATCCTTTGTTTGTGTTTGTCTACACCTGTCCTGCTGGCTGAGACTGTTGTTGGGTAAGTGAACCTCCCTGACTGGCATGTGTGTGACATATGGACACATATATGGCCAGCATATTTCCTGCAGTGGGTTTTGTCACCATAGGTTCATAGGTACATAGGTAGATACTAGGCTATCTGCCCAAGGGCATTTATAAGCCTAGCTAGACTGTGTCGGCTATCGCCGCCCCAAAGATTAATTAACAGTGTAACATTAACATGTCTAGTACTGGCTACTGTGGTGACACCAGTATTTTTTATTGATCTCATGCTGCCACTATAGGTGTCTACTATCTACTGGCATCCCATTCAGCCACCCAATTCCCTTGCATGCTCACATCCATACCATAGAAACAGGTAACAACACATACTACTTCATTCAGCGATTGGTATGGAGAGTGACTTACCTTTTGGGTGTGCCAGTATTGAGGATGGTGCTGGAGGGCTGCCTATGTTGGATGCACACAGTACACTCCTTACACATGGTTGAGCACAGATAATGTCATGTTTTGTATCCCTTTTACTGTATGTGTGAGTCAGTGAGAGGTGTCACTCCCTGTGTCCCTCCTGTGTCAGTGTATGTGGTATGTGTTGCCTCTTTGCCAAGGCCAGGGCATACTGGGCATGCCTCCTTCTGCCTACAGGGGCAGGCTCAGGTTGCTCCTCCTCCGAGTCACTCTGTGCCTGTGCAGGCCTTGGCAATGGTGGGGAGCTGTGGGGCCCTGCCCCGTGCTGTTCCTGCTGCAGCTGTTTCTGCAGGATCATACTGTGTAGCATGGTACATACGATGACAATCTGAGTACATGTAGCTGGTGAGTACTGCAAGGCTCCACCGGATGTGTCCAGGAACTGAAACCGTGATTTGAGCATCCCAACCACATGCTCTATTATAATTCTGGTCTGTGCGTGTGCCTCATTATGGAGTTCTTTTTTGGGTGTGTGTGCATTTCTGATAGGTGTCATGAGCCATGGCTTTAGTGTGTAGCCAGCATCCCCCACTAGGTGACCGTAAGGGATGTCCCCATTGGAAAATCTCTGGTACAGCTGCGTCAGATGCCAGATGTGAGAATCGTGATAGCTTCCAGGGCAGCCAGCACATACATTCATTATTATGCCCTGGGCATCGCACATGACCTGGCAGTTGAAGGAGGGGGAGCCCTTGCAGTTGATGTAGACCCTACCCTGCTCACCGGATGGTGCTTTGATGTGTATGTACGTGCAGTCTATAGCACCCACTACCTTAGGGTTTATAGGTTTATAGATCAGTACTAGGCTAACTGCCCTAGTTGGTCATTTTAAGCCTAGACAATTACCCCATGTGAGAATCTAACCTTGCACCTTGTGTCTGTAAGGTGAACACCTTAACCATTTTGCCAACCTCCCACCCAAAAAAAGATGTTCATAGGTTAGTACTAAACTAACTGCCCTTGTGAGTCATTTTAAGCCTAGCCAATTATCCCTTGGGAGACTCAAACCCTGCACCTTGTGTTTGTAAGGCAAACACCTTAACCATTAGGCCACCCTCCCAACCCTATTCTGCTATTTGTTGGAAGAGATGTATATTTATGGCCAACGCCTCACGTGTGTTAGGGAAATATACGTGCTCACCGGCATGTGCTGAAATGGCATCCAGGAACTGGTGGAGTACCCTGGATGCTGATGCCTGTGAGATCCCCATGATATCCCCAGTTGGCCTTTGGAAGGTACCTGTAGCTTGCATTCTTAGGCCTATGCATACCTTGGTATCCACTGGGATGAGTTCCCCTCTGTTAGTTCTGTGTGTGAGGCTTGGTCAGCACAGCTCAACAATTTGCTGTAGGAGGTCCCTGTCCACCCTATAGAGCTCCACTATCTCCAGTTCATGTAGCCCCTGGTAGGTTACCCTGGGTCTGTACACTCTTCTCCGTCTCCTCACTGTGGTTTGGTGAACAGCATTCTCAACCTCACCCACCCTCAGCCTCTTCCACATGTTGTTGTATGATAGCTACTGCAGCCCCTATCATTTTGTTGTTTTTGTTTGTTAAAATTCCCCCGCTTGTATACACCGGTGGTGTAGAATATGTGGGAAAATCAGAGGGAAAGGTGATTGCATAGTTTATAGTAGTGTTCTGTGCTGGGCTGCTTCCTGTGTAATTGGCTTTCTGATACATTTCACCTGCCAGCTATGCTAGTTCTCACTGATCACCTTCCTACTGCTGTTTTCCCTTTCCATTGCCTTCCTGTTTAAGCCTGGGGGCATGCCGTGCAAACACAGTGCTCAAATGTGCACACAGCTGCTATTTCCTGGTTTACTTTTTTTTCCCCTTTAAACCTAGTGAGCAATTCCCACTTAGGCAATGTAAAGGGTGCTAGGCAGCCTCAGACACACCCCCTTGCTTAGCTCTGCTAAGCTAAAGGCAAACCCGAGCCACAGGGCTCCAATCTACTTACAGTATGCCTGACACACCCCCTATGATGTCAGCTAACTACTAGGCTTGCACCACGCTATTCCTGCTCTTACACTGTTGGGTGCTGACTAGCACTAGCATGCAGGGGATATCTGGGATTCAGTATCATTCCCCTCATTTGCATAGGATTGCCTGCTGATGCATAGTTACAGGTCCCACACTGAGCCCCCACCCTTACCAACCACTATTCACTGGCCATGTTGTCTTTTGCCTGCCATTGAGTATAATGGCAAAATAGTGATTTTGGTTAGAATGCTTATTTTAGTTTTTTTTTCTTATTTTTCACCCGATCCCATTTACACACCTCTGCCCTACGCTTAAACATCCAAGATCGCCTAAAAAATATTACAGTTGATTTTGTTATTTTTTGCAACTGTTTTCCATGCCAGTGGCCTTATATTTGGCCATTGGCATGCTTTCTACATAATATTCACCCTTTATTTGGAGCTGTCATGGTTCCATTTTGTAGTTTGCAGAAATGTGCTTGGTTACTGGCGGAGTACATTTCTGCAGATTACACTAGTCCTGCACGGCCGGCTTCCAGCTTCCTGGATTGAAAATTCACCTCATTTACATGGATTTCATCTGCAAATGGGGTGATGTGCATACAGGGGCTGAGTCCGTGCAGGACTAGTGCAGGAGCACTCCTGCACATCACTACAGCTTATTCCTGAATCGCACGGCAGGCATATTGCCTGCTGGAGCTCCTGCACTAGTCCTGCACACAGTGCAGGGCTTGCTGAATCCAGGGGAAAACAGTGGGAACTTTGAATCTGTTTCCATGTATGTGCACCCATATGTACACAGCTGCCCGTACCCACAGTTCTGCTGGCTGCTTGACACAAGCCTAGTGATCTCCACAAGCAGGATATTGGGATGTGCCTATATCACCAACAAGGAAAGCTAACTACTAGCAATTTTTAATAAAAAAGTGCCATCACAATCCACAAACTCATTTTAAGCTCCAAAGACAAATACAAGCACTTTCAGAAATAAACTGCAAAATCTACTTCCATTTTCCTCACAAAATAGATATAACTGTGTATACAAAAATCAGACTTTGATCTCACTTTTGACCTTTTAGTTCCCTCAGCTAATGTGATTTCAGGAAGGCAAACAAAGGCGTGGCTGTGCACTTCCATTTGCTACTGCTTGTAAAACACTTGTAGAACAAACACTTTGTGGGCTTTATTTATTGATCTTGTTATTTTACACTAAGTTTGTCCTTCAAACTGAAAGCCAAAATGGTGAAAAAGAAAAGTTCTCAGTGAGCGAAGGCAAACCAAAGCAAAACCACACATCCACATCACACACACGCATAAGTGTGCGCACACACACACACACACACACACACACACACACACACACACACACACACACACCACAACACATGCTTACATACTCACACATGCGGACATGTGTACACAGAAAGACATAAATATTGCACATGTAGAATGCACACACAAACACAGATGCACATGCATGCCCATTCACAACCACTAGGTGACTTCTGAATATCACTAAATCAAGGAGTTGTCATATCAGACTTTTGAGAAATGAATGACTCTCATTTACATAGTTCTATTCCTCATCGGTGACAATGGCTACACAGGCTGCATTCATACCACTGATGCCGGGAAGAACAAAAGGCTGAGATTTATTCATATTCTGATACTTGGATTGCACTGTAAACTGTGTTGACAGTGATATCAAACTGTAGTTGTAGTCCTCTTTGCCTGATATAGTGTTCAAGTGGGTATTAGATCTCAAGGTACTTATTCTTGTTCATAAAAGAACACATTTTCCCACTTCCCTGACCAAATTTTCCCAAGTCAAAATAAATGCTGAAGGCCTCCAATGAAAGAAGAACATAGGTTTAGTGGGACTTGCCAAGGGAATAAAATAAGCATTATGATATTTATAATAACTTCCTGTTTCTGTCAATTTCAGTTATTCTAATTATTCTTAGCAATATATTTCAATTTAGCAGATACTTACTCCTGTAACTCATTTAAAGTTAAAGTCTGTTAGGTATATCTCAAGAATATGAAGTCCATGCTGTTAAGGACACTGTTGAGCTAGGCTAACAATGTCCTCTTACTACAGTTCCAATCCGCTGCAAACCCAAATGCATAATAGCCATGCTCGCAAAGCGTATCTGTATTTCTGCACATTAAACATACTCCCCTCTCCACAAGATCTGTGGAAGGATTTAATTTTTTCACAAGACTTTAAATTAGTTTATAACTAAATCACAGATAACACTGTCACAAATGTGATGGCCTCACTGTTACCAGGCATACCCTGAGCATGGTTCACTCCAACCAACTATGATCTGTCAGTTCCATACATTACATCATTAGCTTTAAATATAATACCCTTCCAAAATAAAATTTTCTTATGTGGTATGCCAACAGCCATAAACAGAAATGTCACACAATGTCAAGCTATCCTCCTTCAATACCTAAAAATATAACATTATAGCAGGATGTTGTACCAGTGTCCTGAATAAGATATACATTATTTATTTTTCATCTAAGGCAACATATCTGGAAGCACATTAAGAAATCCCTGGTGTGCTTTAGATCCATGAAACCTAATTAAAATTCAGTCCTTGTACAATTTAATTTCTATACATTTTACATTTATTATCACAGATCACTGTATACTGTGGGATAACTTTGAAAATAATGTGTTGAAGAAGTAAAAACAAATTGATTAGAGTATGCAAAATGAAAAGACAGACATAAACATGAAGGCACCTAAAAAACAATGTTGGAGGACTCAGTTGCTATTTTTAACAATGTGGAAGATTCCACTAAGACTGTTGTCTTCTTTGAGTGGAGACCTGTGACATTTATACTGGCTAGGAAAACTTAGTCAGGACATTGGGAAAGTCTCTCTTGGTTTTCATGAACAAGAGTAAATGCTATGAGGTCTAACACCTACCTATATACAGTAAACTCTCAGTTAACCAGCACCCATCGGGATTGGTAGATGCCAGATAACTGTAGCTTCTGGATGCTTGAGAGTTACTATTAAAAATAGGCCTGACTAATACTGTACCGTATTCTATTTGTTTAGTTTGACTTGTTCTCAGGTTGGGGAGAGAGTGAATTTATTCCTATCTTCTTTTTTAAAAGTATAAAACTCTAAAAATGTTAAGGTATGAATCATCGGTTCATAGGTGTGTACTAGGCTAATGGCCTTGGAGCCTTTACAAGCCCAGACCATAGGATTAAACTGGCATCATGCCACCCAACCTTAGTTTCCAGTGCCTCTGTCGAGTAGAGCCACTGGAGTGATCCCCGGGGTGAATTTTCTATCTTCCATCCACTCATAAAGATTTCTGTTGAAGAGGACCAGTGAGGTGCTCTGTTTGACATGTATGGGAAGTCTATTCCATAGCATGGGCAGTCTATGGGTCATGAACCTGTCCCTCCAGCATGTTCTGTGTATTGTGGTAATGAGGTTGAAATCTCTGGAGCATGTAGTGCGGAAAGATTGGGATTTCTTTAGATGCAGCATTTCTAACAGAGCTGGGTCAGACATGGCTTTGTAAGTCAAGCAGAGATCACCTCTAAGTAGGCGATATGAGACATAGAATAGTTGGAGTTTTTTGAGTCTATCCATATAGGACAAGTGTTTAAGGCCTATGATCATCTTTCTGGGGTACTTTTGTGGCCTCTCCAGTTGTTGCTGGTGTCTGGTGAGGTACATGCCAAATGGAGCATTGCACTCGATGATTTGCCTAATGAGGGAAGAGTTGAGGGAGACAATGATCTCTTTCTTCCTGGATGCAAAACCCTTAGTAATGAGATGTGCCACATAGAAGGACTTTCTGACCACAGTGGCAATGTGTTGGTCAAAAGAGAGGTTGCTGTCAACCTGTGTTCCCAGATCTCTTATAACGCCTTCTGTGTTCAGTGAACTACCATCGATGTGGTTGGCAGTAGTAGGTTCATACAGCCACTAAATGAAAGTTTTGAACGGATAAAGGAGCAAGGAGACTCTAGAGAATGCTTTTAACTGCAAGCACATCAGTTATATGATACACTCCTTGGCAGGAAATCAGAACAAATAACCAGATGCTTATCAAATAGAGAAAATGTCCAGTTAATACCTTACACACAGTGAAACTAGCTAAAAAAGATTTACAAACAGTGCTACAGTAAAAACCTTATTTATCAGGCCCTGTGAGGCAGACAATTTTAGTACAACCATGCAGATTAGTTTATAGATATAAAATACAGTAAAAAGTATGCAGCAGACAATAAAAGTGCTATAAATATCTAGAATAAGCAATAATTAGTAAAAAATAAGCAAAAAAAACAGGACACTTATTATTATATATCACAGATCAAAGTTTTGGTCAGTGCCCCTCCTCTGTTGAACTCTGTGTGACATGGCAGAAACACTCACAAGGTAACTTCTTAAGTAACAGAAGATTGATACCTGAAACAACTTTAAAATTTTTTTCAAAAGAACCAACAAGGTGCTTACTCCATGCCCTAGACCAGGCAACCCTAACCAGCCAATGACCATAAACACTACACTCTCACTGAAGTGAAAAATGACTTTTTCTAAACTAAGGTGGTCTGGAAAATGTGCTCAAACCACACAGCCTCTGCAAACAACTAGGCCCAGAAACACAATCCTGAATATGGACAATGTTACAGCTACTACCTACACTATTTTAGGCAGAAGGCACTACATAAATGTTTATCACAGCAGAAAAACAGCAGTGAGCCACTAAATGAAAGTCTTAAACAGATAAAGGAGCAAGGAGACTCTAGAGAATGCTTTTAACTGCAAACAAATCAGTTATATGATACACTCATTGGCAGGAAATCAAAACAAACAAACAAACAAACAGATGTTTAACAAATGGAGAAAATCTCCAGTTAATACCTTACACAAGTGAAACTAGCTAGAAAAGATTTACAAACAGTGTGACAGTGAAAACCTTATTTATCAGGCCCTGTGAGGCAGACAATTTTAGTACAACTGTGCAGATTAGCTTATAGCTGTAAAATACAGTAAAAAGTATGCAGCAGGCAATAACAAGTGCTATAAATATCTTTTCTCCGGGGGAAAAACAGAAAGTGCAACACATGCAAGGTGTACTGTATTTCTTCGATTTTGTTTTCGCTAGTTGCTTGAGACTGCTGGTTGCTTGAGTTCCAGTTAACTGAGAGTTTGTTGTATACAAAACAACTCAGGCAGATAAGACCTCAGTTTAATAAAACCATCTGAGGGCAGTACCTCCTGTTTACTACTGCCTTCCAAGTATCACAAGATGAATGGAAGCACCTGTAGTGAGGTTACACATGATTTAAACCGATTTGTTTTAGAACTAGTCACAGACTTAATGCTTTAACTGCTTACATTAATTAATGTAATTAATTAATTTCTTAAATTAATTAGTTTTAATGCCTTTTCTAGATCTGATATAATTTAAATGCACAAAATACAGCATTCTCTTTGCATAAGTCTAGAAATGCAGACATAATAAAGCAGGCTTCACAGTGTCACTAAATGAACTTTCAATCAGAGAAAATAACCTTCATTCAAAAATACTGATAAGAACAGAATGTGGCTGCACATTTGAGTATAAACACATGAAGTTTGGGACAAACCAATTTGTCCAGGACCCTCTTTTGGGGAATGAGGGGATGGGGAAGAGGGGTAGTATAGGAGGAATGGGGAAGGGGGAGTTTTGGTGTGGTTAAGTCAGGTAGCTGGGCTCTGGTTGTTAAGGGGTTATCTGGCTTGGGGTGTTAGGGGAAGTGATGTAGGTTTATAGAGGAACTTAGCTTTTATATTTTGTCAGCAGAGGAAGTGGAATGACATTTATGTGTGAGTTGGTGAGTTGGTGAATCTAACCCACTTCCAAGATGACCTTGCAGGTACTTTAGTGGCAGGTAGGTCTTCGATGATGTGTGGTGGGATGGAGTGCATCAGTAATGGGTTATGTAGTGTAGTTATGGTGTGTATTTTTTTCTTTCCCCTCTTCTTGGGAGGGCTTTGGTATAGTGGGTAGCAGATGGATGGAGAATAGGGAGAGAATGCAGTGAGGATTGGGGGATGGCTGTATGGGCAGAGTGGGGAGACAGCGAGTGAGTGAGGGCTGCATTATGTGTGAGTAGAGACAGCATGGCTGGTTGACATGTTTGAAATTCTTACTGTAAAGTGAGCATGCAGCTTTATTTATTTGGCTCAGTGGGGTGGTCGCAGCATTACATCTGTTCCCTTGGGCCCCCATCTCACCTTGTGTGCTTCTCAGGTAGTTTCAAATTGTGGCTGTTTTATTTCTTGCTTCCCAGCCTGCTCCTGGTGGCCTTGTGGTGCGTGGTTGCTGTCCGGTGGGTGAGTAAAGCTCTTCCGCACAGTCTTGGGTATTTATGGATGGCTTGTAGCCGATTGTCTTGGAAGGCCGTGGGCATCTAGTTCTTTCACAGTCGCTGGCCTTTGAAGGGGTTTCCTTGTTATTTTCTGGTCTTGTAACCTTCCGATCGGGTTGCAGGAGGTTTTTCACGCATGCGCCTTCAAGTGAGGAGCTGTTGACAGGCAGGGATTACACCTGTTATATATATCCCTATATATGTGTCTCATGTACTAGGCTAACTGCCCTTGCAAGCCATTTTAAGCCTAGTCAATTATCCCTTGTGAGACTCAAACCCTGTACCTTGTGTTTGTAAGGCAAACACCTTAACCATTAGGCCACCCTCCCAACATACTGTTAAATATAGATTCATAGATTCATAGAGTAGTACTAAGCTAATTGCCCTTGCGAGCCATTTTAAGCCTAGCCAATTATCCCTTGTGAGACTCAAACCCTGTACCTTGTGTTTGTAAAGCAAGCACCTTAACCATTAGGCTACCCTCCCAACAGCACAGAGAGCTTAGCTGTTCCTGCTTTAGCTGTGAGTTGTACCAGAAGGAGCTATATAATGCAAGTAAGACCCAACTGTGAGAAAAACAAAAAAAAAATAATATATATATATATATATATATATATATATATATATATATAATATATATATATGTGTATATGTATATATATATATATATATATATATATATATAAACATAAAATAAGCTGGAAAATTACATGAGGACATTGTTGGAGGATCAGCATAATGGTAAAGGGTTTATCTTGCAGACACAAGGGGCAAAGTTTGATTTTCACAGGAGGTACTTGATTACACTTCCAATGGTCACAATGCAGTTAGCATAGTACTAATGTATGAACCTATGTTCAGTCCACGCTGATCTGAGGTAGTAGTCTATTTTCAATAAGCACTAGCATGCTTTTAAGAGGGACAGTAAGGAACACTGGCAAACATATCAGTCACTGCGACCTTTTAGTTTTAGGTTTTACACAGCTGAGTGGCCTAGTGGGCCAATGCACTACGCTGTGGTTGACAGGGTTGGGTTCACCACATGGATGGGTTCACCACATGGGAAGGGTGTGTAATGGCAGACAGCAGTTCTAACTTGAAGGACCTTGAAACAATGATTTATGTTGACTATGGAGTAAATGCTTTTCAATGTCGAGATAGCGTAGTGGTTAGAGTTCCAGCTTTGTATGCAGGCGTTCACGGTTCGAGTACCAAGACAGGAACTTTATTTAGTCATCCCAGGGAGTTTCAGTACCTGAAAGCCTGGAAAGATATGATCAACAGACCACAATGCTTTACCAGAGATGGCCTGCATCTGTCTCACCTGGGCTTCAGGATTCTGGAAAAGGCTCTTGCCTCCCCTATAATGCCTTTTTAGGAAAAGTGATGAGGTTAAAACCACCAACATAAAAATTTCAACAAAACACAAATTAGAGGTCATGCTGCTAAACGCTAGGAGTCTAAGCATGAAATTGCACTCATTGCAAGAATTCCTAACCCTGGAAAATGCTGACATCTTAATGGTCACAGAAACCTGGTTCAAAGCTGTGGAGAGCACCCCAGCCTTACCTGGTTACTCATCCTATCATACATTCAAGACCCCAAACTGTGGGTAGTAAAGCCAAAGGAGGTGGAGTTTCAATATATATTAAAGACATACATACTTCCAGGCTGGTCAAACAGTATGATGCACAGGAGACACTCCAGTTGCAGTTAACTATTGACAAGACCCCTATACAAATCATAGCTAGATCTAGGCCCCCAAATCTGACCTAAGATGCCCAAACTGCCTCTCTAGACCTCTTCGAATCTATCAAGATTCAACCCTTTACCCTGATCCTGGGTGACTTTAACTACTCAAACATAGACTGAAAGAACTACTCTTGCCAGAACATAAATGCCCAGAGATTCCTTGATTTTGTTAATGCAAATGCTTTGGAACAGCTAGTCGATACCCCCACAAGAGGTGATAATATCTTGGACTTGGTATTAACCAACATGAGTAACAACCACAGCATCCCCACAGTATCATCTTCCCTTGTAAGATCTGACCATAAAGCGGTCACGTTTGAAGTCACCATCTCCATTGCCCATCCCCCCCTCCCCCACCCCCACAGCTAGGTTCAATCAAAGAAATTTCTCCAAAGCTGATTACAGCCTCCTGAGGGATGGTATAAACAGCTTCACAGTCCCCCCCCCTCTCTAGGAACTACCACCAGTATCCAAAACTATACCAAATTACTATATGAACATTTATATAGATGCATAGAATCAGGAATACCTGACAGGACTAAATCATCCTCTGCAAGGAAGAGTAAACCTGTCTGGCGGACATCATAAATAAATAAACTCTATAACAAAAGAAAAAAATTGCTAACCAGGACCAAGAAGTAGTAGGTGCCCAATTGGATGCAATCTCTCTTTAGCCTAAACAAGCAAATAAGAGCACTAGTGAAATCCTCCAAAGCAAATTTCAAGTCCAAACTGGCCACATCTACTAGAGACAATCTTAAGGCCTTCTTAACATATGTCTGTTATCTCAAAGGTAGTACCCAGATCTGTTCAGAACTGATGATCAAGGACACCACATGTACAAATGCCGTAGATATAACAAACTTACTGGCTGATAGATTCAGTGAAAATTTCATCCCTCTGCCACCCCCCATCAGTAAATCAGGACATTCCCAGTACCTGCCCCCATCTCCTTATATCTAGGGATTAGGTCATCCAAGCTCTCTCAAAGGCAAAAAATACAGCCTCCATGAGACCTGATAACATCCCAGGCTGCATCCTACATGAACTCAGGCAGGAACTTGCAGCACCATTAGGCACCCTATTCAACCAAAGCCTGAGTACTGGTTTAGTCCCAGCTGAATGGAGGACAACTACTGTCATCCCATTACACAAAGTTGGAGCGTCCACTGATCCGGGAAATTACAGACCCATCAGCCTAACTAGCCTGATCTGCAAGGCTATAGAACAGATTATCACAGACCTCATTAACAAGGACAATAGCAACCTCCAAACAGTCGATCCCACACAGTTTAGCTTCATTAAGGGGAGGTCATATTTGTTAAATTTAGTCGACTTTTTTGAGACAGTCACCAAAGCCATGGATGAGGGGAAGACAGTGCACACCGCCTGCCTTGACCTGGCCAAAGCCTTCAACACTATTCCCCACTCGGGCATAATAGATAAACTCTCTCAACTAGGCATCAATCCGTATGTTACCAGATGAGTAGCCAACTGGCTCACTGATAGAACCCACCTAGTCAAAATAGGGGAAGCCACCTCAAGCAGTAGACCTGTATCGAGTGGTGTACCCCAGGGTTCGGCCTTGAGGCCTCCGTTATTTGGGATATACTCTTCTGAGGTGCAGGCCAAAACAAGTGGGCTATGGCTGACCAAGTTTGCAGATGACTACAAGTTGGGAGCTGTCATCAATTCCCCTAGTGACGTGGACATCCTCCAAAAGGGTCTCGCCCAAATAAATGACTGGTGCCAAAAACATGGCCTCAAGCTGAATATAAAAAAATGCCTCATCATCCCCTTTGGGGAGAGAGATGTTCCCACAAATTATCACATTAATAACGATGTTCTAAGCACGCAGTCAGTCATGAGAGATTTGGGCACCCAGATTGATAGCAGCCTGACTTTTGACCACCATGTTGCTTCCATGGCCCACCTCATAAGTAAGGGTATCTCATCCAGGGACAAGGAGGTCATAACATCCCTGTATTCTTCCCTTATAAGGCCCATTATTGAGTACAATGCCCCATTCGGCATGTACCTCGCAAAGCACATGCAGCAGCTGGAGAAACCACAGAGGTTCCTCCCCAGGAGAATCCAGGGCCTCAAAAATCTAAACTACACAGATACTCTGTTTCATACAGACTCCTCAGAGGTGATCTCTGTCTGGCATACAAGGTGATCTCAGACCTCGCCTTGATGAGACTGCTGCATATCCGCAAGTCAAGCTCCACTCGAGTAATCTGCACACGCAGCCTCAACCTTGTCTGTGACATCAATAGGACTTGCTAGTGGGACAGATTTGTGTCCCAGAGACTCCTCCATCTATGGAAAGGACTCCCTCTTCACATCAAGCTGAGTACCTCTTTACCCCTTTTTAAGTGCAATCTGGATAACTGGATGGAAATAGAAAATACATCCCTGGATTTCACAAGTGTCCCTGTTGGACAGGGGCATCGGGTGCTGATTTGTTTATGCATGGGCTAAACTCTTGGCTAGGCTTATAAGGGCCTCAGGGCCAATAGCCTTCTTACTTCCTATGATCCTATGAGCCTATATGCAAGGTATAATATTTCTGGTGCTGTTGAGTCTTTCAGGCAGAGGAGTCATAAGGCATGGCAGTCTTCCCTGTTTATTTCCATGGAAGGGTAGTTTTAAATTGTGGCTGTTTTATTTAGTTTCGTTGGCCAACTCGATTGGGGTTTAATGGGGAGGGGGTCAAAGTGGGTGAGCACATGGTTGTAATCACTGGCTAATTAATTTTTTTTTCTCTTTCTTTCTTTTCTCCAGATGGCTAACTTGCAGAGACTTTGGCAGCATTGGGAGGCAATAGTGGAACAGGCAGAAGAACTGTTTCAAGAGGTGTCGACTGCTGACGTGGAGGCAAGAGAGCAGGTGACAGAATCCAGTCAAAAGTTGTGGAGCTCCACTCCAAGGGCTACAGCTCGGGGCAAGAGGCAGCGAGTATCATAGGAAGGGTTCCAGCTGGCCCATCAGTTCCAAGTGGGACTCCAGACAGAGGATCAGGTAATGATCTTACTTCGACTGTCTTGGCAGGCAGGATAGATGCTGAGAATGTGGGGGTAGTTGAAAAAGACAAGGAGTCCTTTGGGATGGAATTTGGTGGTGAATGGAATACTGTAGAGGGTGCTGTTGTGGAGGTTGCAGGGGATTTCTGAGTCAAGTGGAGGGAAGCAATTAGGGAGGGAATTGCAGAACATTACCCGCTTCCCCCACTTTTATATTTTGGCAGCAGAGGAAGTGGTATCATATTTAGGTGGGAGCTGGTGACCCTCTCTCCCTCCCATTTTTTCCTTTTGTGTTATCTTGCTTACTGATAGTTCAAGGGTGGAGTAGAGGGACAGGACTGCCCTCTTCTGTTCCCCCTGTAGGTGAAAGTGTTGATGGCATTGAGTTTGGGTATCAAGTGAGTTGTTGGATGTTGCCTGATAGTAAGTGAGGTTATTTGGGTGCTGCTTATTTTGAAAGGATGAGCGGGTATGCTGCACATTTAAGGTTTGGTCAGGGTGAGTAGGTACACTACCCTGATGGACGATTGAGTGGGTACTCTGTGCTCAGATTATTTTGAAGAATGTGAAGTTTTATGTAAACTAAAGGTGGAGGAGTGTCAATATTCACCAAGGATATTCACACCACCAGGCTAGTTGCCCAACACAATGCGTCTGAAATTCTCCAGGTGCAACTAACACTAGGTAAGACTGCAATCCAAATTGTAGCTTGCTACAGATCCCCCACCATACCCCAAGATTCTCACTACATCTTTCTAAACATACTGGAAAATATTAAGATAGAACCAAACACCCTAATACTGGGTGATTTTAACTACCCTGCCATTAACTGGGAAAGATACTCATGTACCAACACCTTTGCCCAACGGTTCTTGGAATTCATAAATTCCAACGCCCTGGATCAACTAATCCATAGTCCCACCAGGGGCTCCAATATCCTAGACCTGGTCATTACCAACATGGGAAATCGATGCTCCACACCTATGGTCACCCCCTCGTTAGTCACGTCTGACCATAAGCTAATCACCCTTAACATCCACATCCCACCCCCACCTCCCAGTAAGGAAACCTCCATAAAAAACTTCTCCAAAGCCAACTTCATGCTACTCAAGTCAAAAGTGACAAACTTCATGACACCCATGCAGACGGGAGCTGACAGTTCAACTGCTGAATCCTACACTAAGGCACTGTACGAGCACATCCACTCATGCATTAATCGTGCCATCCCAAATAGAACCAAGATGCTCTCATCCAAAAAAAAAAAAGAAGCCAATCTGGTGGTCCCCTGCCATAAACAAACTTTACAACAAAAGGAAGAAATTGTTGCAGTAAAGAGGAAAATCTCAGGATGCAAAAAACTTCGTTACCAACCTCAGTAAGAAACTGAGATGCCTCATAAAATCCTCCAAAGCTAGTTAGAAAATAAAATTGCCAAAGATAACAAAGACAACAACAAGGCATTCTATAACTATGTCAAGAATCTAAATGGCAATGCTCAGATCTGCTCTGAGCTAAAACAGAATGGCATTAAATATACTGATCCCAAGGATATTGCTAATATCCTGGCAGATCGATTCAGTGCCAACTTCACCCCCCTCTCACCCTCTAAATGGCCCATCTCAATACCGGAAGATTGCCAAATTCCGGTAATAACGGCCACACAGGTAAAAAATGCACTCTACAAGAATACAGCATCCATGGGACCAGATGACATCCCGGGCTGTGTACTACATGAACGACAATATGAACTGGCACCTCACCTAAGTGTCATGTTTAATCATAGCCTCACCTCAGGTTTCGTGCCCACTGAGTGGCGCACAGCTACAGTTATCCCACTCCACAAGGGGGGATTCACCTTGGATCCTGGAAACTACCGTCCCATCAGTCTGACAAGCCTTATCTGCAAGGCCATGGAGCGTATTATCATGGAACTTATAAACAAAGATATTGGCAACCTTCAAACACTGGACCCCACCCAGTTTGGGTTCGTGAAGGGCCGATCTTGTCTCCTGAACTTGATTGACTTCTTCGAATCAGTCTCCAGAGCCATGGACAAGGGTAAGGTGGTCCACACAGCCCATTTAGACCTTGCCAAGGCCTTTGACACCATCTCCCACTCTGGAATCATAGATAAACTTACTAAGCTGGGCATTAATCCCTATGTCACCCAATGGGTTGCTAACTGGCTTACTGATAGAACCCACACTGTAAAAGTAGCCGACTCCAAATCCAGCTCCAGACAACTGACAAGTGGAGTACCTCAGGGTTCAGTCCTGGGACCACTCTTGTTTGGCGTCTACTTCTCTGAAGTACAGGCCAACACTAAGGGACTCTGGATAACAAAGTTTGCAGATGACTGCAAACTGGGAGCCATTATTGAATCCCCAAATGATGTGGATACTCTACAAAAGGGCCTTACAGAAACAGATGCTTGGTGCCAGAGCCATGGGCTCAAGCTCAATGCCAAGAAATGTATAGTTATCCCCTTTGGGAAAAAACATGTATCCATGAATTACCATATAGGTAGCAGTACACTAAACACCGAAAGTTTGATAAGAGACTTAGGGACACAGGTGGACAGTGGTCTCACCTTCGATAACCACATCGCCACAACAGTCAGGAAATCCTTCTATGTGGCACACCTCATCACTAAGGGCTTTTCATCCAGAAAAAAGGAGGTCATTGTCCCACTGTACTCATCCCTCATTAGACCCATTATAGAATACAATGCCCCGTTTGGTATATACCTCTCAAGATATCTGCAATAACTGGAAAGGCCACAGAAATACCTCACTAAAAGAATCACAGGCCTAAAGCAGATGCCCTACGCTGACCGCCATAAAAAACTCCAGCTATACTCTGTCGCATATCGTCTACTCAGAGGTGATCTTTGCTTAACATACAAGGCCATGTCAAACCCAGAGATGTTGGACATGCTACACTTAAAGAAATCCCAATCCCTCAGAGCCACATGCTCCAGGGATCTAAACCTTGTCATCACAATAAACAAAACATGCTGGAGGGATAGGTTCCTGACCCAGAGACTCCCCAGACTCTGGAATAGATTGCCCATACATGTCAAGCAGAGTGCCTCTTTGGTCCTCTTCAAAAGGAACCTTGATGATTGGATAGGAGAAAGGAAATTCACCTCAGGGATCAAGTCAGTCGTCCTGCTAGACAGGGGTCCAGGGAAGTAAATAGTGTGGGAAGAAATAGCCAGGGAATTGTTATGGCTAGGCTTGTATAGGCCCTAGGGCTGATAGCCTAGTACCAACCTATGAACCTATGAACCTATGAACAACGTTAATGATTTGGTTGTATTAATAAAAGTTGTCAACTGTCTTTTGGTGTTGGTGTGAGTTATTTAAAAGGGGGCCGGGACAAATCTTGTTTGTATGCTACAAGGCTTGGGAACCAAGACTAAAGAGGCGTGTAGAACTTTACAGGGTTTTGCTATTATTAGGAGATACGTCAGAGACAGTTAAGTTAGTTCATATTTGAATTGATATGCAGATAGTCACGGCAATGCAGTCTTCAGAAGGCACTATAGACACTCAGCTATGAGTGCAGAAGTTAGGTCAAATATCCAGCATTTCAGAGGAAAGAAATAATGCAGAGGACTATTTCAGTTTATCAAAGAAATTTGAATATGAACACAAAGGACTATTGCAGTTTATCAGCACTGTTACTGGAAACAGTATTCAGATATTGTTGGCATCTACCGTCACTGTACATAATAAAGCATTTTTTAACCGGACTACAGTGCCTGCAGACTATATTCTGAAAAGTACAAGACAATTTGGCCTATAAAGGACATACTAGCACCTGTCCAGCACAGTTCTGGGTAATTAACATATAAAGACATTTATTCCAGTATTATTCCAGCATCTTTTAGGTGTTTCCAGCCATTGTAGCTCATCCCAGTATTCTACAGTCATATCTATTCTTTCAGGCTTCAAAATAAATCAGGCTAAAGCAGGCTAGATGTAGAAAAAAAAATCAGAAAATATGTAAAAGGTGAAGATTAACAATTAAAAACTGCAATATTCTACAGAGAGAACAGTGATATTACTAATAGAACAGCAGTAACATAACTTATATGAGAATATCGATGGTAATATGTAACCATCAAGTAAGGAAAATTAAGAAATACACATAAGTTGAAGTAGAGAATAACACACAATTTCAAGAAAGTCATCTTGGTAAAAAAAACTGAATAAAGTCATCTTGGTAAAAAAAACTGAATAAAGTCATCTCGGTAAAAAAAAAAACTGAATAAAATCATAAAGTATTCAGTGAAAGAAAAGGTACAAACACAATTCATGGAAGCATAATCTCAATTTGAGGCAGAAAATTCCCTGAATGAAAAAAAAAACAGTACCAATGAATTCTTCAGGGGAGGAGGTATGTGTGCTCGGGAGGAGCAAATACCCCAGACCACTATTGTTTAAAATAATCACTCTAAAGATTGGTACAGCTCAGTAAAATTCCCAGCTTGCTGTACTCTCAGACTTGGGACTAGTTTCGACAAACCATCTTTTCAGGGAATTTTTTTTTTTGTTTGTTTTTTGGAAAAATCATTACACTGAACAAATATGTTCAACCAACATGCTTAGTCTTAAGAAAAGTAAAATCATTTGAGCCCCATGGGTAACAGATCACTGGTAAACTTATTCAGCTGAAAGACTAATTAATAGTCTGGGGTGGCAGTCATGCAAATGTAAATACAGCTGATTTGCTGTTCACTTGAGTTTACACTGTTAGTTTGAGAATCTAAGCTACAGACGCCATGTGGGGCAATTTTTGGCAACTGTACTCTACTATGGCAATGATAGCCTGATCCTTGAAATAAAATCTGAAAAGGATTTTGGGTCACTATCAGGTCACTGTTAGCCCCAGTCCCATGACTGTCACTTATGCAGTTAACATGCTCTAGGGGTGTTTCAGCAAACCAATCTCTTCCAGAAGGAATGAATTAAGGAAGACAAGACTGTCCACATCTACATACAAAATATATGATATTCCCAAAACAGGAGGTCTATGTTATCCATGTGTATATTGAAGCTAGACCCTAGCAGCTGCCTCTCTGTTTAATTTCTCCTTATTTTATCTTTAATATCCCCTTATTTTATCTTTCATTCTATCTAGCTGTTAGCCAGAGATTCACAGACCTCTAATTCCCTATTGCATCATCCTAACACTCTCTGTGAGAAAAACAAAATACTTCTTTGGACTGATTCTAAATATAGTTTCATCTTTGCTGAACAAAGGGCTACAATGGCACTTTACAAGTAAGCTTTTATTCAGAACTCATTGCAGATAAAAAGGAATTGATATGGGAAAACATCATTTAGTAAAGAAAAATAGAAAAAGTACTACAGAAGTCATACAGATCTAAACATAGGGATGTTGCTAAAGGAAAAGAAAAAAGAACAATATGCACACGGAGGAGGAAAGTCATTAGGTGGCAAAGAAAAATAACTGGCAGTATATGTGAGGGGATAAATAGTAGGAAGGGAACACAATCGAGTAGACATTCCCTTCAATTCTCATCTTTCATGAAAGTACTAGGGTTAATGTTAGGAGACAGCTGGAGCAAAGAATCACCTGGAATTTTAGTAAGTAAGAAAGGAGTCTGAATAGTAAGCAAGTAAAAGGGGAAGATAAGGAATGGAATCAGGGTAGTACTCAGTAATGCCATGAGTCTACACAAGAAGATTTGTGAACTGGAAGCATTACCATTTGGCAGTGAAGAGGATGTAGATGGTACGACAGAGGGATGCATCAATGTCAAGAGACGATGAGATATGGTAGTTGCTGGATACATAGTGCTCTGGAAAGAGAGGTTAGGTCAGGATACAGTAGGGCTGTCGATACACATAACAGAGGGATTGCTGAGGGTAATAGAAAATAAGGAAAATAATATGCACAGAAATACTGATAGATGGGCAGGATGAGGGCATGTGGAGTAACAAAATCAATGCAAGCAGCTTCTTTTCTTCCTGGTTTAAAAATTGAAAAGTTGGTACACTTACATCCTGTGTGGATCAAATCATGCAAGAATAACAGTTAAAAAATGGCCAATAATATAATAAAAATGTGAACTTTGAAGAGTAGGCTGATAGGGACAGCAACTTCCATCTGCCAGAAGAAAACTGCAGCATGTTCTCATCCAAGATGGTGCAGAAAACAAGACTTGACATAGAAAAAACAATCAGTGGCAAAAAAAAATCATTCCTGAGAGAAGGGAGCTGAAGACTGTTCTATTTGTGGGCCATGCATGAGCTTAATTTGAAAAAAGTTACCTTGCTAAACTATCAAGTACCTTAGGAAGTACCAAGGTATTTAACTATAATTCTTAAAACTACAACTTATGTTGTTCCACATGCTGCTTCCACAATCTCAGCATCTCTTGTTTTACTTCCTCAATTATAAATAAAATGCCACAACCAGTTTCAATTGACACGCATGAATTCCATGTTTTCTTGGAGACCACAGGACGAAATGCTACTGCTGTGACTCCTATCCTCCAAGCCTATCACTTTTTGTTTTAGGTGCAGCATTTCTAGAGTTGGTGACTGAATTATTGGCTGCATTAAACACAATATTGTCTTCAAAAGAAGAATTATGTTGCTCAGTCTCTTCAGTTTCTCTTTTTAACTATTATCAGAAACAGTAGTACTGATGTCTGTGAGTTGAGCAGACATTTTGTCTGCATAAAGCTGTAAAGAAAAGACTGCTTTTTGAGTTTAACCAGTGGAATATGTTTCTGATTTATATTTGAAGAAAATAGTTTTATTTCGCCTGTTAGTAAACTTGAACCTTAGATCTTATTTTACTCTCTAGGAAACAGTTTGTAGAAAACACTGACTTGACAGTTCGATACTCTATTTCTTAATTTTCTTGTTATCCACAGCAGGAAAAACAAACTGTAAGTCAAGCTGTATGCCTATCAAAGTCTTTTTGTTTCCCTGATTGTCAACAACCTGAATTTAAGTCCAGACAAAGCAATACAACGCCCCCAATTAGGATCATCAGTGACATGTTGATGGTAAGGTGTTCTTCTTGAGCCTTCTTCATCTCTTGGCAGTGCTGACATGCTGGGAATGAAATCCTGCCTGAGAAGCTGCATGCGCAAGTGCTTACTTCAATGTTTCTTTGAGTGGTTGGCTTTTCCAGCATGTGGACTCCAGAGCCCATTTTTCTTCTTCTTCCAGCTTCTCTATGTACTATGGAGTTCTGCATGCTTTGGTTTTAGCGCTTTACTGATCATTGTGTACATTACCACAAAATATATTGTTAGGGGAGATATAGAATACACTTGCTATGCTGTCAATATCCAGTTATAACCCTCCTTCTTAGAAGCAAAGTCAGGGTTTGATACCTTTGAAGACTGTCTAGACCCCATCCTAGACTAGACATCATACTGTCAACCTTGCAGCTTTTAAAACTTCCTTACATACTTACTTCTCTTCTATATGGAATTGCAATTGTACCTTACCCCCAACTTCTAAATCCTGACCACTTCCAATGCCATAGCTCCTCTCACATTCCTACACTTATACTTAATTTGTTTATTTTTCCTCTATAAGTATGCATGCCTATAATATTTCCTTCAGACATTGATTAATTGTGTGAATTTCACCAAAATGATTAATTTTCTTCTGTATAGAATTCTGTCTTGGAGTTTTCTTGCTTATTATTTTTACTTACAGGTTATAATTTTACTAATTGTTCATGTTTTGTTTTATTTACTTGTATTCTATTGGAGCTTTTCTCCCTAGGCCTCCACTGAAAATGGGTCTTACTGGCCCAGTGGACTATCCTGGTAAACAAATGCCAATAAATAAATAAATAAAGTTAAAAATAAATGAAGTTAAACATTGCAAAGGTTGACGCTATGTTGATATATTCTACATTACCATTTCCCATAGATTCTATATCTCTTTTCCACAATATTCCATGGAATGGTCTTATGGTGTCTGAATAAAAAGTATGAGCCCATGGAATTATTTGGGCTAGCATGCTGGCACTCAGATACCAGATTTCAATTATTCTCTAGCAATCATAATTTCATCTCTGGAAAGCTCTCCAGCTCAGCATTTTATCTAACGGAATAAGCAAACTACTGTAATCAATAGACTGACATTTTCTTATTTTGGCTGGGTTTCTCAGTCATGAAGCCTGAACATCTGTAATGGGTTTGGAAATCAACAGCTGTACTACTGTGTGGTATGTCTCAAACTGAACAGACTGTCTGGGTCTTCTACAAAGTATTTTCATTAACCACTGTACCTGTAGCTACTACCAGGCCTATCTCTAAGATATGAAGTCTGACTTACAGAACCCTTCATGATCAAGCCACTGTCTGACTTGGGAAGCTGCTGGTACCCTGCACTCTTATGTGTCAACTCAGTTGTTCCAAACTGAGACTGCAGATGGTTCCCAGTGTGAATTAAAAACTTAAATACGTGTCTCTTTTTGTTTAGTTTTACTGAAGTTAAAAAAAAAAGAATGGAAAAAATTATTCTAAAATGAGGAAGCAAACTCCTTTTCACTCATAGCCTGTTCCTCTCTGACTCTTTTGATACAAGAAAAAGAAAAGGTCTGATGATTGGTGAGAGGAGAGAACTTGACTCACTCCCTTTGAACTTTCCCCGGAGTGAAAGTACCAACTGTAACCAGTACAATGATCGGTTTACCTTCTTGTGTGCGTTTTGCACACGGGCGAACAGCAAATGTTCGAAAGGACGCTTGAAAAGTTTGCAAATGTTGAACGCAAAAAGATTCGAATGTGCAATGAGTAAATGCATAGTTACACTTCATTACTTTTTTTTTGACATTTATGTTTGAAAATCAGTGAATCTGCATTTCGATTTGTGGATTTTCGAACATTGGAAACTGTCGCGGTTTTGTTTTTCAATGTTACAATTCGCTCATATAAGCAATTGCATGAGTGTGTTTCGCCTTTGTAAAGGTAAACTCAATGACCACCAGAAATAAATCTCTCACAGAATTCTGGTATAATATTTATTTATTTATTTATTTATTTATTTATTTGCATTTGTTAACCGGGTTGGTCCAGCTGGGTAAGAATTACCCTTTTTCAGTGGAGACCCGAGGGGAAAAGCCCCAAACAGACATACAAATACATACGAATAGAGACAAATTAACAACATTACAGAGGAAACAATATTATGGGTACAATGGATAAGAAAAACAAACAATGAAAGTTTGAGAATATGAGTAAGGTAGGCCAGAGGCATGCATGCAAAAGATTTATGAAAAGGTGTTTTGAGCAAGATCTCTGAATTAAGTTAAAGTAGGCAAAGAAATGGTTATTTAGGTGTGGAGTTAGTAGTGTGGGAGTTTCAGGTGGGAGCATGTAAAGGACATTCCCATTTAACTGTAAATTTATTTAATATAACTAGAAGACATCTCATCCCATAATGTCAAAAGCTTAAAAAGCCATGGTTCTAAGCTTATATGTTTACTATGTTATTTATTTTCTTGTATTTTATTTTGACAGCTGAAAAAGTGTAGTGGTCCAAGGACCCTTTTCAGCCACAACCCGGACCAGTAAGGCAAATACAATGAATACAAGAGACATCAGAATGAGTGGACAATAATTAATAACTAGTTGAAGGAATTTATCTGAGGGTAAAAGGGCAAGAATTAAGTGTGATAAATTGGGACTATATGACAGTATTGAATGGACTAAATAGTGAATGCTATTTAGTCAATCCAATACTGTCGAAATGGCAAAATAGCGAAGTCACGGAACATCAAATTTTTTCCCAGGGAAAAAATTCAGCGGGCAGTCTTCGGGATTTTGCCATTCCCTACACTATTGTGCGATCACGGAGTTGGTATATTTAAGTAGGGGGTGTGTGGGAGGCACAGTCCCCCACATAAGGGGGTGTGGGGAGCGAAGCCCCCCACTTAAATTTGTGTTCAAGTTTATTTTTGTTTTTACGGAGCAGAAAATGTTTTCCCAGGGAAAAAATTCACTGTTCCATTTGTTCGATATTTTGTTGTTTCGATACTATCGGTACGATGAAATAGCGCTTGCTATTTACATCATACGATAATATGATGTAGACGCGATAAATGGATCTTCCCAATAGAATAAGGTGGTTTAGGATTACATGATTTGAAGGGATATTTTAGAGCTACACAGGTGAGGCTCATACACGTAATACAAGCAAAAGGATATAGTTTAGAGTGGAAAGGGTTGGTGATGATGAAGCAGGGGAGAAGTTCAATTAATAAAGAGAGAATGTGATTTTGGAGGCAGATCTTTAATGACAATAGTAGAAGAATATTATATTCATAAAGCAGCAGAAAGTATTCTAAGAACTAAGCCAACACAAGAATGGTGAAAGGGGATTTTGCCAGCAGGGATGACTGCAAGAATTTATTGGCTGGAATTTACCGGAGAAACCTGGCAAAGGAACCAAAGTATTGGGAGCAATAACTAGAGAAATAAAGGCAGTAGAGTGGGATGAGGCCAAGAAGATGTTTGAACTGTAGGTTAGAGACTGCCTTCTCTGCCACAGACTGATACCAGACTATATGCAAAGAGAAAGCATAGGGGAATCTTAAGTGAAAGACCTACTCTGGTGAGGTTTTTAGTTGAACCTAGGTCAGAAGCTGCTGTTACAAAAGTGATAATTGATAGGGCATATAAAATACTGCATGATAACTATATGAATCAATCAGATGAGGTTAGAAAAGATTGTGAAGAGAAACTGGAAAATCAATTTACAAAAGAACAATGGGTGTAAATATGTATGCATCCCAAGTATGAAATGAAGTCCAGAAGGTTTAAGATCTTTGCTTGGATGTGTTTGCATAGGTATTTTTTATCCCAAGTAGGTTTCAAAATATTGTTCCTCGGGTAGATAGCAAATGTTAGAGGTGTGATGGGGAATAAAGAGGAAACTGGGGACATGTGTTTTGGGAGTGTAGTGAGTTGACAAATTAAAAAAAAATTACCAACAGAGTACTCTGTCAGATATACTGGGTGACCTAATGGCGGTAGCTAAGGACATGTTTTTTTGAGTTGGGACACAGGATCTGAATTGCTTAGACATAATAAGGCCTTACTAAGTTTAATTCTATTGGCTGCCAAAATAAGTGATTGGAAATCAGAGTCTAAACCAACACTTGTCTAACCTGCTGGTTAATAATGTCATGAAGATTTTACTGTCTATATTTAATAAATGTACAGCAGGACTGTAATTCCTCCACTGCAGCTAGTCTCCCATTCCTGTAGGCAACACAATGAACATGGACCTGGTGCATGAATAGTACTAATAGTTTCTTATTACATACTTTGTTCAAACCTGGGGCAATGCTGATATCAAGATCTCCGCTCTCAGTTTGTAAAAATTCATCAGAAAAACTATCTGGCCTACTGCTTTCTCAGCCCTCAATTTCTTCATGACTTGTAGTAAGTTTTTCCTAAAAAGGACTACCTAAATGAACCCTATCTTCTTAAAGTACACTGTTAGTATCTATTCTGCCTATGTACCCTTGACTTGTAAAAAAGAAAAAAAACGGAGGTTACAAATCACGCTAGTCGAAATTGTGGCAAAATCCTTTTACTCAGTTCGTTAGCGCTTTCATGCAATGCAGGGTCTGAAGAAGTGCAAACATTTCATTGCATGAAAGTGCTAACGAACTGAGTAAAAGGATTTTGCCACAATTTCGACTGGCGTGATTTGTAACCTCCATTTTTTTCTTTTTCACAAGTCTATCAGTTTGTCTGCTTTTTGGTTTTATGTACCCTTGACTGTTTGACTTCCAACTGTATCCTACTCCAATACTGTTCCAAATAATTGTTGAAGTTCTACTAATTAAACCAGGGCAGTTAATTGCACTTACCTTCTTTTCTCCAAATCTTGCTAGTGTCTTCTCTTTTCTTCTTTTTTTTTTCCTTCTTTAATGGTCCAAGCAATATACTTAGATGAACGTTACCCTAGTCAAAGGCATAGCTAAGGCAGGACAAAGGAGGCAGATGCCCATGGTATGCACCACTAGGGGGCATGACTGGCATGGCAGAAGAGGTGCCAATCAGTCTCCACAAGTCTCCAGTGCTCGGGCAGCTGGAAGTCATTTAAACAGCTTTGATATGAAATGGAGAAACCTTAAATGATCTGCTTTGAGTGTGTCTCCATGTTTAATGAACTGAAGAAAAAGTCTGGTATATTTACTTTTTGTTTTGAGTCCTCAACCTTGATTGATGGGAGCACCCACTGGGGGACTACCCAGAGTGTGAAATGACCTAGCTAAAGTGTGACCCCTAATCCAGTAAAAGTATCTCCTAGACATCATCTCAGCCACAAGTCGAGAAAGTACTAACTGCGCCAACTCATACTTATTGACTATCTTTATACAGACATTGTTCCAGTTCCAGGCACTTTAATTAATAAACCTTATACCTTTCACAGCACCAGAATGAACATAACATAAACAAACAAAATATACTGTGCACAATGAAGAGCAATAACATTAAGTTGTCAAAATTAGACAATATACACGTTAGAACTGAGGGTAGCAACTTATATCAGATGTCATTGACAAGAGTAGGAGAGAAAGAGAGAGAGAAGGAAATACCATAATACAGAGACATATGCATCGCCTACCTTATGTCTAAATTAAAAGAGAAGGAAGGAGGGAAAGCATTGTTTATGGAAATGCAAACTGATTAAAGAATATTTGGTTAAACATGAAGCCAGATTAAAAAAAGACTTGTTCTCAGTGTAATTGACTTACTCCAATGTAAGGCTTATTTATAAGGCAGGTCTGCACTGGCGTGTTACACTGACAGCAAGTCTTTCATAATGAGGACAGAAGTTCAGTGGATACTAAATTTACTGAAACCTTGTGCATTTTCCTTGATTTAGTTTTAATTGACACCTGTTTTATTTTTATAGACAAATATTATGCTCAAAAATAATAGGGTCAATATTGGGGTTGAAGTGGCCCAATTTTCATTCATTCATTTGGTCTTTGCATCCTGGAATGAGAGGATAATAAAATCTCTACCTTTAGAGAAAACACTTTTTATTATAGTCATTTTATAGATAATATTTGTAACTGGTGGAAGGTAGTGAACAAGAATTGTTTTTGTTTATTTTCATTATTTAAATACTAATATTTCTGTTTTACAGTTTAAAATGAAATAGATATCAGAAATGATTGTTCTTGATATAAGACTACTTAAACATAGTAATAGCGGTGGCATTGTTGCCTCAGAGCAAGAGGTTCTCCCGTTCAATTCTCAGCTTAGGTCGGAAGTGCCTTCTGTGTGGAGTCTGCATGTCCTCCCTGCGGTCGAGTGGGCATTCGAAAGACATGCATTGAATGGGCGTGCCTTCGTTGAAGGTTGGGTGTCGGGCTGGCAACTCGACACCATAAAAACCAACTGTCAATCATTAGTGGACCGGAGTTCTGCTGTGGCAACCCCTAACCGGGAAAAAGCCGAAAGACAAACAACAACAACAACTTTGTGTTCTATAATACAGAGTTTTGTAAATTCATATTAACATCCAGAAGTTGCCCTCCCAGGTCAGTGAAACAGAATGTAATAAATGGCCAGGCTGTAAGGTTATCAAAATTAATTTTTGAAAATGATGAAAAATTATCAGTAGATGTTAATCCAAAAATTTATAATAACAATTAAGAGAAGTTAGTGAAAATATTAACAGTGATTATGTTCTGATTTTAAGTTTTATTTTGGACAACAAGATAAAGCAATCATCTAATAATAGTAGTAAAAATGGATATCAGCTATACTATATGTGGGATAATAAAAAAAAGGGGAACATGAATGATTATTCAGATGTGTGTTGTGAGACACAGCAAAGCTTAGGCAGTTACAAATGTGTTTTTGTTAGTACTGTTATATAAATGAGCATCTTTATGTTGTGCTATCAGACTTTGCCAACACCAATGGGGCAATTAAACATTATAATTGTTTAATGTGGAGTACTACATCTTGCAAGCTGTAACTCTTGTAAAGTACTTTATGTTGGAAAGACTGATAGAAAATTAAACCTGTTTATGAATATACACTGTGTCTTATAGGAAGTTTAGAAAGTTTTAATTATTTTAGATAGTGTATTTTTGATTATTAAATGTTGTGGTATAAACTCCAAGTTTAAAAATAGAACTGCAATGGCAATTAAAGTTAAATGCAGCTTCATTTCAGCTTTAAATGATACAGATTCTAGCAAAAGTATTTTAAATTAAAAGGCCCAACACACATATTATGTTTTTAATTGTCTCTTGAAATTACTGGTGGAATTGTATTCATGAGATTTTTATGCAAAAGTATTTAACACGTTTCAGTTACACATTTGCATTCTGATGACGTCTTTCAGTATTTATTTGCAAAGAGAAGTGAGTGCTTAATATCATTAAAATACTTGGTGGCAGAGAGGAATAAAACCCTACTTGTGAACTGGAAATCCCAGAATCAAATCAACCCCTGGTGATGGATAAGCCAACAAGTCAAGCTGGAAGTAACAGGTTAAAGCTCACCTATTCTGGAGGGATGAAGACAGTTGGTTGATTGCAATGCCAGCATTCCATAGACAGGAGTGCAGCATACATAGTACTGCATGGGGATATACGCCTTCTCAGCCAAGTTATATGTGCACAGGAGATTTCAAAGAAAATGTGTAGGAATGCACATATTTACAGTGAAAGGCAAAACAAGCCTTTGCAACTGTGAGCATGCACCTCAACCACCACAGGAAGTGTTAGGCTTAGAAAACAGAAAGATTCCTCATGGCTACCCAGATGATGACCATGCCATAAAGAGCTCTCAATCCACTGATGGGGAGCAAAGGAGTACAGTTTGCAGGGCAGCAAGCAGAAAACTAGAGAAACAATAAAAAGAAAAGAAAAATATGCTTTTGCTAAGGTTGTGCAACCTGTGACTATATATTTAAAAATGTGGACTATATATTTAAAAATGTGGAGGGAAGTGACAAAGCCCCCAATGTTGAGGGATGCAAAAGCGCATTATGTTTATTTATTTATTTTACAGTTGTTAACTGAGTAGTGTCCGGCTGGGCAAGTAGCCTATTTTCAGTGGAGACTCGGGGAGAAAAGCTCCATAACAATAGTACAAAAAAGATTACAAAATGTTTACAAAGATTTACAAAGAATATACAAATAGTTTAACAGTTGCCTACAATCACAATTTACAAAAAGAGAATGTAAACAGAAAATATTACATTTCCAAAGCCTTACTACAAACAGTAATTTGAAACTCATTAGATACGTAACTAAAATAAACCATTGTGATATTTTCATTTGGTAGAAGTAAGATGAGAAAAATATCAGAAAAGAAACATTTGATTGATGGCTTGAGAAACTAGCTAGTAGCTTTATGAATCCTGTATTTGCTAGTAGTTTAGTTTCTGATTTAGGGAATCCTCAACAGTTTGGTTACTTAAAACTCTATACCTGCTCTTGACAAAATGAGACCCGACTAAACAATATGTACCCTGTGAGGACTCTTGACAAAATGAGACCCGACTAAACAATATGTACCCTGTGAGGACAGTTAAACCTCTTATTTACACTGATCTGTCCTACAGATTACTACTTACCACGGACAGGTTAAGTAACCCCCGCCCTACAGTACACCAACTCTGCTTTCAAATCACTTGCATATTCTCTTTTCTTTATTTTGGTCAACAAAATCACAAAGTGACACAGTATTATTATTATTATTATTATTATTAGCTTGGGATCTATTAAAGTAAATCATGTGGAAAGCATTTAAAGAAAATTTTTGACTCAGGATTGCATCCAACACCACAGGTAGAGTGCTATGTAACGCTGAAACATTTGGAACTGCACATAGCAGTAACAACAAGCCACATAACTGTATCAATAATGTATATGGGTTGTTATTAGACTTGCAGTCCAGGATATCACTGAGGAGCCTAGCCCATACTCCCAGTTACTCCTAAGCACTGTCTGATTAAGTGACTTGCTCAGTATCACAAAACAGGCAATTGAAGGCTAAGAGAATCAAACTCTGCAAAACAGGAGCTACAGCTCACAGCCTTAACCCTCTACATCACATGACAGAATTTATGTACCAGACTGTGCGTTCAGATTTTATACCTGAATGCAGTAAATTATTTTACCATTAAAAGTGTTGTTTTTTTTCTTTTTAGGAAAAAGGGTCACAGAAGTCAAAACAAGGTTATGTACAGCCACAGGAACTGTAGGACTAATGGGGCAGTGGTCCTAGCTGCAAAGTGGAACAAAGTGAGTCAACTGCTAATATATATCATTTTAACATATTTTTTGCAGTTATTCTGTAGAAAAATATTGACATCCACTAGCAGCAAATGTGCGTATGTCTGGGTCATGGGTAAAATAATGATCCTCACTTAGCAACAGTGCGTTTTGATACAACTTCACTGCCTGACACAGCAGCTTCACAGCTCTGCGTACTCGTATAAAAAGGGAGAAACTGGAAGAAACACACTTTGAAGTACACAGTAAAGGGATATTAATGATCTCCAATATAGTTTTTTGCCAAAAAAAATGCTAATTTTAACAAGCTGGAAATTACGATAAAGAAAAAGATTCTAAGAGGGGCGGCCTGCAGTGATATAGCCTCCAAAAAGTGAATAACCACAACACATAAGAGGCACCAGATTGTTTTGGTTCTCCACCACGCATTGATTCTGGCAAGCAAGTATGCAACCAGCTATGCTTCAGTTTTAATCAGAAGTTTGTGGAGTGTTTCTGTTGAAGTACAACAAGAGCTAGCTGTACAGCTTGCCACTGAATACCACAACACTGCAGGTTTTAAAGGTAGTTGAGTTTTAGTGCTGACTCCCTGACTATCTGTGAAAAAAATCACAATGTTTAGTAGCTGCAGTAAACAGTTACATACAACATGCTACTGAAAGAAATTATAACAAAGGTAGGTCTTTAAGCCTGGTTATTCTTTAGGTAAAAATATCTGGGAAGCTTTTAAAGAAGTGCAACAGGTTCTTTAAAAAAATACAATTTAGATGTCAAAACTGCTGTGTATGACTCCCAGAACTCCCAATAAAAAGATATGGATTTGATTCCCTGCATTTCTTCTGTCACACTGCACAACCATGAGTAATATATAACCTTCCTAGGTATACATAAAAGGTCTTTGAAATGTTTTTCTTCTTGGTGAGTCTCGGTAAATATGAACTTTTGTAACATTCTTGTATAAGCTTTGATTTCCGCCTCCACCAGTAAATTCTTCAAGGCTTTTAAAATACTTTGAAGTTACACGCCACTTTCTTCTACCATGAATTCTGTTACAAAAGCATTCTTTGTTTTTATCTTGAAATACACAATTCAGTGGCTGTCATTTCATAGTCATCTTTCTTGAAGGATGTAATGTTTTCAAATAATAGCCCAACTTTGTGCTGTACGTTTTATTCTGTGCCGCCTCTGTTCCCTGACTAGGTATCCTTGCAATAAAACTGTGTTCCTGACAGGTTAAACTTCAA
The DNA here is from genome assembly GCF_019279795.1 of Protopterus annectens. NCBI lineage: Eukaryota > Metazoa > Chordata > Ceratodontiformes > Protopteridae > Protopterus > Protopterus annectens. The sequence goes on along the minus strand of NC_056740.1, from coordinate 65,525,911 downwards.
TGTCCAGTACCCAGGCAAAAAGTACATAATGTATATTAGCCTAAGAAAAGTATGCAACATTTTAGAAAAAAAAACGTGTTTGCTTATAGATTTATTTATTTATATTTGCATGTTCTGCAAACTGGGTGGGTGACTGTACTGAAGACCTTTTTAACCAATACCCAGGCCAAGAAGGCGCAAAGAACTAACAGTCACACTGGAATGTTGCCACACAGATATGAAAAAAATGAATTATATAACAAGATCATTACAAATGGCAAAATGCAACAGCTAATTTACAAGTCAGGCAGGTACATATTGATAATATTTTGTTTGAAGAACATGCTAGCAAACATCAGCAGGAGATACATATTGTAAAGGAAACCCAACTTTTATACAAATACTAGCAATGTACAAACTGGTAGTTTCCTGATCATAGCTCAATGTAGACTGATAGGATTTTACAACTGAAGAGTATTCTAAGCTGAGACAGAATATGTTAAACACAGCCATTGTCTTGTAAGCAGCTGGACTCATACACTGCATAACTGTCCAGGGACTCCTGGCCAATCCAGCAGCAATAATAACTACATGGAATGCAGGACATTGGGAGGTCCTGGGTTCAATCCCCAGGCCAGGGTCAGTATTTTTCTTTCCTTCTGAGTTATTAATAGAACACTAGATTACTAGGTTGCTCAGATGAAGTGACAACTGCACAGAATGCAAGGGGACTCCAGGTTCAATCCCCAGACAAGGATCAGTGCTTCTTTTCTCAATGAACTGTTAATACCGTAATAGGTTATTTGTTCCTTCTGCACTGGATGCCTGTGCATTCAAAAATCACCGTGAAAGATCAGTGTTTTCTTTTCATCTTGAGTTATTTTTGTGAAATAGCTGCTTGACTTTTACTACCCTTCTCGTTTTGTCTGCTAATGATGATTAGGAAGGTGAGGATGAAGTCTTCTTCACTTCCCTTCCTGGATATGCACCTTTGTAAATTAACTGTGGCTGTAGGGGTCCACAATGTTCAGTGGCTTCAAGCTGTCCCTGTAGCTACACCTGGTTCATTAGGTACATAATTACTCTACCATTTTAAGTTTTAATCGGTTATTGGGCCTTAGGTAACTCTTCTGTATCACTGGCTTATGACATATCTTCTTAATTTGTTATGTGACGTGTGGTTATATTTCTATTTAAGTAGTAGAATGGACTAGAAAAGGATATGAAATTGTTTATTAAAATAATTGCTTCAAGATAAGGTGACAGTAAGGCATACTGCACATGTTTTACATTTTTTTAAGTAGCTTACCTTTACTAAATTAGATCAAAGGATTTTGAGTTCCATTTTCACAACAGGTCCATAAAGGGGGATACTGCACTCTCCACTGTGACATCATTCAGATGAGAATTTTAAACAAAGGTCCCATGTGGGTGAGATAGTTATGGCTCAGGTGATGTAAAAGATCCCACTATGCTTGCCAAAAAGAGTAAAGGAAGTTCTCCAGTGCTCTGCCAAACGTTTTCATCATCAGTATAAATGCCATCTCATGTCTCCCCTTTGAAGTGGCTGCTGGCCTAATGAGACTAATCTGATTAGCACAAAACACTGCCACCCTTCAGTCTGTCTCCAATAAAGTAAGTTAGTTCATATCTAACTCATCATGGAACGAACACTACTGCCTTAATCTTTCAAAGGCTAAGTGGCTTACAGTACAGGCCAAGTCAAATCATCTTCTTGGTTCCTTACTCTTCAAAATACTCATAGGATCATAGGTTCATAGGTACGTACTAGGCTATCTACCCGAAGGCATTTATAAGCCTAGCCAGAATGTGTTGGCTTTCACTACCCCCTTATATTAGTTCCCTGTGCCTCTGTCCAGCAGAGCCATTGAAGTGATCCCTGGGGTAAACTTTCTGTTTCCAATCCACTCGTCAAGGTTTCTTTTGAAGAGGGCTAGTGAGGAGCTCTGCCTAATGTAGATTGGAATCTTGTTCCGGAGCATGGGAAGTCTCTGGGACAGGAATCTATCCCTCCAGCACATCCTATTTATTGTTGTGGTGAGGTTTAGATCCCTGGAGCATGTGGCTCGAGGGGTTATGGTTTTCTTTATGTGGAGCATGTCCATCAATTCTGGGTTAGACATGGCCTTGTATGTCAGGCAGAGATCACCTCTGAGTAGGCGGTGTGAAACTGAGTACAGCTGGAGTTTCTTCAGTCGAGCTGCATTAGGGCATCTGCTTGAGGCAAGTGATCCTCTTGGTGAGGTACTTCTGTGGCCTTTCCAGTTGTCTTGTAAGGTACATCCCAAATGGGGCATTGTACTCTATGATGGGTCTGATGAGTGATGCATAGAGGGGCCCAATTACCTCTTTCAATCTGGATGCAAACCCTTTTGTGATTAGGTGGGCCACATAGAAGGATTTTCTATGCACTTTGGCAATGTGATTATCAAAGGAGAGGTTACTATCCACTTGGGTCCCCAAATCCCTTATTACGTCTTCTGTATTTAAGGGGCTACCACCTCTGTGGTAGTTTGTGGGTACTTTGTTTTTTCCAAAGGGGGTGACTATGCACTTTTTGGCATTTAGCTTAAGGCCATGGTTTTGACATCAGGTATCTGTCTCAGCAAGACCCATTTGGAGGATGTCTGTGTCAGCTGGAGAGTAAATTATAGCCCCTAGTTTGCAGTCATCTGCGAACTTGGTCAGCCATAGTCTTCCTGTGCTTGCCTGTACCTCTGAGAAGTATATGTTGAACAGGAAGGGTCCTAGGACTGAGCCCTGGGGAATACCACTTGTAACTGGTTTAGAGTCAGACCTAGCTCCCGCAACTCTTACTATGTGGGTTCTGTCCGTGAGCCAATTGGCAACCCATCTCATGATGTAAAGGTTTATGTTCAGGCTGGCAAGTTTGTCTATAATACCTGAGTGAGGAATGGTGTTGAAGGCCTTTGCAAGGTCTAGGTAGGCTGTGTGGATCACCTTTCCCCTCATTTATAACCTTGGTAACTGTCTCAAAGAAGTCCACCAGGTTTAGGAGGCATGATCTGCCCTTAACAAAGCTGAACTGGATAGGGTCCAGTGTTTGAAGATTCCCAATGTCTCTGTTAATGAGATCCATGATGATTCGCTCCATAGCTTTGCAGACCAAGCTAGTCAGGCATACAGGGCGATAGTTCACAGGGTCCGTTTTGGCTTCACCTTTGTGGAGCAGAATAACCATTGCTGTGTGCCACTCTGTGGGCACATAGCCTGTGGAGAGGCTGAGTTTAAACAGTGTGTTTAGGTGAGGGGTTAGTTCATCTTTAAGCTTGTGTAGGACGCAGCCTGGGACACCGGCCGGTCCCACTGATGCTGTGCTTTTGCCTTTGGAGAGGACTGTTTTAACCTGAGTGTCTGTGATTTCAGGGGCACTACATTCTTCTGATATAGTTATGGGCCCTTTTGGGGGTGAGAGGGGGGTGAAGTTTGCACTGAACCTGTCTGTCAGGATGTTGGCTATATTGGTTGGTTCAGTGTATTTTGTGAAATTCTGCACTAACTCTGAGCAGGTCTGAGAATTGCCACTTAGATTCTTGACATAGCTAAAGAATGCCTTGCGGTTATCTTTGGAGTCCATGGCAATTTTTCTTTCGAAGCTAACCTTGGATGATTTTATGAGGGAACATAGTTTCTTGCTGATACTGATCAGGGATGTCTTCCCTTCTTGGGATTTTACTCTTTTCTGTACTAGTTTCCTCCTTCTATTGTATAGCTTGTTTATGGCAAGGGTCCACCAGACTGGTTTCCTTTTCTCAGAGGAGTGAGTCTTGGTTTTGTTTGGGACAGCACGATCCATGCATTCTTGTAGGTGCCCAATAGATTGCATTAGTAAAGGATTTTGCAGCTTAGACTGCGTTATCCTTTTGCATGGGGGGCTTTGAAACTTTCCACCTCGGTCTTAAGTAACGTGAAGTTTGCTTTTGAAAAGTTTTTCATGGTGGTTTCTTTGACTGGGGGTGGTGGCGGAATGTGGATATCCAGAGTGATTAGTTTATGGTCAGATCTTACCAGTGAGGGGTTGACCTCCGGTGTGGAACACCGGTCGCCCATGCTGATGATGACTAGGTCCAATATGTTGTCACCTCTGGTGGGGGTGTTGACCAGTTGATCCAGGGTGTTTGAGTTTATAAATTCTAGAAAATGTTGGGCAAAGGAGTTTGTACTTGAGTAGTTCTCCCAGTTAATGTTTGGGTAATTGAAATCACCCAATATCATTGTGTTTTGTAAAACCTTTATGTTTCCCACTGTTTCCAGGAATGTGGAGTGGGGGTCCTGGGACATGGTGGGTGATCTGTAGCAAGCTATAATTTGAATAGCAGTTTTGCCCATTGTTAGTTGCACATGGATGATCTCTGAAGTATCGTGCCATGTCACTAACCTGGAGGTGTGGGTATCCTTGATAAATATGGATACTCCCCTGCCTTTTGTATTTCGGTTTGGGTTTTGTGGCCGAAATGCATGGTATGAGTTGTAGCCTGGTAATGCTGGGGTGCTCTCTGTTACTGCACATATATCAATTTCCTCCATACTGAGAAGTGCCTTGAGTGTGTGCATTTTGAGGTTTAGACTTCTGGCACTGAGTAGCATTCCCTCAGCTTTTTGTTACTTGTGCGATTTACGGTGGTGGGTTTGTCTTTTGAGCCTTGCCTAAAAAAGGCACTATGGTGGTGGCAAGTGCCTTGGCCAGTATTCAAAAGCCTAAGGGTGACAGGTGCAAGCTGTCTCTAGAGGAGCAGCGTGGCTTGTCGAGCATGTCACCCCAGGCTGACAGACACTGAATACCCTTTGAATGACACCAGAAGTTTAGCCAATTGTTGAAATTGATCATTTTTTTTCTCTATACTATGGTATCATTCTTGGTGAGGGCAGGATGCTACTCAGGGTCAGGGTCATACCAGCCTGGGCAACATGATTAGAGAGCTCCTCCATATCTCTTTTCATGTAGTCCAGGGAGGTATGGCTCAGGTCATTCACACCAACATAGACAATGACAGAGTCATATTTGTACTTGTTCTGGAGTGACCTGAGTGCTTGTGTTATGTGGCAGCTCCTGGCACCCAACAGGCAGCTAACGGTAACCTTCTCCTTGTTCAGCCTAGTGAGTGGGACGTCAGTGTGCCTGACTATAGAGTCACCTATTACTACTGTGTTGGGTATGTTATTTTTGCCTTAAGGGCTGTGATTGCGTGGCACAATGGTTTTGTGAAGTATGTGTTTCATGGTTTGTGTTGGGGGGGTGGAGGTTGCTTGGATGTCTGCTTTGGAGGTCTCCAAATCTGCTTTTGCAGATTTTTATTTAGAGCCTCCCAGTATGTTTTCATGTATTTATGTGTGATTTTTACCTGTGCTGGTTTCATAGGTCTATGTGAGACTGGTGGTCTGATGCAAGTAATTCCCTTCTCCTCTTGACTGCCTGGTCCAGTCTTGGGTTGAGAGAGCTTAGCCTCCAGTTTGGCTGTATAATTGCATCTCTCACATGTATTAGTGTTTGGTGGAAGGAGGAGAGGGTTGTCTGTGTACATGAGGCAATTGTAACATTTCCTCAAAATGCCCAGATTCACCAGTTGGACCGGAGAGTACACCTGAAACTGCCCTTTGGACATGCCTGGATAGGTACAATGAACTGTTTTACTGATTGGCTGGTAAGGTCGAATAGAGAGCCTTGTCCTTCTCTACAGGACAGGGGGGTCTAGTGCTAAGGTTTATTAGTGCTTGCTATGAGTTTAGAGCAAGTGCCGGGATTAGAAGTGAATGGATTGAGTGCTTAAGTTGAACGTTTGTCTAGTTCAAAGGGAAAAATTGAAGAGTACACTTCGTGGAGCCGGGAATAGTTATACCCTAGCTAACCAGCGCTGCCTCTCGCACAAAACCTTGCAAATGCAGGTTTTATAGTAGGGAAATTAAATAGATAGAAATTAGCCCAAAATGGCCAATAAACTGCTAATTTCTAGGCTGAAACCACTCCTCCAGGGGCAGATAGGCTGCTCAAAGCTCCCTCTCTCACAGTGAACAGAGAAACTTCCTTCTATCCAAGTAAGCTATGGGCAAACACAGAAACATGTAACACAGCCCTGAATTCAGCACTAACCTGAAAACTGGACTATACTAGCTTAGTAAGGTGGGAAAACAAGTATATTTTTTTTGTTTGTTTTTTCAGAAAATAAAGCAGATACAATAAAAAAAAAACACTTTAAATGCACAGAAATGGCTATCACACTTGAGTGTGTAGCCTATAACAGTTAAACAGGTAATTTAAACACAAAAATGACTTTGTTAAAGTGCAGGCAGTAAAATAAGACAACAGTCTTGACACCCCTTCCCATGCTCTTCCAAAATTTTTACTGCCACTCAAACATATAACCTAAGAAGCCATGCCAAAGCTGACCTATCCCAACAAACTCCGTCTCTCAGACTGCTCTCTCCCAGCCATTGCTTCCTTATACTGTCCCAGAAACTATGGCAGTCACTTCCTACTGATTTAACCGATCACACAAAGTACTCCCTCTTCAGGCCACACTGCAAACAATACTTACTAAAACAGTTTGAATGGAAATGTCCATCTAAAGGACATGTCACCTAAACTGTTACCTCTAGTACCTATACATCCCAAATACCTGACTTACCTAATTAATTCATCTTAATTGTCCTGTTCGATTCTCAGCTAAAGCGTCTTTTGTGTGGAGACATGCGTGAATGGGCGTACCTTCGTTGAAGGTTGTGCATCAGGGCTGGCAACTTGGTACGTAAAAATCTACTGCCAATCATTAGCAGACCGGAGTTCTGCTGTGGCGACCCCCTAACCGGGAAAAGCCGAAAGATACAACAAATTGTGATACAGCTTATCACACCACTGCTGGTTTAAACCCACCACGCATGTTATAATCCCTTTATTCATATTAATGGTCTCTATTAACTTTCCTAACCTAGCTACTACTCCCAAATCCCCTCCACTTCTAGTACACAAATTTTAACTGTATTCTCCCTTTTATATTCCACTTATGTAACTTTACATATATTTGCAAAAACACAAGACTGCCACCAAGCTTTAGAACTCACTTGTCCTGCACAAAACAGATCCAGAATAAAAAGCAAAACACCAGGACTTGGAAATGGCTGTAGAATCCATTATAAAAATCTTTATTCGAATAAAGATTTTTATACTGGATTCTACAGCCCTCTCCAAGTCCTGGTGTTTTGCTTTTTACATATATTTGTTTTTTAGATTTTCCGTGACTATATTGTTTGTCAGATTTTCAATACTTACTCACAGATATTAACCAATGTTATCTGTATACTGTACATTATTTTGTCACATTATGATGTAACCGATGTACTAGCCTGATAAACAAATTTAAAGAAATATATAAATTATTTTAAAAATTATTAAATATTTAATATATGCAGAGGAATGCATTGGAATTTAAATTTTTAGAGTCTTAGCATATTTGTCATAGTTTTATTTTATTGTGTTACTTTACAGACTTTGTAATATGACTTTTTTGACAAGCTTGGTTGGATAAATGCTTTCTCGTATAAGCCTGAGAGTTTTTCATACCTGAGAGGGTGTGCTCCTTAGAAACATACACTCTGTAGGCTGGAGGCTATGGCGGTAGTGTGGAGACTGAATTCTACAAGTTTGTGTACAAGCAATAGGGTACAACTCCAAAACCCCTGGCTTTGAGTACAGTACACTTGGTCATGTTACCCTGCTCACAGCACTGGAAGTTTGCAGAATGACAGCATTCAGCACAGCCTAAATGAGAGAAAGACATTTAGTCAGTTAAGCCATTTTATAAGTCATTCTTTAGTGCCCTGGCTTTCCCCAGCCCTCCAGATAGCCATTAATTATTTCTGCATACAGACCTCTTTAAGCTTTTTGACCATCATACTCTTCATGGCTACCATATATGCCACACACACACACACACACACACACGCACACACGCACACACACACACACACACACACACACAAAGATATAAATCTACACACACAAAGATATAAATCTGCACAAGTCCTCCCAGCTTCTGTTCATCCGGAGGTGGTGTATACAGGTGTCCTGTCTGTCACCAAAAGAATGGTGAAAGGTTATATCATCTTTCACAAACTACATCATTTGTCAGCAAGTGTATTTACTGTCCTTGTTTCATTAAGCTGTTACCCTTAACATTTACTGCCTGCTTAAGTTTATGCTCTAGCTGTTAATTCTTTGGAAAGGTGGCAGTTCTGACACCGAGAAATCTAGAACAGAAACACTGGAATCACACTCATAAAGTGGAAGTGATGAACAGCATTCATACTGTGAAAAATTGCAGTTTTGCTTTTGCTTGAAAGATACAGTACTGTAGAGGTTGAAGTTAAAATAAGTATTTGCCAGTGCTGTAATTCACCCCGAAATGGTCAGTAAAAGACTGAGTCTGACAAGGAATCACCTGTACTTATCAGAACCTCAGATGAAGTGTGAGACACTGTTACAGTGCTATGGGCAAAGTGACTATGCAGCCCTGCACTACACAACAGGTTTTAATAAGGGGAGCTGGCTTTTCTACCAGAAAGAATATAAGTTCAGAGCCAGCTTGATGGCTTCATTAAAAATCTCCCTATTTTTTATGAGGGAAATAATATGCAGCTATGCATGTTCTAGTTAGGAATTGTAATTTTTGCATATCTGCAAATGTATACATACCGCTCATCTGTCCAGATTTTTGTCTCATATTTTTGTTGTGTTCCTCATAATACCTATGGTTTTATGGCAAAGTACTGAGGATTAAAGTCATCAAATAATGACATAAGCTTCAGACTTCATATCCTTTACAAAATGCATGCTAACAGACACCCTGTTATTCTAGCAACTTTCTAAGTGTATATGAGCAATATTTAGAATCTGTCCTTATTTTTGTCTCTGTCTTCCATTATTTTAGGCTATGTCAAGATTTCTTGCACTGAGTTTGAGAGGTGCATAAAGGAGACAAAATGGCAACAGTTATGAAAAAATGTCACTTTTTTTCATCTACAGAAAGTTAATGCAACAACCTTGTTGCCAGCCGCTGTGGATGTTAACCAGTCAGAAATGACCCATAACACACACTGTAATGTACAATAGCTATGATGTGGATGGTGTGAATGTTGGAGATTCAACAAATAACAGGAACTTTCACTGCCAGACTTACAACAATACAACTTTATATTCTTTCTCTATGTATATATATCTTTACTGCTTTTAAGCCTCTCACTTTGGGGGAGTTCATAGCAAACTCATAAATCAAATCACAAAGCGTTAAAAACTTTCCAACCAGATCTTTATATATTGTTTCTTTCTGTAATATGTAAACATGTAAATAAATAAATAAATATACCTACAGACTTCCAGACCCCTTAGTTGGGTAAGCCTTACATTGTTAACATGTGACAGTAGTGAAATTTAGACAAGTTTTAAAAACCCACACTAGATCAGCAGACCTCATTACTCAATTGTTAGGAAAGTTGCATCCTTATACACTCTGCTTTCTAAAACAGCAAGGGGATAGAATGTGATCCATACAAAGTAATCAAGGAAAAAGTCAGTCCCTAGGAGGACTAATGAAAGATAGATAGACACATACTATACCTAGAGTACTAGATTAAGATTGAAAACTATTCTCACAAACACTGGCTAATCTACAATGTATGTACTGTACCTGTGTACTACATATGTATTCTACCTATGTTCCAAATTTCAGCTGTACAGCACAAATCTATTAAGTACCTTTATTTTTAAATTAATATTTTTGTTTGTTCCCTCCACTGTAACTCTTGATGTGCTGCATACCACTGTAAAAACACATCTTTTGTAATTTGTGTGTATACTGATCATGTCTAGATGTATCTGTAATTTTTCTATGTGGAGCTTTTCTCCCCACGCCTCTGCTGAAAAAGGGCTTTTTCAGCTCAGTCAGACACCCCCGATTAACAAATGTAAAATAAATAAATAAATAAGATGGCATCAGCTCACAAAGCTAAGAAGCAATTTGGCTATTTGTGAGTTGCAATACCAGAATTGTGACAGAAGGTGACAGCATCTGCACATGTTGTAGAAATGGCTACAGCCATATGAGACTAACATAACACAAGTCACTACATGTATGCACCTCTGATGAGATCTGTAATCAAATAAATACTGAAGAACTAAATTCAGAGGTGGAAATCAGCCAGCTTGGTGTAAACAGCAGAAACATGGCAATGAGCAAAAGGGAAAACTGCTGAATGCTAGGCAATGCCAGTACAGATGTGAATTATCCTAAATCACAAGTAAGAAGAACCAAGAACCTGCAAAGCATAATAAATCTGTCAGTACTGTGTAACTAAATTAATATGCATGTAGGTTCATACGTTCATAGGCAGTTACTAGCCTAATGGCCCTGGGGCCTTTACAAGCCTAGTCGTGTAATAACCCAAGTAACCTTATTGACCATAGTAGATAGTTGTTGTTAGCACAGCGATTCTGTGATCAGCACAGACTGCCACCATTCATGTGGGACATACGTGCCACCCCTGGGGTGAATTTCAAAGAATCATAGGAGGTCACTAGCCTATCGACCCAGAGGTCATTTCAAGCCTAGCTGTTTCATCCCAATGTAATAACATAGATGGTTTAGTCAATACCCAGGATTTTAATTATTAATGCCTGTCCATGTCCAGAAGGGTTGTGGGTGAAAGAGAATGCATATATTTACACACATGTGATTATTCCTCTTTGCCACAGAAGCCATAAACAAAGGTTGCACATGCTGTACTAGAACCCAGAACCATCTGTACTCCAGCCCTACACTTAACACCTGCTGCCACAAGACTTTAATGTCATCCATCCAGTTGTCAACATTTTGCTTGAATAGGGTCATTGAGGGGCTCTGTTTCATATGGATTGGGAGCTTATTGTAGAGGAGTGGCAATTGCTGGGAGATGTATCTGTCTGTCCAGCATATTCTGTTAATATCACAGGCTAGGTTGAGATACTTGGAGCAAGTTATTCTTGTCCCATTTGACTTCCAGATGTGCAGAATTTGCATTAGGGCAGGATCTGAGACTGCTTTGTAGGCCAGACACAGGTTGCCTTTCAGCAGCATGTATGACAGTGACATGGCTTTCAGTCTTTCCATGCATGTCATATTTTGGAAGCCCTGGATTCTTTTGGATGGAAACCTCTGTGGTATCTCCAGTTGCTGCAGGTTTCTGTTGAGGTACATACAGAAGGAAGCATTGTACTCAATTAGTGGTCTGATAAGGGTCAAGTACAGTGGAGCTATAACCTCCCTGGTCTTCGATTCAATACCCTTATTTATGATATGCACAATGTAGAATGTTTTTCTTACAACTACAGGCACATGGTGATCAAAGTTTAGATTGCTATCAACCTATGTTTCCAAGTCTCACACCACTGAGTTTGAGCTAAGAGGGGTGCTACCTATATCATAATTAGCAGGGGCTACTTCTTTTCAAAAGGGGATAATGAGGCATATTTTGCTTTAGGTTTTAGTTCATGAGTTTGGCACCATTTATTTGTCTGTACCAGCCCTTTCTGTAATGTGTTAACATCATTGGGGGACTCTACGACTGCTCCCAGTTTATAGTAATCTGCAAACTTGGTAAGCCACAGGCCATCTACCTTTACCTGAACTTCAGAGAAATAGATTCCAAACAGTAGAGGATCCTGCACAGATCCTTGTGGTACCCCACTGGTAACTAGTAGTGGTGGTGGACTCCCCAACTTTGACAGTGTGCATTCTGACGCTACCCATCTAGTAATGTATGGATTAATCCCCAGCTGGGAGAGTTTCTCGGTGATACCTAAATGGGGGATTGTGTCAAAGGCCTTGGCTAAATCAAGATAGGTGGTATGTACTTGTCTTGCCTTCATTCAGGGCTTTGGTGACATTGTCAAAGTAGTTCACTAGGTTTAATAAGCAAGATCTACCCATGATGAAATCAAACTGGGTTGGGTCAAGGGTTTGCAGGTCACCTATTTCCTTGTGGGTAGGTTCCATGATAATTCTTTCCATGGCATTGCAGATAAGGCAGGTTAGGCTTGTGGGTCGATAGTTCCCAGGGTCAGTTGATGGAGCCCCTTTGTGCAAGGGAATTACTGTTGCTGTTCTTCACTCTGCCGGGACAAAGCCAGTTCTCAGGGTGTGGTTAAAGAGAGCGCCGAGTGGTTCTACTTCTGCTAGGTCTTGTTTAGTTTGTTTAGTAAGCAGCTTGGGATGTCATCTGCACCCACAGCCTTTCCATTCTTCATCCTCTTCATAGCTGTCCTTACTTCCTCCTTGCTAATCCATTTTACTTCCTGATTCACTATTCCCACATCATCCAATCTTCTTTCTCTCTCATTCTCTTCTTTCATCAGCCTCTCAAAGCACTCTTTCCATTTGCTCAACTCAATCTCCTTGCTTATAAGTACATTTCCCTCATTATCCTTTACCGTCCTTACCTGCTGCACATCTTTCCCAGCTCGGTCCCTCTGTCTAGCCAATCGGTACAGGTCCTTTTCTCCATGCTTAGTGTTCAACCTTTCATACAACTCTCCATACACCTTATCCTTAGCCTTTGCCACCTCTCTCTTCATCATAAGCTTCATCTCCTTATACTCCTGACTACTTTCTTCATCTCTCTGACAATCCCACTACTTCTTCACCAACCTCTTTCTCTGTATACTCTCTTGTACTTCCTCATTCCACCACCAGGTCTCCTTGTCCTCCTTCCTCTGTCTAGATGTCAAACCAAGCACCTTTCTAGCCATCTCCTTTACCGGCTCTGCTGTAGTTGCCCAGCTATTTGGTAACTCCTCACTGCCACCCAGTGTCTGTCTTAACACTTCCCTGAACTCCACCTCACAATCACCCTTTTTCAACTTCCACCATTTGATCCTTGATGCTGCCCTCACACTCCTCCTCCTCTTCTTGATCACCAACGTCATTTTACAGGCCACCATTCTATGCTGCCTAACTACACTTTAACCTGCCACAACTTTACAGTCTTCAGTCTCCTTCAGACTGTCCCTCCTGCATATGATATAATCCACCTGTGTAGAGCTCCCTCCACTCTTGTATGTCACCCTATGCTCTTCCTTCTTCTTAAAATACATATTCACCACAGCCATGTCCATCCTTTTTGCAAAATCCACTACCATCTGACATTCTGCATTCCTCTCCTTAACACCATAGCTGCCCATCACTTCCTCATCCCCTCTGTTCCCTTCACCATCATGCCCATTGAAATCCACTCCAATCACCACTCTCTCACCTTTGACCACCACTTCATCCAACTCACTCCAAAATTTTTCTTTCTCATCCATTGCACACCTAACTTGCAGAACATATCCATTAACAACATTCATCATCACACCGTCAATTTCCAGCTTCATAAACATCACTCTATCTGACACTCTTTTCACCTCCAAAACACTCTTGCCACACTGTTCCTTCAGGATAACCCCTACCCCATTTCTGCTTCCATGCACACCATGATAGAACAATCTGAGCACTGGATTAGCAAGTAAGAAGTATGGACAGCTATGAAGAAGATGAAGATTGGAAAGACTGTTGGTCCAGATGACATACCCATGGAAGCAGGGAGATGTTTAGGAGAAATGGCAGTAGAGTTTTTAACCAAATTGTTTAATGAAATCTTGGAAAGTGAGAGGATGCCTGAGGAGTGCAGAAGACGTGTTTTGGTACCAAGCTTTAAGAGTAAGAGTGATGTGCAGAGCTGTAGTAAATACAAAGGGAGAAAATTGATCAGTCACAGCATGAAGCTATGGGAAAGAGTAGTGGAAGCTAGCTTAAGAAGGGAGGTAATGATTAGTGATCAGCAGTATGGTATGCAAGGAAAGAGCACTACAGATGTGATGTTTGCACTGAGAGTGTTGATGGAGAAGTATAGAGAAGGTCAGAAGGAGTTGCATTATCTTTGTGGACTTAGAGAAAGCATATGACAGGGTGCCTAGAGAGGAGTTGTGGTACTGTATGAGGAAATTGGGAGTAGCAGAGAAGTATGTAAGAGTGGTACAGAATATGTACAAGGGTAGTGTGACAGTGGTGAGGTCTGCGGTAGGAGTAATGGATGCATTTAAGGTGGAGGTTGGATTACATCAAGGATCAGTTCTGAGCCCTTTCTTATTTGCAGTGGTGATGGACAGGTTGACAGACAAGATCAGACAGGAGTGCCCATGGCCTATGATGTTTGCGGATGACATTGTGATCTGTAATGAGAGTAGGGAACAGGTTGAGGAGACCCTGCAGAGGTTGAGATATGCTCTAGGGATGAGAGGAATGAATGTTAGCAGGACTAAGACAGAATATATGTGTGTGAATGAGAGGGAGGACAGAGGAATAGTGAGGATGCAGGGAGTACAGTTCGAGAAGGTGGATGAGTTTAAATACTTGGGATCAACAGTTCAGAGTAATGGTGAGTGTGGAAAAGAGGTGAAGAAGAGAGTACAGGCAGGGTGAAGTGGGTGGAGAAGAGTGTCAGGAGTGATTTGTGACAGACAGGTACCAGTAAGAGTGAAAGGGAAGGTCTACAAGAGGGTAGTGAGACCAGCTATGTTACATGGGTTGGAGATAGTGGCATTGACAAAAAGGCAGAAGTCAGAGCTGGAGGTGGCAAAGTTAAAGATGTTAAGATTTGCACTGGGTGTGATGAGGATGGACAAGATTCAGAATCAGTATATTAGAGGGTCAGCTCAGGTTGGATGGTTTGGAGACAAAGCCAGAGAGGCAAAACTGCATTGGTTTGGACATGTGCTGACAAGGGATGCTGGGTATATTAGGAAAAAGATGCTAAGGAGGGAGCAGCCAGGTAAGAAGAAAAGAGGAAGGCCTAAGATAAGGTTTATGGATATGGTAAGAGAGGACATGCAGGTGGTTGGTGTGACACAGCAAGATGCAGAGGACAGGAAGAAATGGAAACAGAAGATCCACTGTGGCAACCCCTAATGGGAACAGCCAAAAGAAGAAGAAGAAGTAAGCAGCCTGCAATGTCATCTGGTCCCACAGAGGTCGTGTTTTTGGCCATAGAGAGTGCTTGTATGACCTGTTCTTTGGAGATAATTCAATGCAGGTCTGGTGTCAGGAATGCATCGGGGTATGCCTGGAGGGGACTGGAGCGTGAAGTTATTGCCAAATTTGTTGGCTAGCAGGTTGGCAATTTCCTCAGGTTCAGTGTGAGTGGTGTCATCCACTATAAATTCGGCACACAGCTGGGCATTGCCTTTTAGGTTTTGGATGTAGCTAAAGAATGCCTTATGATTGTCTTTAGCTAGGGATACTAATTTAGACTTGTAGCTAGCCTTGGAGACTTCACAAGATATCTGACTTGCTTGTTCAAGCTGTGGAAGGTATTCTTCCTCTGTTAGGTAAGCTCCCTCCTGTTCTTAGATATCAGTTTCTTTCTTTTATTGTATACCTTATTTATACTTACAGTCCACCAATGTGGCTTGTTTTTTCAGGAAGACCTGGTTTTGTTCCTGTTGGGTACATCTGAGTCAAGGTATTTGTTTAACTGGCTATACAGGGCATTTGTGTATTCCTCTGCATAGGAGTCATTACTGGCTATGTTGGCATGGGCTTTGAAACTTTTTATAAGATCGTTTAGTAGGCAATAGTTTACTTTGGAGACATTTTTCAGTTGTTTTTACTCCTGTGGGGGGTGTCAGGTTTGATCATTACTTTAAATAAGACATATTTATGGTCTGACCTTATCAGGGAGGGCAAAACACAGGGGTACTGCAGTGAACCCCCAAGTTGGTGAACACTAGGTCTAGGACATTTGAGCCCCTTGTGAGGGTGAGGACCAAATATTCCATGGCATTTGAATTGCAGTTGTGTTTGTGCTCATGTAAGTCGCCCAACCGATGGAAGGATAGTTGAAATCTCCTGTAACCAAGGTGTTTGGCTGTATACTGAGCAACTCTAGCAAGTTCAGGTAAGCAGTGTGCTTCTCCTGGTTCATGGTAGGTGATCTGTAGCTAGCAATGATGTGGAGGGTATTTTATCTATAGTTAATTGGACCTGAAGTAGCTCAAGAGAGTCATACTGTTTCACCAGTCTTGTATTGTATTTGGATTTAATGAAGATGTATACACCTCCACCTCTGGTTCTTTCACACTTGTTTTGGGATCTGAACATGTGAAAGACATTGTAACTTTGTATGGCCGGGGTGCTCTCAGTGGCCTAGAACCAAGTCTCAGTGACTGCACTAACATCAGCATCTTCCAAGGTGAGTGCTTTCAGGGAGTGCAATTTCCTGTTTAAGCTCCTAGCATTAATCAGCATGACCTTGAGCTTATCTTTAGTGGATTTCTTTACATTGGAAGTTTTGTTGTTTGGATATTGTCTAAAACAGGCATTATGGGGGAGGCAAGTGTCTTTGTCAGTATACAAAAGCCTGGAGGAGACAGGTGAAGGCCATCTCTGACAAAGCAGCGTAGACTGTTGACCATCTTCCCAAGCAGTCCAATACTGGGTCCCGCTGGAGTGACACCAGAAGCTAAGGCAATTATTGAAATCAATCATGTTTTTGTATGTATTGTGGCATCATCCTAGGTGAAGGCAGAATGCTGCTTAGGGCTAGGGACATACCTGCTTGGGCACATAATCTGAGAGTTTGGTCATGTCTCTCTTTATACAGTCCAGATAGATATGTCTCAATTAATTCGCACCAACATATACTATGACAGAGTCATAACAGTCCTTCTTGCTGAGTGACTTGAGTGTGTAAATTGATGGAGCCTGGCACCTGACAGGCAGCTGACCATGACCTTCTCCTTGTTCAGCCTGGTGAGGGGGACATCTGTGTGTCTCACCATTGATTTGCCTATGACCAGAACATTAGGTTTTGAGGTGTTTTGCCTTAGGGGGTTAATTGCTGAAACATTGATATGTGTGTTGTTCTGTGTGGTGGTAGATTCTGTTCGTGTACCAGTATCTGTATGTTGTTTGCACTTGGGAGGTCTCTCGTCTTTTGGTAGGCTCTTAGTGAGTACCTCCGCATATGTGTGTTTATGTGTCTTGACCTTATCTTGTACGAGAGGGGATGTATGCACTGAAAACCTCTTGTATGTCTTGTATATTGTTATGTGAGAAGACTGATTCTAATTTCATGGTATTTCTCACATTTTGTGTTTGTTTGCTTTAAGAGAAACTGGTTGCCAGTATACATGAGGCAATTACTACATTGCCTCAGGATGCCCATGCCAATCAGGATGGCTGGAGAAATGGTAGGAAACTGTCCATCCATTATGGTAGGTATATATTGTAGTAACTAGTGAGGATGGGCTAGATGGACCAGGATTTGCTTGTGAGACTAACGGATGAGGCTATTCTGTGGAGGCTAAGGGTGAAAGACTGCGTCAACACCTCAGAATGCACAAATGAGTTGCTCGTTAGGTAGCAATGAGCAACTGCAATCTGCACAGAGAGGCAGTGGAGCTAAGGAGGGTTCTTAGCCTCATTCGTTAGTCTCACAAGCAAACCCTGGTCCATCTAGCCCATCCTCACTAGTTACTACAATATATACCTACCATAATGGATGGACAGTTTCCTACCATTTCTCCAGCCATCCTGATTGGCATGGGCATCCTGAGGCAATGTAGTAATTGCCTCATGTATACTGGCAACTAGTTGCTCTTAAAGCAAACAAACACAAAATGTGAGAAATACCATGAAATTAGAATCAGTCTTCTCACATAACAATATACAAGACATACAAGAGGTTTTCAGCACATACATCCCCTCTCGTACAAGATAAGGTCAAGACACATAAACACACATATGCGGAGGTACTCACTAAGAGCCTACTAAAAGATGGATATGCGTCTATACATGGCAGTGCTAAACTCTGCAGGTAGTGCTCGGCTATGCACAAATGCAGGGCTTAAACACAAGTGAAGTTAAACAGTTTTAATACAAATTAACCAACCGGAAAGTCCAGAACTGAGCCTTTTTCCACAATCCCCAACTCAGATGGGTCCTGGGCTACACACTTCTGCCACAGGGGTGCAGGAGGGCCTTCTTAATGTAGGATGGCTGGTTTTAGTGCTCAAGCAATCTCTCCTTTGTCTGAACAAGCAAATAAGGTCACTGGTGAAATCCTCTAAGGCTAACTTTGAGTCCAAATTGGCCACATCCACTAAGGACAATCACAAAGCCTGCTTCACATATGTCTGCAATCTCAAAGGTAACACCCAAATCTGCTCTGGACTGGTGGCCAATAACACCACATACACAAACACCATAAATATAGCTAACCTGCTGGCAGACAGGTTCAGTGAAAACTTCACCCCCTGCCCCCCCATCAGTAAACTAGGATATCCCCAGCATGCTCCCCCCTCCCCTCATCACCAGGGAGCAGGTCTTTAATGCCCTCTCAAAGGCAAAAAATACAGTCTCCATGGGACCTGATAACATCCCTGTCTGTATCCTACATGAACTCAGGCATGAGCTCTGAAGTCCATTAGGCATCCTATCCAACCAAAGCCTAAGCACTGGCTTCATCCCAGCTGAATGGAGGACAGCCACTGTCATCCCTCTACACAAAGGTGGAGCGACCACTAACCCAGGCAATAATAGGCCCATCAGCCTAACTAGTCTGATGTGCAAGGCCAATGAATGCATTACTATGGACCTTATAATTAAAGACACTGGCAACCTCCAAACTCTTGACCCCACACAGTTTGGTTTTGTCAAAGGAAGATCATGCCTGGTAAACTTGGTCACTTCTTCGAAACAGTCACCAAAGCCATGGACAAGGGGAAGATGGTGCACACCACCTAACTTGACCAAGCCAAAGCCTTCAACACTATTCCCTACTCGGGCATAATAGATAAATCCTCCCAGATAGGCATCAACCTATATGTTACAAGATGGGTAGCTAGCTGGCGCATTGACAGAACCCAGTCAGTCAAAATAAGGGAAGCCATATCTAGCAGTAGAACCATAACAAGTGGTGGACCCCAAGGATCAATCTTGGGGCCTCTACTGTTTGGGATATACTTTTCTGAGGTGCAAGCCAAAACCAGTGGTCTGTGGCTGACCAAGTTTGCAGATGACTGCAAGTTGGATGCTGTCTTAAATTCCCCTAGTGAAATGAACATCCTCCAAGAGGGCCTTACCCAAACTAATGACTGGCGTCAGAAGGATGGCCTCAAACTGAATGCCAAGAAAAGTATCATTATCCCCTTTGGGGAAAATGGCATCCCCATTAATTATCACATTAATAACAACGTACTAAGCATGCAATCAGTAATGAGGGACTTGGGCACCCAGGTCGATAGCAACCTGACTTTTGACCACCACGTTGCCTCTATTATATGGAAGGCTTTCTGCATGGCCCACCTTATAAATAAAGATATTTCACCCAGGAACAAGGAGGTCATAACATCCCTGTACTCCTCCCTTATCAGACCCATTACTGAGTACAATGCCCCCTTCAGCATGTACCTTGCCAAGCACATGCAACAGCTGGAGAGACCACAGAGGTTCCTGACCAAGAAAATCAAGGGTCTCAAACACCTATCCTGTACAGATAGGCTAAAAGCCCTGTCCCTCTAGTCAGTCTCGTACAGACTACTCAGTGACCTGTGTCTGGCATACAAGGTCATCTCAGACCCGCCTTGATGGAGTTGCTGCATATCCATAAGTCAAACTCCACTCACGCAACCTGCACGCAAGGCCTTAACCTGGTCTGTCACATTAATAAAACTTGTTGTCGGGATAGATTTTTGTCCCAAACATTCCCCCATCTGTGGAACAGACTCCCTGTCCATGTCAAGCAGAGTACCTCTCTAACCTTCTTTAAGAGGAATCTGGATGACTGGATGGGAAATAAAAAATACAACCCTGGGATCCCACCTGTGTCGCTGCTGAACAGGGGGAAACAGGTGCTGACTTTGAGGGAACATGGGCAAAATTACTGGCTAAGGTTATAAGGGTCCAGGCCAATAGCTTAATATCATCCATTGATCCTATGAACCTATAAGTAATGCCAGACAGCCTATATTCAACACATCTGAATCTAGCCTATGCTATGAAATACAGAAACACTAGAAATTCAAAGTGCAGATAAAAACAGTCACAGCAGTAAAAACAGCAAAAAATAAAGCAGCAAATAAGCAAAATACAGTTAAAAAAAAGTGCAATGCAAGCTTAAAATATACGTTCATACACCAGTTTTTCTGGAGAACCAGAAATTAATAAAAATGAGCAGAAATTCGAACAAACAGAGAAAAGTGACAGAAATATGCAGTGTGGTAGAAAAGTAAAACTGCAATAGCAAATTATGTCAACAAGACAACAAATGACAAGGGACTACAGTAAAAAAAAAAAAAAAAGTAACGGCTGAATTCCGGCTCACCGATAATATAAACCTGACTTTTTGGGTTAAAGGCCTCAAACCCTCTGTGCAGCCAATATTCCTCTTCTTCATCCCTTACTCTATGTACTTCAATGTTTATGTGTCTCACACTAAGGGGAATTCCCCCCACTCCATGCAGTGGCATCCTTCAGTGTGCTAGTTCTTTGTCCAATTGTCTATTATCCCACAACTGACTATTTTTACAAGTGACCACTACTGATTTTGCTATTTTTTCAGACCAGCACAAGGAAGATGATGGTGTCTCTCCACACAAAAATTGCCTCTACTGATCTCTTTTGCCATTTGATAAAAAAGAAATCTAGTTTCTGAAGCCAAAACTGTAAGAGGACTGATGGTAATTATTAGAAAATACAAACTTAATAACTTCGGACTGTCTGATCATCTACAAAAACATAATGTATTTTAAACATTACATAGTTATACCATCACATCAGAACTAAATTGTGTTTCGTATTGGCCTAATTTTACCAAGTTAGTATGAATGTATGTATGTATGAATGGAAGTTGTTAAACAATAAAGTCCCTATAAAAAAAAAACTAAAAAAAAAGTTGAGTATGTACAAGTTTACAACAGCAGAAAGCAACATATCCTGTTGCAAATATTGTATCTGCCTCTCTTTTCGAATATTATTGACCTGACAACTCACTGGAATGCAAGAAGTTTGCAATTCAGACTTAGAAGGATCAACCTTTAGTAACAGTCAGACATGTATTTGAGCATAAGTAAGAAATATGACCTTGAAAGTCTGAGCAAAATCAGTATTCATTATCTGTGTGCAGTGATGATGAAGGAAATTGGAAAGCACAGTTATAGGCCTGCACCCAAGTACCTGACACTGTATATGTATACCTCCTCAGGGAAAGATTCCATCAGAACAGGTTAATAAGCGACCACACATAATTAAAGCACCACAGGAAAACAAGGACGTCTCTGCTGGGATGGCAGAATCATTTGGCTCTTCTGAGCCAAAGCAGACTGTATGCTCTCTTCAGTCAATATTTCACTAAAAAGTAGTCGCATGAAGGGATTTCAGCTCTGCTGTAAACCACCTGTTCCCTAGTAATAAAAACTTAATTTCAAGGAGGTTGTCTAAAACCAAATGCTTATTAGAAAGGGAAGAAAACCAAACCTATATTTACCTTGAGATGTTTTTTTTTTAAAAACAATCAAATTTTTATTGCAAATCTCCAAAAGAGAGTCACAAACCTTATACTATTATACTGTTTCCTGTTTCAGTAAAGAGTACTTTGGTCAGACTATGTGAGTTCTACCCGCATGCAAACCAGCTGCAGCTCATTGTCATTTGCAACAACTACCAGATGGTTCAGCATCACTCTGGCAGCAGCCCTGAGCTCTGTGCATATTGAATCTAGCTAGCCATATGGTTTGTTACAGTAATATGCTAATATCAGAGACAGTATATTGTACAGCTAGCTAATGATCTGTTGGCAGACAGTCAGTGGTATGCCCCAAGATAACTGCAGTGCTCTGCATACAAGACTGTCAGAATGCCTTTAAGACACTGATGTAAGAGTGTGCATGTTCAACTACAAAAACTGCAGTTTTAAGGAGTTCCCTTAGAATCATATGTTTAAAGCTATCAGTAGCAGTTTGGAAACAAACACTTAGAATGTGTGTGTGTATGCCAGCATGTGTTTCTGTGTATGTGGCTTTTTTTTAAGTGACTTTACTGTTTTGCTTGTGTATTCTGTGTCATCTGTCCATTCAGTAAAGTGACGCAAAATGTTCTGGGTTGACAGGTGACTGAAATGCGCATACTGAAAACTCACAGAAATAACAGAAGTGGAGTTTGTAAACAATAGATGATTTTGACATTGCCTAAAACAAACTACAAAAAAATATATAAATAAAAAATAAAAAAGGCAAGATAATCACTGCTGTTATGACTGATTGCTTATTTAGTTTCAGTTTTATTCCTGTGATAAATTTCTGAGCTGATTGCTTATTTATTTATTTTCAGTTTTGCTTTTACGATGAATTTGCACACTGAATGCTTACTTATTTTTATTTCCTTTTCTATAGTGAATTTGTATTAGCTGTGACTGACAGCCCTGTGGAAATCAAAGTACTTAAATCATCTCATGAAATACCCAAGTGTAACAGACTGCATTCCTGCATGCAATCTTCTTTCACCAGGACAGACCTTTCCCATCTGCAGGAGTGAGGCACACAAGATGCTTAGCACAAGCTTTGCTTGTGTCAGATGGCCACTACTGGTGATTTCTTTAAGCAATAACTGATGACGTGGTGTGGTATATTGAAGATTTACCCACGGTTGGCATGGTTTAATCACAAGGGTGAAGCTTAAGTGATTAAATAAAGCCAACCGTGGGTAAATTTCAGTATACCACAACCATGGAGTTGGTTACTGCTATTATACAATGACATTATTTAAGAAAAAAATACTTTTCTTAAATAATGTCTTTGTATAACGACGCATTACTGTTCTTCCACCGGTGGCGGTATACTGCTTCCTTGTGTTGATCTACTGCACATGCATATGGGACTTGCGTCCCATGCATACCTGGTACATCAATGCTTTGAAATGGAAGCAACGGAGAAAAGAAAGTCTCCATTGCTCTGTTTTTGTTTTTTTTTTTTTTTTCTTTAATTAAAAAAAAAAAAAAAAACTTTAGGGCAGTTTAGGGGTAGGAAAGAGACAGCATGGAAGAAATACAAGGATAGGGCAGTTTAGGGGTAGGAGAGAGGCAGCATGATGGAAAAAATACAAGGGATATCAAGTAGGATTGTTTAATTTTAAATAACGTACCTAATTTCCCGAGTATTTTGGCCGAGCTGCCTCTTTGGTATGTCTGGAGTCAAGGCTAAAGATTTTATTTTTATTTTTTAAGAAATAACAATAAAATTTAAACAATATACCAAAGGAAAGAAGTTTGGGTGACCGGACCTTTTTCCGTTGATATATTTTGGGATTTACAACGGGCACGCTGGTTGGGCTGGCCAATCAGCGTACACATTTTTGAATATTAATGGCCAGTCATTGTATAATGTAAGACA
Organism: Protopterus annectens; assembly: GCF_019279795.1. NCBI lineage: Eukaryota > Metazoa > Chordata > Ceratodontiformes > Protopteridae > Protopterus > Protopterus annectens. The sequence goes on along the minus strand of NC_056740.1, from coordinate 65,502,444 downwards.
TTCCATATCCATGACACAGGCTAATACAGGTGATGTCCCATACTCATAGATACTTACACTTGGATGTCTACTTTGCAAATATCATTCAGACATACCTCTCAACTGCTAAATGCAAGAAATTTAAAGACCCCAAATCAGGGGCAAATATGAAATATTCTTCTTACAAACGTACAAATTTGCTACATTAACAGGTTTTGTATTAACATGCATTTTGTGAAGTATATGATGTCCAAAACTCAAAATGCATGTCATTATTTAGTGACATCAGTCCTCAGTGATTTACCAGAAAAGCACAATTTTTATGAGGAACAGACCAAAAATATATAGCAGAAAATCTGGACATTCTGTGAAAATATGGACATTTGAGACATTTCCTCAATTCTTTATCTTCTATATTTTTCATATCTCTTACTAAAAAAGTCTGCATTTATATTTCTTGTACTGCTCAAATGGCAATCAGCAGACCATTCTGTCTGATAACAGGACATACTATTTTCTGAGATTTTCTTCATTTTTACGTCTGTTCTGCTTCATTTCATTTTACTACCCTCAATAACATATGCACCAAATGAAACTGAAGTAGGCCCATTACTGCTTTTACAGCAGAATTTTTCACATGTGCATACAAACAAGTTTTTCTTTTCTATTTGACAGAATGTTGTTTCAGAAAATGTTTTTTTTTTCAGTCCAGCTGTGGTGATACTATGATCCAGTTTAGCATACTGTAGTGGAGGTTAAGTTTGTATTAGTTTTTATCCGCAGACATCTGAAGCAAATCCTATGCCATGGTGAAATAATTCCATTAAGTTAATGACTAAGTGAAAATGTTAAGTCAGTTCTTTCCACATAATTAAGTTTTGTGCTGCACAGAACAACCAATGTAAAACTAGCTGACTGTTAAAAGATAAGGTTCTCAAAATAACTCTGTGTTTTGTTTTTCTAAGAGTACGCTGTGCCTTTCTGTAGATTCCTAGGACTGAACTGCCACAGAATGCTAATGTACTGATGGTACAAAAAAATATATGACCTTATCTCTTGTCAGCTCACCCACTGACCTCAGATCTGTGTTTATCCTAATCAAAAGCAAGTTATTTCTAATATGGGCTTGTTTCCTAAACTTTTTAAGTTCAACCAAACAAAGAATGTTTGCCCCAGATAGATGCTTTTGTCCATGAACACCTGCCCCGGCGTATGTAGCTTTAATATGGAAGTGGAATTTGAGTTAGTAGTAGCTAGATTTTGGTTAGTTAATAGATTAAGTAGGGATTTAGGAGGGGTTCCTATCGAGTGATCGAAAATTGTAAATGGCAAATGCGTAACACGGAAATCGCCGTAGGGAATTTTTTCCCTTTACTTCAATGCAGTGTGATCTTGGAGAAGAAATATTTAAGTAGCAGGGGTGTGGGGGGCACAGCCCCCCTGCCTACAGCATTTAGGGAAGTATAGTTTTTTATTTTTATTTTTTTATTATATTTTCGAAATTTCAAACATCACTAATATGGTGTCGACCATATGGTGTTCGATGTTTGAAACTTTCGAAAATATAATATAGACCCATTTAGGAGGAGGGAAAAGGAAGGCTACCCCCTACAGGATATGAGCTAATCAGGATGGCGGTTGAGGAGTTTGTACTTAAGGGAGGGAGGTTTTCAGCTTTGGTCTTCTGGTACAGTGATTAAAACGTCAGTTCCACTTGCCAGAGCTAAAGCTACAGTAAGGTATAAGGGTATTTGTGGTTAGTGGAAGGTAAGTAGTGCTTTTCTTCTCCCTTAGTAGTTTCACCAGGCAGACCTCTCAGCTGTACCTGTTTTAGATATCTGTACCCATTTTTAGGCTTGATATACCCTGCAGATGATGTACTATTTTTGGAAGTATATCCCTATCTTCAGGCTTGATTTACCTCTTAACATAAGTTTCTGAATACTTACCCATCACACATTTATGTACACATATTTCTATCTAGTCCAAGGTGTTTGTGTTTTCAAAGCCCAGGAATCGCTAGGCCTGTAAGTTTGGGGTCATGTAAGTATCCCAGTTTAAAGTGAGGTAGTTGAAGTTGCTGATGAATAAGTTGAATTTTGATCACCTTCTGTAAGTCGAATAATTAGTTATGGGGTACTTGGGCAATAGGCAGTGACCTATAAGTTGCAGGTAAATGATATGGGAAGTTGCCTATGGAAATCTGGACATGAAGAAGGTCAAGCATGTCACCCTGTTTAACTAGTCTTGAGATGAGATTGTTGTTCATATAGATACAGACATCTCTATCTTTGGTCCCTACCTGTGTAGTAGCTGGCCGGAATGTGAGGAAGGCACTGTAGCCCCACACTGCCGGCGTGCTCTTTGTTTTGGTAGGTTAACTAATTTAGCTTATGAACATAAGTGAACTAAGAGATTAAAAGGCAGGGGAGGTGCATTTAGTTGTTTTTAAATCTTGTATTTGTTTTGTAGATACATTAGTTGTTTACTTAAGCTTCTTAGTTTTTATTTTGCAAGACAAAGACAGGTAGTGATCCTAGGCTACTCTTGCACATTCTGGGCAGCTGAAAGATCAGCTAATAACCCTGGAGGAGTATTTTTTAGTGGCATGTATGGTGATAAGACTACAAAGGAATATGTTAGGGGAAGCCCTTCTCGAGGACTGATGAGGTTCTCTAAAAGGTTGCTAGTCCATTTATAATGGTTGTGCAGTTAGGAAGTAATAACTTAGGTGTTTCCAAATAGGAGATTACTGTCTTGGAGAAAACATTGCTTTAACGCTGCTTTAGCTAAGACAGCCAGGGGCAATAATTATATAGTCCAATCATTCCTGGACTAGTATGGACATCTGCAATTAAGGCTACTGCCACTGAAGCAGCAAGAAGGTTTATTAATCACAGGGCTGCCAGGGCTGCTGCTTCTTTAGTTTGTTTTTGTGTAAGAGCACTGAGACTTGGGTGATAAGAATCCTGTATGGCAGTGCTGATGGTATACATCTGAGCAAGACTGGGCTCAGTTTATTTAATATGCATAGATCTGAGCAAGACTGGGCTCAGTTTACTTAATGTGCATATATCTGGGAGAGACATGGCTCAGTTTATTTAATGTGCATACATCTCAGTAAGACAGGGCTCAGTTTATTTAATGTGCATACATCTGAACGAGACTGGGCTCAGTTTATTTAATGTGCATACATCTGAACGAGACTGGCCTCAGTTTATATAATGTGCATACATCTGAGCGAGACTGGGCTCAGTTTATTTAATGTGCATATATCTGAGCGAGACTGGGCTCAGTTTATTTAATGTGCATACATCTGAGCGAGACTGGGCTCAGTTTATTTAATGTGCATACATCTGAGTGAGACTGGGCTCAGTTTATTTAATGTGCATACATCTGAGTGAGACTGGGCTCAGTTTATTTAATGTGCATAGATCTGAGCAAGGCTGGGCTCAGTTTATTTAATGTGCATACATCTGAGCGAGACTGGGCTCAGTTTATTTAATGTGCGTACATCTGAGTGAGACTGCGCTCAGTTTATTTAATGTGCATACATCTGTGCAAGACTGGGCTCAGTTTATTTAATGTGCATACATCTGAGCAAGACGCCTAAGTTTATTTAATGTGCATACATCTGAGCAAGACGGCTCAGTTTATTTAATGTGCATACATCTGAGCGAGACTGGGCTCAGTTTATTTAATGTGCATACATCTGAGGGAGACTGGGCTCAGTTTATTTGAAGTGCATACATCTGAGCGAGACGGGGCTCAGTTTATTTAATGTGCATACATCTGAGCAAGACGGCTCAGTTTATTTAATGTGCATACATCTGAGGGAGACTGGGCTCAGTTTATTTAATATGCATACATCTGAGGAAGATGGCTCAGTTTATTTAATGTGCATACATCTGAGCGAGACTGGGCTTAGTTTATTTAATGTGCATACATCTGAGCGAGACTGGGCTCAGTTTATTTAATGTGCATACATCTGAGAGAGACTGGGCTCAGTTTATTTAATGTGCATACATCTGAGGGAGACTGGGCTCAGTTTATTTGAAGTGCATACATCTGAGCGAGACGGGGCTCAGTTTATTTAATGTGCATACATCTGAGCAAGACGGCTCAGTTTATTTAATGTGCATACATCTGAGGGAGACTGGGCTCAGTTTATTTGAAGTGCATACATCTGGGCTCAGTTTATTTAATGTGCATACATCTGAGCAAGACGGCTCAGTTTATTTAATGTGCATACATCTGAGGGAGACTGGGCTCAGTTTATTTGAAGTGCATACATCTGTCAGTTTATTTAATGTGCATACATCTGAGCAAGGCTCAGTTTATTTAATGTGCATACATCTGAGGGAGACTGGGCTCAGTTTATTTAATATGCATACATCTGAGGAAGATGGCTCAGTTTATTTAATGTGCATACATCTGAGCGAGACTGGGCTCAGTTTATTTAATGTGCATACATCTGAGAGAGACTGGGCTCAGTTTATATAATATGCATACATCTGAGCAAGACAGCTCAGTTTATTTAATGTGCATACATCTGAGTGAGAATGGGCTCAGTTTATTTAAGGTGCATACACCTGAGAGAGACTGGGCTCAGTTTATTTAATGTGCATACATCTGAGTGAGACTGGGCTCAGTTTATTTAATGTGCATACATCTGAGAGAGACTGGGCTCAGTTTATTTAATGTGCATACATCTGAGCAAGACGGCTCAGTTTATTTAATGTGCATACATCTGTGCATACATCTGAGTGAGACTGGGCTCAGTTTATTTAATGTGCATACATCTGAGCAAGACGGCTCAGTTTATTTAATGTGCATACATCTGAACGAGAATGGGCTCAGTTTATTTAATGTGCATACATCTGAGCAAGATGGCTTAGTTTATTTAATGTGCATACATCTGAGCGAGAATGGGCTCAGTTTATTTAATGTGCATACATCTGAGGGAGACTACGCTCAGTTTATTTAATGTGCATACGTCTGAGCGAGACTGGCCTCAGTTTATATAATGTGCATACATCTGAGCGAGACTGGGCTAAGTTTATTTAATGTGCATACATCTGACAGAGACTGGGGTCAATTTATTTATTGTGCATACATCTGAGAGAGGCTGGGCTCAGTTTATTTAATGTGCATACATCTCAGCAAGATAGGGCTCAGTTTATTTAATGTGCATACATCTGAGAGAGACTGGGCTCAGTTTATTTAATGTGCATACATCTGACAGATACTGGAGTCAATTTATTTAATGTGCATACATCTGAGAGAGACTGGGTTCAGTTTATTTAATGTGCATACATCTGAGTGAGACTGGCCTTGGTTTAATTAATGTACATACATCTGAGAGAGACTGGGCTCAGTTTATTTAATGTGCATACATCTGAGTGAGGCTGGGCTCAGTTTATTTAATGTGCATACATCTGAGAGAGACTGGGCTCAGTTTATTTAATGTGCATACATCTGAGAGAGACTGGGCTCAATTTATTTAATGTGCATACATCTGAGAGACTGGGCTCAGTTTATTTAATGTGCATACATCTGAGCCAGACTGGGCTCAGTTTATTTAATGCGCATGCATCAGAGCCAGATGGGGCTTAGTTTATTTAATGTGCATACATCTAAGCAAGACGGGGCTCAGTTTATTTAATGTGCATAAATCTGAGTGAGACTGGGCTCAGTTTTTTTAATGTGCATACATCTGAGCGAGACTGGGCTCAGTTTCCTTAATGTGCATACATCTGAGCAGGACTTGGTTCAGTTTATTTAATGTGCATACATCTGAGCGAGATTAGGCTCAGTTTATTTAATATGCATACACCTGAGAGAGACTGGGCTCAGTTTATTTAATGTGCATGCATCTGAGAGAGACTGGGCTCAGTTTATTTAATGTGCATACATCTGAGAGAGACTGGGCTCAGTTTATTTATTGTGCATACATTTGAGAGAGTCTGGGCTCAGTTTATTTAATGTGCATACATTTGAGAGAGACTGGGCTCAGTTTATTTAATGTGCATACATCTGAAAGAGACTGGGCTCAGTTTATTTAATGTGCATAGATCTGAGCAAGACTGGGCTTGGTTTACTTAATGTGCATACATATGAGAGAGACGGGGCTCAGTTTATTTAATGTGCATACATCTCAGTGTGATGGGGCTCAGTTTATTTAATGTGCATACATCTGAGCGAGACTGGGCTAAGTTTATTTAATGTCCATACATCTGAGAGTGACTGGGCTCAGTTTATTTAATGTGCATATATCTGGGTGAGACTGGGCTCAGTTTATTTAATGTGCATACATTTGAGAGAGACTGGGTTCAGTTTATTTAATGTGCATACATCTGACAGAGACCGGGCTCAATTTATTTAATGTGCATACATCTGAGAGAGACTGGGCTCAGTTTATTTAATGTGCATACATCTGAGTGAGACTGGCCTCGGTTTAATGAATGTGCATACATCTGAGAGAGACTGGGCTCAGTTTATTTAATGTGCATACATCTGAGTGAGACTGGGCTCAGTTTATTTAATGTGCATACATCTGAGTGAGACTGGGCTCAGTTTATTTAATGTGCATAGATCTGAGCAAGGCTGGGCTCAGTTTATTTAATGTGCATACATCTGAGCGAGACTGGGCTCAGTTTATTTAATGTGCGTACATCTGAGTGAGACTGCGCTCAGTTTATTTAATGTGCATACATCTGTGCAAGACTGGGCTCAGTTTATTTAATGTGCATACATCTGAGCAAGATGCCTAAGTTTATTTAATGTGCATACATCTGAGCAAGACGGCTCAGTTTATTTAATGTGCATACATCTGAGCGAGACTGGGCTCAGTTTATTTAATGTGCATACATCTGAGGGAGACTGGGCTCAGTTTATTTGAAGTGCATACATCTGAGTGAGACGGGGCTCAGTTTATTTAATGTGCATACATCTGAGCAAGACGGCTCAGTTTATTTAATGTGCATACATCTGAGGGAGACTGGGCTCAGTTTATTTAATATGCATACATCTGAGGAAGATGGCTCAGTTTATTTAATGTGCATACATCTGAGCGAGACTGGGCTTAGTTTATTTAATGTGCATACATCTGAGCGAGACTGGGCTCAGTTTATTTAATGTGCATACATCTGAGAGAGACTGGGCTCAGTTTATATAATATGCATACATCTGAGCAAGACAGCTCAGTTTATTTAATGTGCATACATCTGAGTGAGAATGGGCTCAGTTTATTTAAGGTGCATACACCTGAGAGAGACTGGGCTCAGTTTATTTAATGTGCATACATCTGAGTGAGACTGGGCTCAGTTTATTTAATGTGCATACATCTGAGAGAGACTGGGCTCAGTTTATTTAATGTGCATACATGTGAGCGATAATGGGCTCAGTTTATTTAAGATGCATACATCTGAGTGAGACAGGGCTCAGTTTATTTAATGTGCATACATCTGAGCAAGACGGCTCAGTTTATTTAATGTGCATACATCTGAACGAGAATGGGCTCAGTTTATTTAATGTGCATAAATCTGAGGGAGACTACGCTCAGTTTATTTAATGTGCATACATCTGAGGGAGACTGGGCTGAGTTTATTTAATGTGCATACATCTGAGCAAGACTGGGCTCAGTTTATTTAATGTGCATACATCTGAGCAAGATGGCTTAGTTTATTTAATGTGCATACATCTGAGCGAGAATGGGCTCAGTTTATTTAATGTGCATACATCTGAGGGAGACTACGCTCAGTTTATTTAATGTGCATACGTCTGAGCGAGACTGGCCTCAGTTTATATAATGTGCATACATCTGAGCGAGACTGGGCTAAGTTTATTTAATGTGCATACATCTGACAGAGACTGGGGTCAATTTATTTATTGTGCATACATCTGAGAGAGGCTGGGCTCAGTTTATTTAATGTGCATACATCTCAGCAAGATAGGGCTCAGTTTATTTAATGTGCATACATCTGAGAGAGACTGGGCTCAGTTTATTTAATGTGCATACATCTGACAGATACTGGAGTCAATTTATTTAATGTGCATACATCTGAGAGAGACTGGGTTCAGTTTATTTAATGTGCATACATCTGAGTGAGACTGGCCTTGGTTTAATTAATGTACATACATCTGAGAGAGACTGGGCTCAGTTTATTTAATGTGCATACATCTGAGTGAGGCTGGGCTCAGTTTATTTAATGTGCATACATCTGAGAGAGACTGGGCTCAGTTTATTTAATGTGCATACATCTGAGAGAGACTGGGCTCAATTTATTTAATGTGCATACATCTGAGAGACTGGGCTCAGTTTATTTAATGTGCATACATCTGAGCCAGACTGGGCTCAGTTTATTTAATGCGCATGCATCAGAGCCAGATGGGGCTTAGTTTATTTAATGTGCATACATCTAAGCAAGACGGGGCTCAGTTTATTTAATGTGCATAAATCTGAGTGAGACTGGGCTCAGTTTTTTTAATGTGCATACATCTGAGCGAGACTGGGCTCAGTTTCCTTAATGTGCATACATCTGAGCAGGACTTGGTTCAGTTTATTTAATGTGCATACATCTGAGCGAGATTAGGCTCAGTTTATTTAATATGCATACACCTGAGAGAGACTGGGCTCAGTTTATTTAATGTGCATGCATCTGAGAGAGACTGGGCTCAGTTTATTTAATGTGCATACATCTGAGAGAGACTGGGCTCAGTTTATTTATTGTGCATACATTTGAGAGAGTCTGGGCTCAGTTTATTTAATGTGCATACATTTGAGAGAGACTGGGCTCAGTTTATTTAATGTGCATACATCTGAAAGAGACTGGGCTCAGTTTATTTAATGTGCATAGATCTGAGCAAGACTGGGCTTGGTTTACTTAATGTGCATACATATGAGAGAGACGGGGCTCAGTTTATTTAATGTGCATACATCTCAGTGTGATGGGGCTCAGTTTATTTAATGTGCATACATCTGAGCGAGACTGGGCTAAGTTTATTTAATGTCCATACATCTGAGAGTGACTGGGCTCAGTTTATTTAATGTGCATATATCTGGGTGAGACTGGGCTCAGTTTATTTAATGTGCATACATTTGAGAGAGACCGGGTTCAGTTTATTTAATGTGCATACATCTGACAGAGACCGGGCTCAATTTATTTAATGTGCATACATCTGAGAGAGACTGGGCTCAGTTTATTTAATGTGCATACATCTGAGTGAGACTGGCCTCGGTTTAATGAATGTGCATACATCTGAGAGAGACTGGGCTCAGTTTATTTAATGTGCATACATCTGAGTGAGGCTGGGCTCAGTTTATTTAATGTGCATACATCTGAGAGAGACTGGGCTCAGTTTATTTAATGTGCATACATCTGAGAGAGACTGGGCTCAATTTATTTAATGTGCATACAACTGAGAGAGACTGGGCTCAGTTTATTTAATGTGCATACATCTGAGCGAGACTGGCCTCAGTTTAATTAATGTGCATACATCTGAGAGCGACTGGGCTCAGTTTATTTAATGTGCATACATATGAGCGAGACTGGGCTCAGTTTATTTAATGTGCATACATTTGAGAGAGACTGGCCTCAGTTTATTTAATGTGCATACATCTGAGCGAGACTGGGCTCAGTTTATTTAATGCACCTGCATCAGATCTAGATGGGGCTTAGTTTATTTAATGTGCATACATCTGAGCGAGACAGTGCTCAGTTTATTTAATGTGCATAAATCTGAGCGAGACTGGGCTCAGTTTATTTAATATGCATACACCTGAGAGAGACTGGCCTCAGTTTATTTAATGTGCATACATCTCAGAGAGACTGGCCTCAGTTTATTTCATGTGCCTACATCTGAGAGAGACTGGGCTCAATTTATTTAATGTGCATACATCTGAGAGAGACTGGCCTCCGTTTATTTAATGTGCATACATCTGAGAGAGAGACTGGGCTCAGTTTATTTAATGTGCATACATCTGAGAGAGACTGGGCTCAGTTTGTTTAATGTGCATACATCTGAGAGAGACTGGCCTCAGTTTATTTAATGTGCTTACATCTGAGAGAGACTGGGCTCAGTTTATTTAATGTGCATACATCTGAGAGATACTCGGCTCAGTTTATTTAATGTGCATTCATCTGAGAAAGACTGGGCTCAGTTTATTTAATGTGCATACATCTGAGCAAGACGGCTCAGTTTATTTAATGTGCATACATCTGAGAGAGACTGGCCTCAGTTTATTTAATGTGCATACATCTGAGAGATACTCGGCTCAGTTTATTTAATGTGCATTCATCTGAGAAAGACTGGGCTCAGTTTATTTAATGTGCATACATCTGAGCAAGACGGCTCTGTTTGTTTAATGTGCATACATCTGAGAGAGACTGGCCTCAGTTTATTTAATGTGCTTACATCTGAGAGAGACTGGGCTCAGTTTATTTAATGTGCATACATCTGAGAGATACTCGGCTCAGTTTATTTAATGTGCATTCATCTGAGAAAGACTGGGCTCAGTTTATTTAATGTGCATACATCTGAGCAAGACGGCTCAGTTTATTTAATGTGCATACATCTGAGAGAGACTGGCCTCAGTTTATTTAATGTGCATACATCTGAGAGAGACTGGGCTCAGTTTATTTAAAGTGCATACATCTGAGAGAGACTGGGCTCAGTTTATTTAATGTGCATACATCTGAGAGGGACTGGGCTCAGTTTATTTAATGTGCATACATCTGAGAGAGACTGGGCTCAGTTTATGTAGTGTGCATACATCTGAGAGGGACTGAGCTCAGTTTATTTAATGTAAATACATCTGAGAGAGACGGGCCTCTGTTTATTTAATATGCATATATCTCAGGGAGATTGGCCTTAGTTTATTTAATGTGCATACATCTGAGAGAGACTAGCCTCAGTTTATTTAATGTGCATACATCTGAGCGAGACTTGCCTTAGTTTATTTAATGTGCATACATCTGAGGGAGACTGGCCTCAGTTTATTTAATGTGCATACATCTGAGAGAGACTGGCCTCAGTTTATTTAATGTGCATACATTTGAGAGAGACTGGACTCAGTTTATTTAATGTGCATGCATCTGAGAGAGACTGGGCTCAGTTTATTTAATGTGCATACATCTGAGTGAGACTGGGCTCAGTTTATTTAATGTGCATACATCTGAGAAAGACTGGGCTCAGTTTATTTAATGTGCATGCATCTGAGAGAGACTGGGCTCAGTTTATTTAATGTGCATACATCTGAGTGAGACTGGGCTCAGTTTATTTAATGTGCATACATCTGAGAGAGACTCGGCTCATTTTATTTATTGTGCATACATATGAGAAAGACTGGGCTCATTTTATTTAATGTGCATACATCTAAGAGAGACTGGGCTCAGTTTATTTAATAGGCATACTTCTCTTTTGCTTAAAGATGTGGCAGGCAGAGATAGGCGAGTTGGATCTGGGAGAATACATTTGACTAGTACGACTAGGAAAGAAATGGGGAACAGACTGCTGTCTGATGAAGCCTGGTGGGGCTTGGGCAATAGTCCTCTGACTACAAGGTGACCAAGTCCCCTTTCTGCATGGATTGTTTTGAAAGTTAGGAGTTAGCAGTCTGAGATGCTTTCCTTGAATTGTGAATTTATTGAAATCAAATGGTAAATAATCATGTGGTTAGTACGGCTGCCTTTGCAGATGAGCAGTACATTAATATGTTTACCATTTGGAGTTGTTTATGTTGGTGTGCCTTTTATGTTGAAAACATTTAAGTTGTAAGTATGGTGCATATTTTATGCTGACAATAATGATGGTCATGGAGTGTTCACTGTATTCAAGGCAAGAGCAAGGGAAAATAAACTTTGCAGGACTCAGATCTGTGTTGCTGAATATTATATGAATGCTGTTTACATCCTCTGTGCTTCTGATGGACACAATAGTATTAACAGTAATGTGCTAGGCTGCACTTTCAAGAATGTCATTAGGAAACCTTGTCACAAACATCTGGGTTATGGTTCTCCTTAAAATGTGATTCAGTTTTGAAAAGGGGAAATCAAATTTTCACTGTGGTGACTTGCCACTGCCAAGGTCTTTTATTTTCCTGTAATTGTAGTGAAAGCACTGGATACCAATGAAAGCAAATTATTTGAGGTGATCCCATGGCCAGAAAGGAATGGCACATAATACAAATGAAATGGCATCAGTTTTGTAGTTTAAATTTTGTATGTTAGCTTACAATTCAGATTAAGAAAACAAACATAGATTTTGGGCTATTCAGTGGCTGTAATGACATCTCAGTGAAGTCTACTAATAAAGCAACAACCAATAATCCACACTGGATCTTCACAACCCAGCCTTTATTCACCAAAATAGCAGCACTTATTCAGTAAGTGCTTTCATCTTAATAATGACTTCTTCAGACTGAATAAAAATTATTCTTACCAACCACATTTATATATATATATATATATATATATATATATATATATATAGACATCTAAATTTCATTAATTAACTGATTATTCAATTAAAGAGCTGTTTCAATGGTAAAACATATTTAAAGCAACCATGTTTTAAAAATAAAACAAATTATTTTAAAGCAACAATGTTTTAAAATATCAGTATTCATGATTTCATAGAAGCGCCTATTATTCATGTATAATTGCATTTTAAAAGAGCCTTTTATCAAAACAATTAATGATTTAACCTTTTCCTTTTAAGATAAACTTTAAAATGTTCCTTGTCATTAAGACAAGGGGGCAACTTGCATTTAATTTCAGAATGCAGCAATATTCCTTCCATTTTTAACTCTTCTTCTGCTGCCAAGTTATTTTCAAACTTTTTAACTTTATCTACTACCATGAATTTTGGATTTGCACTACATTCAGTGTTTGAATAATGCCTACCCCATGCATTGTTAACATCTTTTTCCTGAATTGCATATTTATCTTCTTTTATTCTTTTATGCAGCTCCCTAGTTGTCATACCGACATAATAAGAGGTACATCCTGAGCAGATCGACAAATAAACCACAAATCTCATCCTACAGACATTTTCATTAACTGCCCGCAGCCTAACGTTATTTGTAAATACTATAGTAGATCCTTTATAAATAAATTTGCAGTATTCCCAATTCAAACATTTCCAGATTTTCTCTTTTCTTTCATTTAAATACTTTACCTTATCCTGAAAAATACTTTTGATGTTTTTACACTTTTTCTTGACAAAAATGGGACCTTCACCCCCTACTATTTTATTTATTTCTGGAAAACTACTTATAATTTTCCAATTTTCTTTAAACAAATTTTTGATCTGCCCACCATCTATAGAGTATGGTACCACCATCCCTAAACCATAATCATTATGTTTTGTTTTCTTATTACTCTCCTTGATGTTCCCATATTTTTAACTACATTGGGCAGTTTACTTTCTTATCTTTTTTGTCCAACCTCCTTCAATTTCTCTTTCAGGATGTTTTATGAATAACCCCTAACTGCAAATTTATCACATAACAATTTACTTTCGTTAGCATATCTCATCGCAATCTGTTAAATCACTCATCCTCTTTAATTGGTCTAGAACAATATTGTTCTTAACATAATTAGGATGTATGCTAGCCTATCTTAAAACGCATTATTTTGAACACTTTTTTTTATAAATTTTCGTGCAAAACTTACTGCACCACTTATACACCTCAACATCCAAAAAACAAATACTAACTTCATTATTCTTCCAGCTAAATTTTTGATATTCACATGCATTATTTATCTCTTCTAAGAAACTTAAAAGATCTCTCAAGCCCCCTCTCCAAATAAAAAAAGGTCATCAATAAATCAACCATAAAAAAATACTTGTTCATAATATTTGCTGGTTTTAAAGTACAATTTCTCCCACTTGGTCATAAAAAGATTGGCGTTGCTTGGGGCACCCATAGCTACTCCATTGGTTTGTTGATAAAACCCACCATTGAATTCAAAAAAATTATAAGATAATATTATATCCAAAATAACAAGAATTTCTGCATTAGTATAATAATTGGATTCAACTAGCTCCATTCTAACAAAATTTAATCCAATATCATTAAGTATCACAGTATACAAAGAATGTACATCCATCGTTACTAACAGATCTTCAGCTTTTGCTTCTAGCGTTTTGATGCTTTTACTAAAAGAAAAAGTGTCCCTAATATATGTTTCACCTTTTTCAACTACTTTTTGTAATTTTCTGTCTACATGTATTGCCATAGACTCCGTCTTACATCACCCACTGGCCACAATTGGTCTAAACGGCGGACTTTCCAACACCTTATGTACCTTTGGCAGGCCAAATAATTTGCTAATCATAGGACTGTCTTTTATAAAAAAAACTTGCTTCTTTAATACTAATCCTACTTTTGCACAGCCACTCTTCTATCATAGAGTCTATAAAGCTGTAAGATATCTTAATTAAATCTAAACTTACTTTCTTATAATGATGTTCATCCTGTAATAATTCCAACATGGCATTTAAATGCACATTTTTACCCATATATGAATGCTGTTTACATCCTCTGTGCTTCTGATGGACACAGTAGTATTAACAGTAACATGCAAGGCTGCACCTTCAAGAATGTCATTAGAAAACCTTGTCACAAACATCTGGGTTATGGTTCTCCTTAAAATTTGCTTCAGTTTTGAAAAAAGGAAATCAAATTTTCACTGTGGTGACTTGCCACTGCCAAGGTCTTTTATTTTCCTGTAATTGTAGTGAAAGCACTGGGTACCAATGAAAGCAAATTATTTGATGTGATCACATGACTAGAATGGAACGGCACATAATACAAATGAAATGACATCAGTTTTGTAGTTTAATTTTTGTACGTTAGCTACCAGTCAGATTAAGAAAACAAACATAGATTTTGAGGTATTCAGTGGCTATAATGACATCTCAGTGAAGTCTACTAGTAACCCAAGGTCAGGAAACATTAAAGAACTCAGCTAGATGTATGCCACTAGGAAAGAAAATTCTCCCATTTGCAAAAGAAAGAAAACACTCCAAAATGAAGATGTTCAACTGTGCATCTTTGTGCAAGCATGAATACCCTGCCTGACTGACTAACCAACCCTAAGGACCCTGTCTTGCAAATACTCTGCTCATCAAACACCTCCTCCCACTGAAACTGACACAAATCGAAAATGGATGGAAGGATGGGGCTCTTCCGTCTTAAATGTGTGTGTGTTCAAACACCAGAATTTTCAAGTCTATGTATCCTTATCCTCTGATGCAATGAAGACAGTGCCATCTTTGTACACCCCAGTAAACACATATTGTAAATATGTTCTATATTTTATGCTAACAATTATGTTGGTCACAATGCATTCTCGAGAGCAGAGCTGGATCCAGTACTAGGCGACCTAGGCAGTCGCCTAGGGCCCCACTGGCTAGGGGTCCCACTGGCCAGGGGGGCTGCCACACTTACTTTATAATTTCAAATTTAAAAAAAAAACTTGCACGTTTTAAAAATATTTGTCTTTAAGTATACCCTGTGTGTGCAACGCATACATCTCGTTGTGCATCTGCACACATGTACTGTTGCTTGCATCAAAGCAAACTTGCTTCTTCTTCTTCTAGTCCATGTCCGTATGTGGAATTTAAACACATGCCCTTTCCTGCTTTTTCCATGGAATATTATCATTAAGGTGCTTTGCTGGTTGGTTTGTGTGTATGTAAAATGCCCTAATTAATTAATTTAACTAGGCTCAAACCCTCTACCTTAGTTACAACAGACAAGAGCCTGAATCCTCCACACCAACTACCAGAATACAAGTTTCAGAACATTTTCAAGGAATTGTGAGTTTCATTGCATTTTCAGGGAGTTGTGAGCTTCAGTATATTTTCAAGGAAATGTGAACTTCAGTGGAATAGAAGTTTACTGCTGTTCATGCTATGCCTGTTTTCAATGTGTAACTGTTTTGTATAGAAAATGGTTGTCACTGTTTATGTTTAAAGAATTTGAAAGCAATGTTAGTAGCACAACAGGTAGCACATTTTCACTTGATGCAGAAGGCTGTGGGTTTTACTCCCACACCATGTGGATGGATTGCTAATAACGCCTGCTGTTTTGTTTAGCAAATGTTTATCAATGTTGTGCTACAAAATTTGAAACAAAAATTTTAAATTAAATCCAAATATCTGTAATCACTGTAGAAGTAAAGAAGACAACAGTATGCATATGCACATTGACAGGCTTGAAGAGTGTTTATGATAACTAGAGGAAAATAACCAAGTAATATGACACTGGAATAGCTGTGGGGAGCCTGGTTGTGGGGGCTGCTGTGTGTGTGAGTGGGGGGGCAATCCATTACCCTGCCTAAGCCCCCATTTGACCATGATCTGGCTCTGTTCTGGAGTGTCCATTCTGTTCTGGGCAGGGGCATGGACATGAGGATAATAAAGATTCTCCATCAACCTGCTTAATGACTTATAAATGATCTATTACAATTCATCATTATAGGACAGACTCTGAAAACAGTAAAGCACCTAAGTACTAAAACTGAGTAAATCCAATAACTACAGTGGTAATAGGATTCTATTAACCTTGTACATCCTTTGTGAAAGTGCTTCAGCGTACATAAGGACTTGAGAAACCTTATCTAACCTTCATAAACAGAGTTTAGTAATTAGTCCTGCTCATTTTCATAGATGGAAAACCTAGATAATTTAATAACAGAATCAAAAATGTCAATACACAAAAATCAAAAAATGTTCATAAAAATTGAGAAGACCACAACATCATCTCCAGAATGTTCACTTTCACCCATGTCACTACTACCAGTACAATAAACCAAAGTTCTGCTTTAGCATATTTTGTGTAGACACCTAGCTGCCAACTCTCCAAACAAATGTTAAGCTTCCACCCAAGCATAACCAGGGATCTCATGATGGTCAAAGAAGATGCTATAGAGACAAAGATGTAATTCAGTAAACAGTTAACTGACGTCTATTACACTGCAATATCTATTACATAAGACCCAGTTTTAAAAGGAACTAAATGGCCCTTATATATGAAGAAGGAATACAGGAAGAAAAGGGAAAGAACCATCAGCCATCTGGCAGAGTTCAGCTCTGTTCCAGGGCTGTATTACCGAGTCACCCCCAAACCTGCAAAGCACATCACTTGTGGTAAACAACAGCCAGAATTAGGCCAGAATATTAAACAGTACTGATCCTTGACTCCAACTACACCCTAAAAAGACTACTAAATCTCCTAAGCTATCTTTCCTAATATGTTACCAACATCCTAAATAGTTATAGGTCTGGGCGTTTCCTACTAACCCTTCTCAATATCTAGTGTTGCTTCACTCAAATCTACTTTCTGAAAGACTACCACAAAATATCACACTTGTCTTGAAACCTTGCATACCGCTAACATGCACAAACTTAACCATATACAACACCTTTTTTGCTAATTTAAATAATTGGATGGCATGGTCCAGTGGTAGTGTTGTCTCCTCACAGCAAGAGGCTCTGCGGTTTGGTTCTCGGCTGGGGTGCCTTCTGTGTGGAGTCTGCATGTCCTCCCTGCATTCATGTGGGCTTCCACTGGGTGCTCCAGTTTCCTCCCACATTACAAAGACATGTGTCTGGACCATTTCTCCCTGGTCCTCTGCTGTAAACTGGCTTTTTTCCAAGTCGGACTTTCCCATTAAACAAATGTTAAATAAAAAATAAATACACTACCCATTTCAGCCACACAGTTATAATGTCCTGTCCGTTAGCATCAATGTTTTACATTCATTCTTATATGCAAAGGTAGAAGCAAAACCTCACTCCCAGTCTAAATCTAGTACCAACTTACTAATCATAGCAAACAAAATAACAAAGCTGGATACTGCTCAGTTAGAAAAGTAGTTTAATTCCAACAAACAAACGGTACCGTTTGTTTGTTGGAATTAAACTACTTTTTTAACTGAGCAGTATCCAGCTTCATTATTTTGTTTGCTAGTATTGGATTTTTGCGTTTGCTGGATTTTGGCAGAGCAACACCCTTCATTCTCTGAACTTACTAATCATAAAATATAACTCCATAAACATGTCTTCCATGCCATTCATGCAGAATTATTTGGACCCCTCACCTTTAGTCCCCCTGACTCATCCAGTATCAGCAAACAATGCATTTCATGGTGACAGAAAAACTGCTTCACAGAATAGAAGTTACAAAATACAGGGTTCCTTCACATGCACTTCTAAAACTGTGATTTATTTAATCAAATGCAGGAACTTAAAAGAGACAGGTTATATAGGACAAGCGGGCCAGACACTCAAAAATTAGGATGAATGACCACAGACACACAGTTACATCCAAAATTACTAATAAGTCACTGACTCCACCTTTGTCCCATCCTGGTCATTTTGAACCAGACATGTCAGTTATGGTTCTTCAAGGATATTTCCATAAATCTTTCAAAAGAACAACAACAGGCATTAAGCTAATTCAGTTGTTCAGTCTGACAAACTGACATCTGAACTTGGATACTAGTTTTATGAGACACTATAGCAACTTCCTGATGTAATTCTGAGACTAATAAGAGTGAACCCTGGCATTTGTGGCAAAAAGCCTGAAAATGGAAGGAGGCAAGCCTCTTGCATCCCCCAAACTTATATATACCAACACATGAACAATGAATCATCCGCCTAATATTGAGTCACTGCGATATGACAGATTAACAGAGACATTATTTGTCTCACTGGTACACTGTTTAGGCAAGTTGAATAGCCAATATTGTGTACCAGAAATGGTGAAACACAGCTCACTCTCGTTACATGACTCAAAAGGTTAAATGATGGACTTGGGGAATAGGGCAATTAGCAGGGGTAGAACTGACAATGCTACCTTGCCCATCTTGAGGGATGGGAAAAAGCAAGCCAAGAGACTGGTAAATATAAAGTGGCACAAAGGACCAGAATGTGAGAATGCTTTACTAAGCAGTCCACTAGAACTATACCCAGATTAAGATGCACAATCAGAACAACACATGACTCATAGTGCTGACAGTCTGGTTCTACTGCAGCAGTAGGATGTCAGTGCTACAGAGGTGGTGACGTACAGCCAGGACAGAAACATTTAAATGGCTTCCTGGATGTTGGCCTCTCAGAAACTGGCACTCACTTTGGAAATGAGGAACAAATCTGAGAAAGTTAAGCATGAAGGTACCGCAGCCACTGAAACATGGCATGAGAAGTGTGGTACACAGATAGTTAATAGTCAGTGGTCCAGGAGACCATTGAGGACTGTAGCCTCATTTTTCAATTGCCACAAAGCATAGCCTAGTTAATTGACTTGCTCAAGGGCAAATGAAGGCTGAGAGGAATGAAACATGGGACTACAGGCCGCAGCTCATTAACAGCTCATTGCCTTAACCATCTGCACTAATTACTAGTAGTACTGGTCAAGAAACTGCAAACTTTACTTGGGTTGGAATCAAGTGTGGGAAGTGTAAACAGTCTTCTGATAGGATGGAGCTAAAAGTTAGAAGTGTGGCACCAATCACTGATAAGTGTGCTTGGGAGGAAAGGAGTGTCTTCAAGCAGATACTATGTGTGGCTGTTAGGGAGTGCAGCTCTGATCACTGACAGTGTGCACGAGGAAGAGATTGTTCTGGTCACTGACACTATGGACAGGGCTTGGGGCTTGCTTTATCACTGAGTATATGTTTGTGTGTGTGTGTGTGTGTGTGTGTGTGTGTGTGTGTGTGTGTGTGTGTGTGTGTGTGTGTGTGTGTGTGTGCCTGTCTCTGTCTGTCTAAAGCTGTTGACAGTCTGCACATGCAAGGAGGGTTGTGGCCACCAACTGCTAACAAACTGCATAGGGACAGAAGTAGTTGATATTGAATGCTAAAAGTGCCATGATTTTGGGAGTGGCACACAGAAGGCACCTAAAACTGATAATAGGTAAGGTGAAACGTACTGACTGCTAACCATTGTAGGTGAAAGGCAAGACTTGCGATTCCTACCATCCGTACGTGTCGCAAGCATTAGGCCATCAAGAGTGATTTTCTAAAGTTAAGGAGCTGCCAAGTGATCACCAGCAGAGTGTCACATTTACAGAACAGGCAAAGAGTACAGACCAGTGTCAGGGCGTGAAAAGAGGCCAGCAGCAACATTTACCATTAGGACAGATAAGGGAGGTCCCAGCTCCCTGACAGTATGAAAAGTGGGTGCCCAAAGCAATTTTAGCCTGGGAGAAGGATGACCACTGCTGGAAGAGAGAAAACAGATTATGGACGTCTTGTATGCCTGCATTTTTTTTCATCACACTCCACATGTGATCAAGCATGTAAATTTAAGGCATAGCACTTCCTGTACAATGGTGAACACATGATGCAGAAGGTGCTGATAAACCATGACCTGCCATAATATCTCTTATGTCAGGTTCCAGTGTGGAGTAAAGGGCATGTGTGCAAAGCATAATAGAGACCAGAATTCTAGCCTAAAACAGCAGAAATATGCTTCAACTATGTAGACAGAAATGGCTATGCCTATATTTAAGACACTCATAATAAAGAGAACGGACACTTCTGGGAAAGGGCTGTAGAAGACAAATTGTAAGCTAGCAACTAAAACATCAGGAATGATAAAACACATGCAGGGCATACATTAAATAACTGGTGATGATAAGACATGCACAAAGCATACATTAAACAGCTGATGACAGATACAGAAAACAATCTAACAAGCCAGATAGAAATCACGACTATAATTAGAATAGTGAATAAAGACTACACTCAAGTCATAACAAGGAAATTACATAATTATAAGGCAGCATGGCAGATGACTGCTCAACATACGTCTGAAGTGTCAGGCATATACCAAAAGGCTTTCAAAAAAGTTTCAAAGGGATACATACTGTTAATAGTATAATTAGGCCATCAAGAGTGAATTTCTAAAGTTAAGGAACTGCCATCTGTATTATAAATGTATGTTACAAATTACCAGAAAAAAATTATTGCTGAAATGACTGTAGATATAAGTTAACAGAAACTATTGCTGAAAAAATGTAGATACATACAGGGAAGATTAGTCACATGTCCAGGGCAATTCTGTAAATAGAACTGCAGTGAACTTAAGTTGACAAGGCACAGAGCTGACTTTAATAACTGTAAAATAAGAACACATATTTGCAAGAAGGCAAGCACCCCCATACCCTCACAGCCTTACAAACTCTCTAAACAAACTACCTCTGAGATCAAGCAATCAAGAAAGGAAGGGAAAAATGTTGTCGCCACAGTTCCACAATGTCACTTAAAAGGAAAACAATTAAACCTAATCTACTAATCCAGTTTGAAAGAAAAACATTGTAATTACTTAGTTTCAAACAAAGCTGGTGTGAGTAATCCTTGTATCTCTAGTCATTTTCAGTTTAGTAATACACACAAGAAAAAATATGTATCTACAGTCTATACTGCTGACAAAAGGGAAAGAAAGAACAAGCAAAAGACAGGCCCCCAGATTCTGCAAGCCTTGCACGGTGTACAGGAGCTTTATCAGGCAATATGTCTGCGGTGCGATCCAGGAATAGCCTGTAGGGATGTGCATGAGTGCTCCTGCACTAGTCCTACACAGACTCAGCCCCTGTATGCAAATTATGCCATTTGCAGGAGAAATCCATGCAAATGAGGTGAATTTGTCATCCAGGAAGCTGGAAACCGGCAGTGCAGGAGTAGTGTAAACTGCAGAACTGTACTCGGTTAGTCACCGAGTACATTTATGCAAATTCCAAAACGGAGCCGTGACAGCCCCAAATAAAGGGTGCATATCAGTCAGGAAGCATACCAATGGCCAACTATAAGGCGATTGGCATTGAAAACAGGTTAAAAAATAAAAAAAATCAACTATTATTTTTTTTAGCCGATCTCGGCTGTTTAAGCGTAGGGCAGCAGCGTGCAAAAGGGATTGGGGGGGATAAGAAAATAAACCTAAAATAAGCATTATAACTAAAATCACTATTCTGACATTAAAGTCAGTGACAGGCAGAAGACAACATGGCCATTGAGTAGTGGTTGCTAAGGGAGGAGGCTCAGTGTGAGACAATTTGACCTGTTAATAGCAGCAGTCTGCATTTAAAGTGGAACCTGTGTGTTGAGAAACAGCCTTACAAGACTATCTGCAAATATATAGAGCTGAGTATATTTTTCTGTATTATTCTGTATTATAGAGCTAAATTGTTGCTTAGATATCTGTTGTCTTACTGTTCTGCAAATATACAGAGATCAGTATATATTTTTTGGTTTTATAATTTGCACTCTGATTCCTCACATCTCTGTTAAACTGCCCCATTTTGGTTTCTATAGCTTGTGTTAGGTTCCCTTAATTTGACCTGTTAATAGCAGCAGTCTGCATTTAAAGTGGAACCTGTGTGTTGAGAGACAGCCTTACAAGACTATCTGCAAATATATAGAGCTGAGTATATTTTTCTGTATTATTCTGTATTATAGAGCTAAATTGTTGCTTAGATATCTGTTGTCTTAGTGTTCTGAAAATATACAGAGATCAGTATATATTTTTTGGTTTTATAATTTGCACTCTGATTCCTCACATCTCTGTTGAAACTGTCCCCATTTTGGTTTCTCTAGCTTGTGTGTTGTTAACTCAAGGTTCCCTTAATTTGAACTGTTAATAGCAGCAGTCTGCATTTAAAGTGGACCTGTGTGTTGAGAGACAGCCTTACAAGACTATCTGCAAATATATAGAGCTGAGTATATTTTTCTGTATTATTCTGTATTATAGAGCTAAATTGTTGCTTAGATATCTGTTGTCTTAGTGTTCTGCAAATATACAGAGATCAGTATATATTTTTGGTTTTATAATTTGCACTCTGATTCCTCACATCTCTGTTGAAAGTCCCCCCCCCCCCACTCTTGGTTGTAGTTTAAATTTGGTGGCTTTTGCAGTGCCCGCCCCACTGTAGATTTGATCTAGGACACTCCCCAGTCCCATCTCTTTACCGCATTCTACCTAATAAACACTTTCTGCACTTGCTTTTAGTCTTTTTAATTTAATTACATTTTTTCAAACTGTGTGTGGACTAATATTGCTACATACTCAAGTGTGCCAGCTTGCAGTGCATGTGAATTGTTTTACTACTATTTTGCTACTTTTCTGAAAAAAAAAAAAAAAAAAGAATTGTAAGCCTGTTTCCTACCTTTCCTGTAATTAGTGTTCCAGATACAGATTTGCTGTATCCAGGACTATTTGTAAGCTTCTGAGCCCCCAAGCCTTTCTGTGTTGGAGGGAAGCCTTCTAGCTTATCAGTGGGAGTGGTAAGCACTAGGTAACCTGTCTACCACATAAGGAGTGGTTTTGGCCCAGAATTTGTAGTTGTTGGCCATTTGGGTGGTCTTCCATCTCTCTCAACTTTCTGATTTGAAGGCCTGCATTTGCACTTGTTTCTGTCCTGTAACTCCTGGGCCCATCTCATTTGCTCACTCAAAAAAAAATTATCTGCTTTTACTGTATCTGTGTTTCTTCATACTTTATTTTGCTTTTGTGTCATCTTAAAGGTACTCCCTTGTATTTATTACTGCTTGGTGTAACTCATTCTAAGCCTTTTAGTTTAAGCACTTGGGCTTCAGACCAGTTGTTTTACATTAAGAAGGTTTGTGGTCTGCACTGCAGTGGCAGAACAGGTAGCTTACATCCTTCTAAGTTGGGAACTGCTGATTGAGGGCTCAGTGTCTGTTATTCTAAAAGTGTATTAATTCTGGTTTAAGCACTTGGGCTTCAGGCCAGTTATTTTACATTAAAAGGGTTCGTGGTCTGCACTCTTGTGGGAGGAGAGGCTGGACTCTGCCCTTCTGAGCTGGGAATTTCTGGTTAAAGGCTTATAGTGCCTGCATATTTGAACTGCTTCTTACTGAAATTGGTACACCTTGTTTGCTGTAGCACAGACTAGATCCAGGCCTGCTGAATCTAGCTTTGTTTGTATAACTTGAGCACTAATCCAGGCATTCTTTAAAGTATTCAATTGTATTTATTACTGCTTGGTAGTAACTTGATTAAAGTGTAGCTATCATTCTAAGTCTTTGGATTAAGCACTTGGGCTTCAGACCAGTTGTTTTACATTAGGAAGGTTTGTGGACTGCACTGTGGTGGCAGGACAGGTAGCTTACATCCTTCTAAGTTGGGAACTGCTGATTGAGGGCTCAGTGTCTGTTATTCTAAAAGTGTATTAGTTCTGGTTTAAGCACTTGGGCTTCAGGCCAGTTATTTTACATTAAGAAGGTTCGTGGTCTGCACTCTTGTGGGAGGAGAGGCTGGACTCTGCCCTTCTGAGCTGGGAATTTCTGGTTAAAGGCTTATAGTGCCTGCATATTTGAACTGTTTCTTACTGAAATTGGTACACCTTGTTTGCTGTAGCATAGACTACATCCAGGCCTGCTGAATCTAGCTTTGTTTGTATGCTTGTTGTTTGTTTGCTTGTTATTTCCCTGAAACGCTAATTCCACCTAAAACGTGGCTTTTCAGCGCTTCTGTGGATCCTTAATGATATCTGCATTGCTTACTGTACTTATTTCCTTGTTTCACTTGAAAGAAAGTTACTGTTTGTCATTTTTGCATTTAAGTTACCTGTAACACATTGCATTTAAGATACCTGGCACTTGCTCACTAAAGCAATTATATAAGTCAGCACTAAAAATTAAAAGCACTACACCCTCACAAACTCCTCTTGAGTACCTTGTTCCCCATTGGCCCTTTTTTCAATTATAAAGGAATTCCCAATACTATTCTAGCATGTCCAAAGGTCAGTTGTTAATCTCCTCTCCAGTCCAGCTGGTGAATCTGGGAATCTTGAAGCAATGTTACAACTGCCTCATGTACACAGACAACCCTCTCCTCCTCCCAACAAATTCCAACACATGTGAGAGATGCAACCATATAGCCATACTGGAGGCTAAGCTCTCTCAACTCAGTACTGGCGAAACCAGTCAGGAGGAGAAGGAAACCACACTCACTACAATTCCAGTCTCACATAGACCTACCACGACAGCAAACCAAACACATAAACACACAAAAACATACTCAGAGGCTCTAAATAAAAATCTGCCTAAGCAGCAGAGACCTCCAAAGCAGACACCCAAGCAACCGCTACCCCAAAACAAAACACGTGCAACACATAGCTCACAAAGCCAGTGTGCCAAACAGTCACAGCCTTTAAGGCTAAACAACACACCTGATACACTTGTAATAGGTGACTCTATCATCAGGCACAATGACGTCCCGCTCACCAGGCAGAACAAGGTGAAGGTCACGGTGAGCTGCCTGTTGGGCGCTAGGATCCGCCACATAACACAAGCACTCAGGTCACTCCAAGGCAAGTACAAATATGACTCAGTCATTGTCCATGCTGGTGTGAATGACCTGAGACGTACCTCCCTGGACTACATGAAAAGAGACATAGAGGAGCTCTCTGAGCATGTAGCCCAGGCCAGTATGACCCTGACCTTGAGTAGCATCTTACCCTCACCAAGAATGATGCCACAATATGAAGACAAGATGATTAATTTCAACAATTGGCTTAAGTATTGATGTCATTCAAAGGGGATCCAATGCCTGTCAGCCTGGGATGACATGCTCGACAAGCCACGATGCTTTGCTAGGGACGGCTTGCACCTGTCACCCCTGGGCTTTCGTATATTGGCAAAGGCTCTTGCTACCCCCATAGTGCCTTTTTTAGCCAAGGCTCAAAAGACAAACCCACCTCCATAAGTATCACAAGGGATAAGAAACTAAGAGTAATGCTACTCAGTGCCAGAAGTCTAAACCTCAAGATGCACGCACTCAAAACTCTCCTTAGCATGGAGAACATTGATATCTGTGCAGTAACAGAAACCTGGTTCAAGGCTCCCGAGAGCACCCCGCACTACCAGGTTATACCTCATACCATGCTTTTCGGCCCGAAAACTTGGACCAAACCACAAAAGGAGGGGGAGTATCAATATTCGTCAAAGATACCCACACCTCCAGGTTGGTGGCACAGCACGAAGCATCAGAGACTATCCATGTGCAACTAACAGTGGGTAAAACTGCCTTCCAGTTTATAGCCTGCTACAGACCACCCTCCCAAACCCAGGAACCACACTCGGCCTTCCTGAGAACACTGGAAAATATGAAGGTCTCTCCAAACACCATTATATTGGGTGACTTCAACTACCCAAACATAGACTGGGAGCATTACTCTAGCTCCAACACCCTAGCCCAAAGGTTCCTAGAATTTATAAATTCAAATGCATGGAACAACTAGTTACCACTCCCACAAGAGGGGAAAACATACTGGACCTGATCATCACCAACATGGGGACTCTATGCTCCAGACCAAAAGTGTATCCCTCACTGGTAAGATCAGACCATAAACTAATCTCACTGGATATTCACATCCCAACTCCACCCCCTGCCCTGAAAACCACAGTGAAAAACTTCACTAAAGCAAATTTCACACTCCTCAAAACCGAGGTGGAATCCTTCAAAGCCCCTGGGACTGTGGAAAATATGGCCCAGACCGCAGAATCCTTTATAAACGCATTCTATGAACACCTTCAGGAATGCATGGATCATGCAATCCCAAATAAAACCAAGACCCAATCCTCCAAAGGCAGACGTCCTGTCTGGTGGACCCCAGCCATAAACAAACTATACAATAGAAGGAGGAAGCTACTACATGATAGAGCAAAATCCTAAAAAGGGAAGGCATCTCTGATCAGTATTAGCAAAAAACTACGGGCACTCATAAAATCATCTAAGGCCAGCTTTGAGAGAAAAATTGCACAGGACACTAAGGATAAGCACAAGGCTTTCTTTAGTTATGTTAGGAACCTGGGTGGGAATTCCCAGATATGCTCAGAATTAGTCCAAAATGACAAAAAGTACACCAAACCCACAGACATTG
Organism: Protopterus annectens; assembly: GCF_019279795.1. Classification (NCBI taxonomy): domain Eukaryota; kingdom Metazoa; phylum Chordata; order Ceratodontiformes; family Protopteridae; genus Protopterus; species Protopterus annectens. The sequence goes on along the minus strand of NC_056740.1, from coordinate 65,475,545 downwards.
CCAACATCCTATCTGACAGGCTCAGTGCAAACTTCTCCCCCCTCCCCACTAAAAGGGCAAATATCAATCCCAGCAGAGTGCTGCCCCCCTGACATCTCAGATGCTCAGGTAAGAGCTGCCCTCTCCAAAGCAAAAAACACAGCATCAATGGGACCAGACAGCGTCCCGGGCTGCGTCCTACATGAACTCCAAGAAGAGCTAAACCCAAACATAAAACTACTGTTCAATCTCAGCCTTACTACAGGATATGTACCCAAGATAGTGGCGTACAGCAACAGTGGTCCCTCTCCACAAAGGTGGTGCCTCAACGGATCCTGGAAACTATCGCCCCATAAGCCTGACTAGCTTGGTCTGCAAAGCTATGGAAAGGATCATCATGGACCTCATAAATAAAGATATCAGGGACCTACAGACACTGGATCCTACCCAGTTCGGCTTTGTTAAGGGCAGATCCTGCCTCTTAAACCTGGTTGATTTCTTTGAAACAGTCACCAAGGCCATTGACGAGGGGAAGATTGTCCACACAGCCTACCTGGACCTCACAAAAGCCTTTGATACAATACCCCACTCAGGCATTATAAATAAGCTCACCAGCTTAAATATAAACCCCTATGTCACTAGATGGGTTGCAAACTGGCTCAAGGACAGAACCCACATGGTTAGAATTGCTGGAGCCATGTCAGACTCCAAACCAGTTACAAGTGGTGTCCCACAAGGCTCAGTCCTGGGACCTCTCTTGTTCAGTATATATTTCTCGGAGGTACAGGCCAACACGGAAGGACTGTGGCTGACCAAGTTCGCAGATGACTGCAAACTGGGTGCCATAATCGACTCTCCAGCTGACACAAGCATCCTCCAAAAGGGCCTCATAGAAACAGACAACTGGTGCCAGAGCCATGGCCTCAAGCTAAACACCAAAAGTGTATAGTCATCCCCTTTGGCAAAAACAAAGTGCCCACAAATTACCACATAGGTGGTAATCCATTAAGTACAGAAGAAGTAATTAGGGACCTGGGGACCCAAGTTGATAGCAATCTCTCATTTGACAACCACATGGCCAAAGTGGTTAGAAAAACATTTTATATAGCCCACTTAATCATGAAGGGATTCACATCTAGATCAGGGAGGTCATCGTGCCTCTTTACTCATCCCTCATCAAGCCCATAATTCAGTACAATGCCCCTTTTGGGATGTACCTTACCAGACACCTACAGCAACTGGAAAGACCCCAAAAGTACCTCACCAAGAGGATCAAAGGGCTCAAACAGATGCCATATGCTGCCCGGTTAAAGAAACTCCAGCTCTACTCAGTGGCATACCGCCTGCTCAGAGGTGATCTGTGCCTGACGTATAAAGCCATGTCCAACCCGGAATTAATGGACATGCTGCACCTCAGAAAATCCAAATCCCATCGAGCTACGCGCTCGAGAGACTTGAACCTCAGCACTGAAATAAATAGGACATGCTGGAGGGACAGATTCACAACCCAGAGGCTCCCTTTACTCTGGAATAACATCCCAGTCCAGGTTAGGCAGAGTCCCTCATTGACTCTCTTCAAGAGGAATCTTGATGAGTGGATGGGAGATCGTAGGTTTACCTTCTGTGTCACTGTTAGACAGAGGCGCAGTATACTAACCTCAAAAAAGGGAATAGCAAAATTAGTTTAAAATGGGTGGCGAAAGCCAAACACACTCTGGCTAGGCTTATAAATGCCCTAGGGCAGACAGCCTAGTATGAACCTATGGACCTATGTAACTATGCATTAGCAGGCAATCCTATGCAAATGAGGGGAATGATAGTAAATCACGGTTTTCCTCAGCCTGCCAATCAGGTTCCAACAGTGTAAGAGCAGGAATAGCTTGATGCAAGCCTAGGAGTTAGCTGACATCATGGGGGGGGGGGTGTCAGGTATACTGCAAGAGGATTGGAGCTCTGTGGCTCAGGTTTTCTCCTAGCTTAGCACAGCTAGGCAAGGGATGTGTCTGTGTCTGCCTAGCACTCTTTACATTGCCTAAGCGGGTGTGTGTGCCGCACACCGGGTTTTAAAGAAAAAAAAGGGTAAATCAGGAAATAGCAGCTCTGTGCACATTTGAGCACTGTGTTTGTGCGGCACACCCCTGGGCTTAAACAGGAAGGGAAAACAGTAGTAGGAAGTTAATCAAGGAGAACTAGCATAGCTGGCAGGTGAAATGTATCAGAATCAGCCAATTACACAAGCAGGAGACTAGCCCAGCCCAGAAAACTACTATAAACTATGCAAACACCTTCCCCTCTGGCTTTTCCCATACTCTATACCACCGGTGTATACAAGTGGAGAACTTTTAACAGACAAAACAACAAAATGATAGGGGCTGCAATAGCTATCATACAACAACTTGTGGAAGAGACTGAGGGTGGTGAGGATGTGAATGCTGTCGACCAACCCACAGTGAGGAGAGGGAAAAGAGTGTACAGACTCAGGGTAAACTACCAGGGGCTACATGAGCTGGAGATAGTGGAGCGCTATAGGGTGGACTGGGACCTCCTACAGCAAATCGTTGAGCTGTGTCGGCCATGCCAGACAGACAGAACTAACACAGGGGAACCCATCCCAGTGGATACCAAGGTGTGTGTAGGCCTAAGAATACTAGATACAGGTACCTTCCAAAGGTCAACTGGGGATATGATGGGCATCTAACAGGCATCAGCATACAGGGTACTCCACCAGTTCCTGAATGCCATGTCAGCACATGCCAGTGAGCACGTATATTTCCACAACATCCATGAGGCATTGGCCAGCAATATGCAACTGTTCCACCAAATAGCAGAATACCCTGAGGCAGTGGGTGCTATAAATTGCATGCACATACGCATCAAAGCACCATCCGGTGAGTGGGGTAGGGTCTACATCAACTGCAAGGGCTTGCCCTCCAACAACTGCCAGGTTGTGTGCGATGCCCAGGACATAATAATGAATGTGTGTGCTGGCTGCCCTGGAAGCTATCACGATTCCCACATCTGGCATCTGACGCAGTTGTACCAAAGATTTGCCAATGGGGACATCTCTGTCGGTCACCTATTGGGGGATGCTGGATACACACTGGAGACGTGGCTGACGACACTCATCAGAAATACACACACAACTGAACAAGAACTCCATAATGAGGCACATGCACAGACGAGAATTATAACAGAGTGTGTGTTTGGGATGCTCAAATCAGGGTTCTGGTGCTTGGACACATCCACTGGAGCCTTGCAGTACTCACCAGCTACATGTACCCAAATTGTCATCGTATGTGCCATGCTACACAATATGATCCTGTGGAAACAGCTGCAGTAGGGACAGCACGGGGAAGGGCCACACAGCCCCCCACCATTGCCAAGGCCTGCACAGGCACAGAGTGACTTGGAGGAGGAACAACCTGAGCCTGCCCCAGTAGGCAGAAGGAGACATGCCCAGTATGCCCTGGCTTTGGCAAAGAGGCAATGCATAGCACATACACTGACACAGGAGGGACCCAGGGAATAACATTTCTCTCTGACTCTCACATACAGTAAAAGGGATGCCAAACATGACACTACTTGTGCTCAACCATGTGTAGGGAGTGTACTATGTGCATCCGACATAGGCAGCCCTGCAGCACCACCCTCAATACTGGGACACCCACAAGGTAAATGACACACATGCCAGTCAGAAAGGTTCACATACCCAACAACAGTCACAGCCAGCAGGACAGGTGTAGACAAACACAATCAACCGCTGTGCTATGGCCTCTGAATGATGCCTATGGGTAACCCCCCAGGCCTACACAGACAGACTACAATCAACCGCTGTGCCATAGCCTCTGAATGATGCCTATAGGTAACCCCCCAGGCCTACACAGACAGACTACAGCAGGTCAGGCAGTGGGATGTTAGTTCTGAAGGGTAGGAAGTCAGAAACTAATATGTAGGTCTATCAAAGTTAAGACCTGTAGTACACTGATATGCCTCTAGTCAGCATGATAGCTAGAATACAAAATGAAATGGAGTACCTGACATACTTGTACAGTCATAGCAAATGTGTACAAGTGTCAGGTGTACCCCCCATTTAATGTAGAAATGTAGTAACAGTCAGGTGTGCCCCCCAATCCTGTGTAGAAATGTAGAAACAGTCAGGTGTGCTCCCCCAATCCTATCTATTTATGTAGTAGTGGCCTGGTGTGCCCCCCCAATCCTGTGAAGAAATGTAGAAATAGTCAGGTGTGCCCCCCACTCCTGTGTAGAAATGTAGTAACAGTAAGGTGTGCTCCCCCCAACCCTACTTATTTATGTAGTAACAGTCAGGTGTGCCCCCCCCACAGCCCTATGTAGAAATGTAGTAACATATATTTGTAGGTATAATACCAGTGGAGCACAGATGCACAGAGGTGGCCAAGGAACCAGGATAGGTTGTAGCATCTGCACAATATGCAGGTATGTGAGTGTGCTAGGTTGGTGTGTGTTTTATATTGTGTGAGAGTGGTTGGCATGTATGCATGTTGAGGTAAGACCTGGTGGCCATTACCCACTACCGCTGATGACAGGGACAGGTCCTCACAACTGCAGTGCCAAACACAATACCCACCAGTATAACACAAGTTAGCAGTAAGCCATTGCAAATGTATGATGGTAATATGTGTCACCATCTGAAAGACTGACATGGCATGGCTGTTGGCCTAGATATACAAGCGGTACACAGGGGAAAGTATCCCAGATATACAGTATATATTGTGTCACTGTGAAATGGACACACCCTTGGAATAGTACATACAGGTATGCATCACATTATCAGGTCCTGTAGTAGGGGATACCGATGCTGTCTGCACAAACACTCGCAGAACATAAAGGAGGTAGGACTGATGTATTGTGAAACAGCTGATGTACCTGCACATGCAAGCATAACTGGAATGCCAAATGCATATCTGCATGTCAGATGCAAGTAGTGTGCATAGCACACATGCACCCAGCTCATGCATACACCACCCACAGGTACCTCTCTGGTTGTACCTCTGCTGTGGGGAATGGGTACAATATGACCCCACCTGTATATGGCAATAGCGAAAGAATGCAGCATGCAGTGCAGGTGTCCCATGCAGGTGTGTCGGCCGCTGTAGGTATCACCCTGCCAGCATCCCCACCACCTGATCAAGAGTGACAGAAGGTATTGGCATGAACACCTAGCACACCTACCCTGTCACCCTTGGGGAATAAACTATATTGCGCTCTGAGACTGTATGACTGACAGAATGCAATGGCCTGCCACATCTGGCCCTCATCAACAGGTAATGGGCCACAGTACCAGTACAGGGTATCATTCTTGTATTTCTGGGCACAGTGTTGGTATCTGACAGACCTGTGGGAGAAATGTTTGTTAGCACTACCTGAATGTTACCACACACAGTACCAGATTCCACATTACTATTATGCACATACATCTCACTCTGTTACTGTACACACTCTGGCCACAGCTTGACAAGTTGGGGGTTTAAATGGGACATACATGGCTTCTTAGCCTCATAAGGTTTTGGGTAGTTGCTAGTGTGCCTGCTTTGTTCTCATAGATGTGTGTCAATCAGTTGTATTTCCTGTTTGCTGCCTATACATCTGGGATCATCCCACTGATTTTCCAGGGGGACAGGTTGACAGGTAACAGATATGGGCCACTTTACTGAACATTATGAACATATCTGTACAGTTGTGGGGTATGATTTGGTATGCAGATTACTACCACTGGCAGGATTCGAACCATGGCTGTGTGTGCTAAAAAAACAACAGTTCACATCTCAGTTGCATGTGCTATTTGGGTTTTGCTGTCTGCATTTTCCCTGTTTTCTGTCTATGTGTCTCTCAGTTGTACTAAATGGTCTCTGGGGGATTACACCAGTCATATACAGGCATTCCTACATATTCAATTTATGGTGCATGGTGTAGGTAACAATGCTTAATACCACAGTACTATTACATGATTGCAAATCTACATTACCATATGATACCAGAGTATACACATGCAGTCCAGCAGTTAGACCTTTATTGTCAGGATATTTACGCTTTTATTTACATACAAACTATATGACACACTTCCTGCCATATTCTCTGGTGAATGCAGTACTTGCCTTAAACAATACAGGTTTTATACAGGCAATTAATTTACTAATACTTTTAGATTTATTTTCTATGACAGTCAATGCGAGCGTATTAATGACCTGCCTCGCATAGCAACCTCTCCAGGTGACTGCCATGGGCCTCCTGGTTCGCAGCCCACTTGATTGCAGCTGTGGAGGGCATAAGAGGAATATTTAGCTGTGGTGCTGCGGTAGCATTGTCACCTCACAATAAGATGCTGTCCGGTTCGATTCTCAGCTAGAGCGTCTTCTGCGTGGAGACATGCGTGAATGGGCATACCTTCGTTGAAGGTTGTGCGTCAGGGCTGGCAACCTGGCACATAAAAATTTATCTGCCAATCATTAGCAGACCGGAGTTCTGCTGTGTCGACCCCTAGCTGGGAAAAGCCGAAAGACACAACAACAACCTATCCATGATATACATGAGTTGGCAATTATTAAACAGGTAGTGGACTGATACTTACACACAGCTGGAACATCCCCTGCCGTTCTATCCTCTTGGATCCACTGCTCCAAAAGGTCCACCTTACGCCGCTTCAGGTCAGCATAGTGATGCCTGACCTGCTCACCAGTTGGGGGTATGCCAGTGGCACTGGTGAGGTCACGGGTGAGACAGTCCCAGGCATCCGCCTTATATTTGGAGCCCTGGTACTGGCCCTGCAGCAGTCTCTGTTCATGGTCTTTGACAAGGAGTCCTGCCATAACTCTGGACTCCTGGATGCATCAGTGCTGCGCCCAAAAGCACACACCCTCTCCCCTTCCTGACATAGTGCCTACAAGGGAAGCTACAACCAGTTATGAGATATATTCCCACCTCTTGGGTTTACGTAGTGCTGATTTCCTGTACTTTTTCATGATTGGCAGGTTTTGCAAAAGCTAAGCTATGGACAAACCTGCTTACCTAAGGCTGACCTTGTTTAAAGGGCTATAACACTGGGCACATTGAGTTAGCTGGCCTACACATTGCTTACACCTCCTAAGCTGGCCTGTGCAATGCTCAGCATTGCTTACATTTGACTGTGCATTATACTTCCTTTTTGGCATTAATTTATTATTTATTACACCTTATATGTATGCCTGGTATCCATGATTCATATGTACTTACACTGTATGAGGTCCTTGTGTTTTATTGGGGACTTCAACACTCTATTACAATTACACCTGACTTCTGGGCTTACTGTTGTACTTAAGTTCACATATTTATCTTATGTAGTGGGTTAAGGCAGATATTTCTGCATACTGATTCCTTTCACAATTTCAGTTTGATTTTACTATGGTGAGGACTTATTTGCTGATACCTCATTCTTCTGTACTTCTGTGATGGCTTGGTGGTTAACTACTGTGACTATAGTGTATAGGGTCCTGGGTTCAAGACCTGCAAGGCTGTATATTTTGTTGATGTGCAGAACAAGGGCCGTTGGATACAGAGTGATTAAGGCACTTTTGAGCATTTGTAAGTGGGTTTGTGTGGGGTTGCATGAGGGTAAGCACTGCTAACCTCCAGTTACATATGCTTACAGAAAGTTAGCTTCAAAATTGCTTAACCTGTGTGCGCATTGCTTACCCCTGCGCAAATGGGCTTAAACTCACTTACAAGTGCTTATATATGCTTACTACTGCTTATTGGTGCTTAAACCTCCTTACTAGTGCTGTATTCATTATGACACGGACACCTCACATCTGCAGTACTCAAGTTCATAAATATATGTTATTTAGTGGGTTATGCAACAAAAATATTGGTCATAATGTGCTTTGCCATGGAAAATGGAATGTCTGCTCGTAAGGCAAATGTTCTGCCCACTACACTATTGCTATGCTGCTTCATTTGCATATATCTACCTTGTTATCCTCTTCAGCCATTTAAGCTGCATTAACCGTAGCTAAGTGTTGGGCACACCCGCGCACCAATGGTTAGCTTTAATCGGATTTTTAAAATAAAAAGGGTTTGTTCATTTTTTTTCTATATAATTGTTGTACATGGGGGGACTGTTGGTGGGGATATGTGGACACCTATGAGCGGTCTCACTCATTTCTTAGCCCTTTCTGCAGTTCTTCATTGCAGGGGTGTGTATATTGAGAGCTCTGCTCTCAGACATGCCCCTGCACTCTTACACGCTCCATGTAACATTAGGAGCTCAGGCAGCGCACCTCATTAATATGCATGGTGCGCTGCCATCCTGCTCCTAAATGGCCGCCGCCGTGCAGGACTAAGCTAGTCCTGCACGGAGGAATAGCGAATCCGGGGGAGGGTATGAGGTATATTAGATGCCTTAGTCAAGAAAACGTTTTCAGTTACTTTGAACTATTTATTTACACTTTTTAAAGAAAGACATCTACCTAACAACAGTACTGTGGCCATTCAATGATTAATATCTCAAATCTGACCTTACCTGGCTTGACAATAAGGCCAAGAGGCAAAAGGACTCTCCTATAAACCTTACTTGATAGGTTTTATTATCTTAGTTACTTTTTTGGAAAGTTTTTGTAACACTAATAGCCATGCATCACCTTTTCATAATGAACAGTCTGATTTAAGCAGATGATCTCATATTATTACTGAAGGCAAAAAAAATTACTGAAGAAAGCTTTAAGTAAAACTGGGCAGTTTTCTAGATAATAGTAAGCTAAAATGAACAGAGGGGGGAAAGTGAAAACTTGGTCTGACGTGTGCTACAGCCAAGTGGTATTCACACCCACTCTCTGGTGCTTGTGGTGATGGTAGTACTCTTGTGATCAGCTAGTACCTGTTCTCCCAGAATGTCTCAACACACTCATCCGAATGCCTAAATCATTTTTAAGTGGGCAGACAGATGATCTCTGATGTTGCATACTCACTGCTGTGCTACACTAAAGGCCTGCTCTGTTGCTGCTGGGGATGGCCCAAGAACAGGCATGAGGTCACATGATTCCTGGGGGATAGAGTGGCACCCATGCTTACTGACACGTGTAGGGATCATATGTACCCGGGAACCACATTGTTATGAGTGCTACTGCATTTGGCCTGAATGACAAGGTTTGCTTAAAACCTTTTTAATCGACAGTCCCTTAACATATTGATCATCAATTGCATAGGATATTGTTTAGGACTTTTTATGATTAGGGATCTAGTATCTATGCATTAGTATATATGTATATATATATATATATATATATATATATATATATATATATATATATATATATGTGTGTGTGTGTTTTTAGAATTTTCAGTATTTATATGATTTTGAGAATATTAGATTCACAGGTCACAATGTATTATGTGTTTCCTATGTTATTGAATGTAACAGAGTTTGTTTTTGTTTCACCCTGCTGCCATTTATTGGCATCATGGAGTTTAACATATTTTTTTAGTGTGCTGCCTATATTTCTACGGAAATATATATATATGCAGCATTTAAATATGGCTTTACAGTGAGGGCTTTTATATTATGTACAAATATGTAGATATTTATTATATAATGTCTATTTATATTTGATTTCCATTGATGCTTCTTACATTTTATAAGAACTGAATGTTTGTGATCAGGGGCTAGTTTTTGATTGTTACAATGCTCTGACTGGCTAATTAAATAATGATGTGACTTAAGAGAAGTATTTAAATGAATGTGAATGAGTTGTTTGACATGTCTGATGAAGCGTCTTGGAGAGATGCGAAAGCGCTAACATCTATTTTAATTTTATTTTATTAAAGTTTTATCTTGCTGCTTTGTAGCCATGTGGGCAACCTCTTTGTTTAATTATTGGATAGAAATCCTAAAAAGTAATAAAAATAGGCAACTTTTTGAGAAATCGATTAAAGGAAAGTTATGTATGCAGCAATGTGGTCTAAGTGACATAATGTATCAAAACAAATTAAACTTGTAGACTGACGTGAACAGTAAATATAACATTTCTTACAGGTAATCCATCTGCATGTTTGTGTCTTTCTGTTTAGATAGTTACATTTCTGAATTTAAGTTTTTATATTCCATACCACACTCTGTAACATTTTATTACTGTTATACAGTGAGTTCGTATTTAAAAACTACTTTATTGTTGACTTCATAATTTCTGTTCTTCTGACCTGGACCATTTTAAGATCTGAATAACAATGCTAAAGTGTTCCAGAACCATGTTGATTAAAATGCAGACTAGTTTCATTGTTCACCTCTTTCTTTCCTTCATAAGTATATAAGTATTAATTGCAAATGCATCTAGTTACACTGCTGCAATGCACTGTGGCTGTAACCATACCACCTGCTTCCATCTCAGCTGCAGCAGCCTTAGACTTAATAAGCCTATCAGAGGAATGGTGTCAATCTGCATGCTCAGTCACTAGAATAATGCTACCAACAATATGCACAGAAGTGCATCAGCTGCTTCCAGTAATCCTAACCCAGAATAGAACTTTCTCTCCTTCGCTTTTTGCAGGCCAGACTTTATTTACTGCTTAAGCTGCTATATTATGCATGATGAATAACCTTGCACACTCCAGATAAGAAATATTTATATCGCTGTCAGACTGTATGGATTGCAGTAATGTTACATTTGGTCTTTAAACCATTTGGTTACAGCCCTCAAAATCAATACTTCTTCATTAAATCAAGAGAGCTATAGATCTTGTCCTGCTTTGAAGTAATCTCAGAGATACGGAGATGAAATTTTAAGAATAAAAAATAGTACCCGTAGAAAGGCTAATTTACACCCACTCTGCCCTAGCCAAAGCTGCTGTCCAGGCTCAGATTAACCTCATGCTGCAAATTAAGTCATCTAATATTTTGTTGCATTACGTTTTACTGAATTCTGTAATTTATGCTTTCATGTTTTGCAGCATACAAGTTAAAATATATTGCATCCCTTATGGCAAACTTCTGATGGGAGGTCAGTAACATGCTGTAAATAATTAAAAAGGGATTGAGAGGGACTTCATTATCTCTGTATAATGCACATCAGTTATAGTCACTTTGTAAGCATCTGTACTAATGTGAGTCACACTAGAGGCAGCAAACCTGTTATTATGTTAATTCATTCCTGGTATGATGCTGGTGATTTCTACATTTTATTTTCATTGATCCTTCTCAGTATTACAGGAGCAAATCAAATACCAGAAAATGCTGGCTTTTAGTTTTCCTACTTTATCATACAAACTATTTCATTTTTGGAAAATTACTATCTATATAGGTTTTTCAAACATCCATACTCAATGATGTATCATGTGATATGTTTACTGCAGCATTACAAAATCAAAGATCAGGATTAACATTATGTATTAAATTTGTTTGCACACATATTTCAAAATTATTTCTAAAATAGTTATAAATTCCAATTGGAAGGCATTGTATAATGTAACTATCATGTTTCTTTTTCTTACTAGCTTTTAATTTATTTATTTTTACAATTATATTTCCCAGTGTGCTGCCAACTCCCCCACTGGTGCGTTACAGGCAAAGACTTTTAAACATAACCAGGTCAAAGGTTGCCTTACAGTCCAGGAAAAGGTCACCTATAAGTAAATCTTTGAAATTTCCTGAAGCCTTTTGGAACTATTCAAGTTTTTCAGCTGTATTATTTTTCTAATAATGAACTGTACCTTTTCAGGTAGCTCCATGTGGCTTGTTTAAAGGTTACAAAATACAGCACTATAATTAGTAATGGGTCAGATCACTGAGGTTAAAGTAGTGCAATGATTGTTCTGGAGTTTACTACATATGGGAATAAAGACACTCTTATAAATGATGTATGCCATGTACCCAAAATAGAAGATAATAACTATCATTTTAAAATATAACTATAGTTTGTTTAATAAACTTGAAGCTACATACTCATAATACACCTCTCATGTTTACCTGTATCTGACAGCACAGACTTGTAGGCTATGAATAATATTAGTACTGCTAACAGTGGAAGACCGAAGAGCTGGCGCTGTTATATTCATAGATTTTACTCCACTATGCTATACAGTGATAAAGGAAGGAAGGCAGGAGAACTTCACTAATTTAAGTACAGACTGAGCCACATTTCACTGTCGACAGGCAAAATCACATCATGCTAAACCCATTGTGAAATGGAGAAATAAAACCCATCTAACTCTTTTACACTTATAGTAATAACTTTTTAAGAGGTGTTGACAGTGGCATGCATGAGAAGCCAAAATAGATAAAGAGTTAAGTAATTCACCAAACAACAGAATTGTGGTGCTTAAAGTAGAGACATGAAGCAGTTAAATAGCTGGAAAACTAAAAGCAAAAACTTTACCCTGTGGAGCCTTGCCAAAGCAGACACCTGAGAAACTTAGTCTGGATTTAACAGCAACTGGGATATGGTGATAAAGTGGATTCAAACTGCACAGAAGGGAGAGGAAAAGAAAATGTAAGTGAAGGCTACTAATATATACTCAAAATGGGATGAAGAGAACTGTGAAAGAGAAGTTTATGAAGTGAAGGAAGGCCAAAATGATGCACAGACACTGTGAGTGGAAGGCAAACTGGGATTTGGGTGAGTGGGGACACTGTAAAGGTCATGTTGAAAAAAGGATGGAGACAGGCTTAAAAGGAGAAATATCTGATGGACAAAGAAAATAACTTTAACCACTGGTGGTGTTACCTACCTGACTGAGAAGCAGAACATGCCCACATTCAGGATGAGGAGAAAGAGTTAAGGCAAAGAAGCTCTGGTTGGAGTCAGACTGAAGGAGACTGTAATAAGGCACTCTGGTCTGACAGTTATTGTGCAGACAGATAGGAAGAGATGTAAACACCACTTTATGACCAGTCCTGTGTATTGTCATCATGTGCAACGGGAGGTAGCAAACACACCTGTAGCACCCTGCTGTTGTCACTGTGATGGTAGAACAGCAATTATGTACAATGTAGTTATAATCCTGTATTGGAATGCATGCCTTACTTAGGCAACAATATACATTACATCATCTCATGTCCTCATCTCTGTGGGAGTGTCTCACTACAACTGTTATGGAATGACAATCTATTCAAATAACAATGTCAGTCTTCAATACAGCCTTTCCAAAGGAAATGTAAAATAAACTGCAGTAACAGAAAACAACATAGACATATGCACACAGCACATGTGGGTGACAACACTGATAACTTGTACACTGACTGTAAACAGTGACATCGGGATTTGAACTATATAGTTATTATCACAGGTTAATGAACATTGGCTAAAACACAAGTGCAACTGCAGGTTTGTTTCACAACTGTGAAACTGCACATTTCAATGGATGCCATCACCATCTTGTATTACCTTAATGTTTCCACAAAAAAGTGGTTGCATAGCACAAGCACACTGTATAGATATATCTCATATATGTATTTGTAGCCTGTTCTGGACTGTAACAGGAAGAAAAACACACTCACAGATGACAGTCATATCAGTTTTTGAACTCCCTACCCAAGCACTGAAACAATCTATTCACAACTGCATTATACCACATGCCACAGCAGAAGTCAGTGTCATGCAAATGTGATGTGTGTGCAAAAATGACTTCTACAGCTATGTGAAATTGTACATGGTGAAAATACTGAGTTATAAGACACTCGTACAGCTACTGACATTCACACACACACACACACACACACACACACACACACACACACACACACAAAATGGTTTTAGGGCTGTATTTGAATTTCCTAACTACTGACTGGCACATTCTAGACACAACTGCATTATATGCATGTGCCACAGGAGAGGTCTGACAGTGCTATGTTTTTCAGGAAACCTCCATCTGTAGGGTCATCTGCAGACTGGGCAGTGTGTGTTGCCTTTTGTTTCTTGTGTTACTCACAAAGCACCTATCTGAGAACTGCAGAAGCATAGTGTGAGGACTGTAGTCAGTACATGGTGACAGCCATGAGAGTTACTGACTTCATATCTCTCAAAGGACATATGTTACAACAAACCCTGTTCCAACAGTAAATGTATGAGGTTATCACAGCAACATGTCAATATTGGCCCTGTGTTTGTGCCTCCAGCCACAACCCTGTCAACCTTTGTACATATGTCATGCAGTAAGAGGTGCATATGTTCTGTACACCATAATTTATCAACATCATATCTGATAAGCCAGTGAGATATCAGACTGCTACATATGTTATGTATAGTAGGGGTTATATTTAAGGACATAACCTGGGCATTCTGTGGTTGTGTGTACAGAACTGAGGTCTGTGTACTTATGGTGATTGTCGACAGTGTGCGTACTGTGAATATATACCTTGGCTGTACCTTGGCCTGTGTAAAGACTGTGGTAGATGTCATTGTTCTTGGTCCTGTTCCATCTGATGTTACATGCTGCTCCAGTGTATGTTACCCTATCGACTTACATGCTTGTAGGACCAAACACACACATGTACCATACCACAGACAAGCATCGGACCACACTGTGTAGTGGCCCAGTATATGTAGGGTTAGTGTGTGAGTGGCACATATGAGGATGGTGTTGATCAGATAGTCCATATACTGTAATATTATGCTAGCTTACCATATTTGGCTGTGGCTGTGTTCACATTGGTTGTGGTTATGCACTTTCACACAGGTGTCTGTTACTCTGTGCTGTGACATGCCTGTAGAGCCTGCTATATATGTAGGTACATGTGAATTTCCCCATAAGACATGTAGGCCAGTGTTGTGGCAGTCTGCCTGTAGCCTGCACAGTGCTTTGTTACATGCCTAGCAGCTTAGTGTACTTACCCAGTGTGATGTTATGTCCAAATAATTGCCAGATGTACTTCTGCCTGGCCACCATAACAGTCATGTATTTCTGACAAAGCAGTGGGATGCTGTACAGATGTATGTCACTAACTAGTGGGTAGTATGTGGCCATGTCACTTCTGTACCAGCGGTTATGTGTAAGGACAAACAGGGGTGTGTGAATGCATAACCTATTGGGGCAAATGTATACCAGTATTTACATGCTATACCCATCTACATGGCTCATAATATCCACATCGTCAGGCTTGGTCCACATGTCTTGCACTAAGGGGTTCTGTGTATACCTCTGGACTGACCAGAGTGTGTCAGACTGTCCACATATATTGCCCATATCTCTGCTGTAGTCCACAGGAGCATTACTGTGCTAGCAGTGGTACTGTACTATGATGTCCTTAAGATGTCTGTCAGTAGCCAATGGCACACATGTTAAAAGCAGATGTGACCTCCCACACACCCCTATTACAGTAGCAATAGTTGACATATATACCTTGACATATATACCTGTACTACATACATGACATCCTCTTGCACAGTATGTAGTTGACATATATACCTGCACTACATACCTGCCATCCTCTTCACTAAGAGGTTGGGACTATTGGGGCTGAGGTAGGACTCCACTCCATGTTCTGGACATATGGTGAACATATATGTATATATAATTATCCATATATCTATATATATATATATATATATCAACATACATAGATGGATATGTATATGTAAAAATACTCAGATATATACATATACACAGCAATATATGTCTACACATATAAAGATAGAGATATATATGCACATATACTTATGGATAGCTACAATATACTGACAGTAATAGGTATATCAGAATAGATATGTATGCACATATAGTTATAGATATCTACATATATATCTGCATAAATATGCATATCTCTACACATAGGATGTGCATACATATATATAGGTATACATACATATATCTATATATATATATATATATATATATATAT
This sequence comes from Protopterus annectens, assembly GCF_019279795.1. Classification (NCBI taxonomy): domain Eukaryota; kingdom Metazoa; phylum Chordata; order Ceratodontiformes; family Protopteridae; genus Protopterus; species Protopterus annectens. The sequence continues at coordinate 65,459,728 of NC_056740.1, read as the reverse complement.
ATATATATGTGTGTGTGTGGGTGTGTGTGTGCGCGTATACGAAGAGATGCACACATGGCCATATATATGTTGCATTATACATATGTGTATACAGACATATGTATGAATACACATGTGTATGTACATGTAGACATATATCAACCTATATATCCATATTCCTGTCATGTGTAAACCTTACAGTTGTGTATACCCTCCCAGATGTATCTCACCGTATGTATCTGCTATGTGTACATTATGATAAAACAACATATGAGATGCAACACTCATATTAATAACAAGTACTACACGATTGTGGAAATAAAGGCAATTGTTCAATACTAATCAATACGTGTATTGACAGATATATTGGAAAAACAACAGCTGTCTTCACAGTGGTCATGGCTTAGTGGTTAAGTGTTTTGACAATAGTGTACAGGGTCCTGGATTCAAGACCTGCAAGGGCTGTTCATTTTGTTGCTGGGCAGAACATGGCCTGTCAGATATAGAGTGATTAAGGCAGTTTTGAGCAGCTTTAAGCTCGTTTGCTTGGGTTTGCATGAAGCTAAGTGGTACTAAGCTACGGGTAAACATACAGACACTTACACAGTGTAGGCTTCGCTTACCAGTGGGCAAATCAGCTTAGCTGTTATAATGCAGCAATGTTAATACCTGCTAAGCATGGCTTAGCCCTGGTAACCAGTTCACACCACCCAGTCTGATAACATAGCAGAGTAAAGACATCTGTAATAAGTGTATGTAATGCCATGTACAATATATGCATCTATGTGCTGTCATTACAGTAGCAAGGGGTGTAAGTGTCATGTTTGGGACACAGACATATATGAGGCCTCTACAGCACTGTTATCCATGTGAATGTGTTACATGCAGGGGTAGTAGCCCAGAGTATGTGCTGTCACACTGGCATGTAGTGTATCATGGCAGTACTACTGTTGACAGTGCTTTCCCAGGCAAGAGTAGAGTGCTAAATGTAGTACAGACAACAGTCACACCTGCAGGCATAACTGGACTCTGAGGCCTCCCTTTTGTATCCCTGGTGTGTGAGCTGTGTCACAGTATATAACCCCTACTGGATAATGATCCAACATGTGGAATGAAACTGTAGACTACCATCTGTAAAGCACATGTCAGTGAGGGCTTCTGACATGTAGTTACAGCATAGATATTGTTGTCAAATGTCTATCTGTCAATGCATTCATCCTACTGCATAGCTACTTGCCAAGCTGATGACTGTCAGTCCTTGTACAGATGTGCAGATGGCAGGCATCCAGCTGGGAAATGTACAGGCAACCTAAGCTTGACTGACACTGACATGTCTGCCCAGCTGAGAAAGAACTGGCACATATAGGAGACAACACCCTGTACACCCCACATGCCATGGATACCACCACTACACTACCACAGTCAACAGAACATGCTTGGGTACAGGTCTCCATCACAGACACTAACCATGTGTTGTAATGCATGTTGCATACATGTCAACTTGATCACCTCAGTGGCCATGTGCAGGAGACACCTGGAGGATTGGTTGATGCATGTCACTCTCACCCTGAGGGTTCCCACAGTAGTGTCTGTTGATAGATTGTCTGCTGCCACATGGCAGGTGGCAGGATACCACTGTACACACATCCCCTACACAACACATCTCTCATTGGACAATAGCTAGGTACACAGCTATAACAACCATCAGTGATGCACCCCAGTACTGACACATGTATGTGTGCATTACTGAGTATAGCAATGTCTGTGTGTTAGAACACCTGTACTTGGGAATTCCATGAGGGCCTTCAGAACCACTGCAACACCCATTGCCATAGTCAGTTGTGGCTGCTGCTGTATGGGACATTACATGTATCCTATTATGCTCCTCTCCATACCGGCCACACAAGCCTTGCAGTGCCAGCACAACAGTGTTGTACAAATTGGTTGATAGGCATTGGATACCCATTGAGATCTGGCAAGTGTGTGTATGTGAGTATGTCCATATATCTGTAGGGTACAGCATCCCGAGGCCACATACTCCTATTACAATACCCATTGCCACACAGTAGTACAGATAGTGTTGTTGCTGCCCATAGGTGAGGCATGACAATGCAACATCCTACTATGCCTGTGGCATGTGCATTAGATGCATATCCCTGTAGTACCACTGTTGGGATATACAATGGGTTGTATCACAGTTGTGAGCAATGTGTGATGATGGGTATGTCAGAGTGTCATCATGGGTTTCAGGAAGTACAATATCCACTGGGGGATGTGGGTGCTGTGTACACTGTCATTACACCAAGGTACACCCAGTATATGTCCCATGTACCTTTTATGGTTACCATTGGTAATGGATACCACAATCCAGGCCAGTTCTGCATGTGTTGTGTGCAGCCTACCTGTAACACATTGGACACATGGTCAAGTTAGTTAGCAGCAATAGGCCTAGGTCTTTTGGATGTGTGTCTGCCTGTTCTGTGTCTGTTAATGTGTATATGAAGGTATGTCACACAATGTATTGTCCATATACACCCATTACATCCCCCATTAGCATACTGTACATGTCTGGGGATGTTCTGCATGTAACATGTAATGTGGAACAGACCTCACCCTAAACGCTGTATGGTGTGTTCAATGAAAGCCATACATGTCAGTATCACTACATACCTAGGTAGGGGTCTAGTAGGGGGTCTAGTCCCTGTGTTGCCATATAAGAGTGTGCATGCATGTGGATGGGTCTACATCAGGTTGCAGATTATACATGTCCCAGCAGGTCACCTGTCCATGTGGCACAGGCAATAACTATTATACAAACATGCAACATGTGTTGAACTGTACCCCAGATATGTCACAGCCATGGTGTCACCACAGTGTCATGCCCTGTTGTGGAATATGGCTGAAGACCATCCTCGTGCTGACACATGTACACCTGCAACACAAATGGATAACATTATAGAGACCACAATCAACCAGTGTTACTAACAGCTATAATGCATCATTGCTGGATGGCTACACTACCTGACATATATGCATTACACTTTACTCCTGACAACATGTTACACTGCAGTACTTTGGCACACTGTAGTACAGTCACCGTGTGCATCAGAACCATATTAGCCTGTCCCTGCATCGATGGTATGGATGACAGGGATGTGGCACAGGTATCATCATATGCACAGTGTGTTGTTGGTTTGCTAGAGGACGAGGGTGGGCCATACATTTGACCCCATGTGTGTGGGTAAGGGGTGTAATGAGGTGAACTGGGCATGATGATGTGGTGTGTGTAAGTATGGGGTTACCCTAAGTGTGTTTGTTTAGTGTGTGGGTATGCATGCACATAGTTCTGCCATGTGGCTGCCTTACACAGGTGTTTATGGACAGCTGCAGACCATACCTGGCAGGGTGTGCAGTTCACTGCCTCTGGCCATGGGACTGTGTCTGCCAGGGGTTCCATGGGCGCATCCAGGTACAGGCCTCCATGTGTTACTCTCCCCTGATGATGACAGAGGACCGCTAGAACCAGGTCCCTCTCGGGACTGGCCAGGACCATGTTCTTGTGGTTTGCTGTGGTGTGGTGTGGACAGCACCCCCTGCAGTGATGGGGCTGGTACTGCCACTACGGGAGCCCCTTGGTGTCCTAGCATGTCCACGTTGAGTGCCAGCTGTTGGTGTTACTGGCCTACATCCACGAGGCCATCGCCACACCCCCACCACACAATCAAGCATGGACAAACCACGGTCAATGCGGGCCATCATCTCACCAGACCATCCATCCATAAGCTCAGTAAATGCACGGATGGCACGAGACAGTTCACGGAAGTTGTCACTTGAAGATGTGAGAGCAGCCCTCTGCAGCCTCAGGCCCTGTCTGGTGTAACATTCCATACGTGCTTGAACCCCCATGACAGCCTAAAACATGCACCTGTTGGTACCAGCTGTGTTGCGTCTGCCAGGGGCATGATGACCAGCATCCTTACCACGAGCACCCTAGGACATCTGCATATGTGGTGCCCTGCCAGACATCTGGCTATGCCTGCTGTGACCAGATACAGTAGGCATGGTTATCACACTTTCCTGGGCACTGCCACCAAATGCCAGCTGTCCCTCCGCTATGGCCACTGGTGATGGGGTTTGTATAGGCACTAAAACTGTGTGTGGGGTTGGGGTGGCTAAATGGGGGATGTCAAATGATGGTGCTGTTTTGGCCCCTGACAACCACACCTCTGTCACAACAGTGCTATCTTCATCTTGGTTGTCTGTATGGACAACAACATCAGACTGCATGCAGGAGGGACCCTGACCCACCTCGCCACCTGTGGGGGAAAGCAATAAATGCACTTTAAGACCTGTACAGCATTGCATAACAGTACACACACACACACACACACACACACACACACACACACACACACACACACACACACACCACCTTAATACCTACCTGTCCATGACTTTACAGACAGTCCCACGTATATTCCCATGCGTTCTCCATCCTGCATCACACTTGGTAACATACACTCATTGATACCACCCATTAACGTATCATTCCTCTAAATGCTTAGACAAGTGATCACAACACAAGACCTGTTACTCCATTACCTCCCTGACCTGAATGGAGTGGTTTTACATGGCCTCACTGCTGTCATTCAGTGTAAACCCTGTGTATGTCCAGACATCATAAGCATGGCCCCTATATGTGAGGGACTACTATGTTCACTCCATAATATCACACTGGAGTGTCATGTGTATGTATTGCTCTGTATATCCCAGATATGTTGCTCAATCAGCCTATCATGTGACAACTGCAATATATGGATACACTTCCTGGTGTTGTCTAGTAATTCCCCAATACATCTGTAGTGTTGCATAAGTGGGTTTTCAGTCACCTCTCTGCTGAATGTGATATTAAAAGTATACCTCATGTCTACCTTCCCTCTCAATGCCTGTTCCATATTTCAGACCTTATTATACTATCAGCTGTCCTGTGACTACATATATGACAAGTATTCCTGGTGTGTCATGTGGCAGTCCATGTCCAAGTACTGCATGATCCCAAAGGGAAGTACTGCTGTATGAACAGCCCCACAATCACACATGTGCATACATGGGCATCCATACAAACAAACACAAATGCACACACACATCCTACATGCATCAACCTCCCTCCATTTCAACAGAGTGACCCTACAGACAAACTAACCACCCACCTGGATGCACAAGCACACATACAGTTGAGGATGCACAATGATAGTACACACAGTCCTCCTATTACCCATCTGTCAACATCCATAACATATGGTACACAACAGCATGCAGTGCAGCTATAGTCAATTCATACTAGCACAAGTGTACATGTGTGTGATGCATGTGCTGTGTTACTAGGTGATGCCCCTTCCACTGGATACCACTGCACCCATGTACACAGTATTGCTGTGCACCTGTTCTGCACCCTGCCATGTACTGTGCACCTCACACTACAGGTGTACAACCCATTGCTGAATGTGTAGTACTGTGTCAGTTATGTCAGCTTTAATGCTCATAGCCCCTATGTTTTTCAGCAACACATACCTGGGATGATATGTGGACAGATGTCATTTGTGAATGCCTGATGTCTGATTTACAGCTCTCAACATCAGTGGACCATATGACCATGACTAATCCAATACTATTACACTGGCAATCGTCAGAGCATACCATGGCTATAGGAAGTGTACACACCCTTACTGATATGATGCACCCTTCCTTGATCTGCCATGGGACCACATCAGCACATATATTAAGAGTACATAAGCCTGATATGTGACATATGCCCTGTACTTTCACATGCAGTGTCTACGGAATGTGTTAGGTGTGCAGATGATGACTGCGATGCATACACTCTATGTGGGCATATGTGTGCACACCCTTATTGTGATGGTTTGTTGTACCTATTGCTATGTGTACTAATCCAGTCACTACTCCTGGCAAGGGTATACTAGCATGGGCCATCTGCATTTGCCAGTGTATGTTCAGTCTGACCTACACATGTCCCCCTAATCTGCATGATTGCAAGGCCTACTCACATGCACATCACATGGGCCATCTGCATTTGCCAGTGTATGTTCAGTCTGCCCTACACATGTCCCCCTAATCTGCATGATTGCAAGGCCTACTCATGTGCACATCCCATGGTGTTCACACACTGCTGTCACTATTGATGTGGGGGTAGGGTTATGTCTGCCACAGGTCCTGAACCTGACTATGTGCAGATACAGCCATTCTTAGCATCCTTAGGATCCATGCTGCAATGCACTGGTGTGTCATGCTCACCCCCCCATCTTCAGCCTTTTTGCAGATGCTTGAAAAGTAAGGCCTACACCTGTGTGTCACTTTGCAGTGTCCCATACACTGAACAGCACATGTTACAGCCTAGTCATAGCTGATAATGTGGACCACAGTAATACGTTATGCCACAGTGTAACTCTGCAACAGTTGCCACTGTCCTACAGGTATATACACTGGTGTTGCACTGTATACGGGTGATGTTTCAAACATGTCCCTACTGTAGGCCATGTCTCCCACCATTATGTTGCTCCCTGTGGACACATTCCACAATGACAGGATGTTAGTTAATTTGCGGGTGTCCGACATACCCTTCCAATACCCCATTATGGTCACCACTGTGATGCAGTGCATTTAACAGCAACAATACATGCACATGTACAGCATGCATTTTGGGTAGGTGTGTTAGATGTGTGCATGGAATATATCATAGCCTTTTCATGCCTGGTGTATTGGCAAGCATCAACATAAACCATACTCACCAGCTACAGGCTGCTGCCTTGGTGGTATACCGGAGGGACCTACATAAGAGGGTAAGAGATGCAAAGTCAGTGGCCACACCTGTAGCATTGCTACAGGGTGGGTGCAGCATTACAATATATCAACAGTACATGTCCACAATACTACCACATATCCACATCTGTTTATCCCTAGTATGCAGCAACAAACTATATCTATGACATGTCAGATATGCATGATCTACCTGTACAAATGCGGATGTATGTGCAACAGTGGTCTACTGATGTTTCCTGTGGCCTTATCTGCACGCTCCTCAGCCGGTTTGTGGGTAGCACCCACCTCCACAATGGTGTCCGGCAGTTGTTGGCTATGCGGACAGGTAGGTGCCGCAAGGCTGGCTAGGAGCTCCTCCACACATGTCAGGGGGGATGGATGGCATGCCCCCCCCCATTGCAAGGTGATCTCCCTGGACTGCAGCAGCATGACAACGGGCATTGCAGAGCAGGTCAGAACAACGATGCCAGACCTGCTCATAACTGCGGTTGTGCAGTCCGACATCACTGTCCTTGTGGACTAGGTTGTTCCACAGGGCGGTCCACTCCTGCTGCTCATGGGTGGCTCAGCCAAACAAGACAGGGTAGTACTGGATTAGGTGGTTTACCACAATGTCGTTCTCAGAAGCTGAGTAAGCCGGAAGCCTTCCATGTGACATCTTGCCTGAAAAACAAAGATGGAAACAGGTGTGAGCAAGTCATGCAGCAATGTTACCACAGTTCTTAATACACATCACTGTCATCCCCCACCATACAACAAACTGTACACACAAGTCAATAGGTATGTCTACAGCTTACCTACCAGTGGGACAGATATTGTATTGTACCACACTTTGTGCAATGTGTTTGTAGCCATGTTCCCTGTGTGCACAGTATCATTGCTGGCCTGTTACAGACTATTCACCTGCATGCCATTGTCAGGACCCCCATATATGCCTGTGGTATGCTTGCTATGTGATTGCTGCACATCTCACATTCTGTGTTAATGGGGATATCTATGCATGCTGTTGGACATGTTCCAGGATTGTGTACACTATTACTACCCACATATGTTCTATAACAGTGACGCAATAGCAGGTTTATCTACTACTGGCCAGCAGAACCACTTCTCCAAACTCATCTGCCCATGTCACGAGGCCACATCACATGTGGAACCCACCCTGGGGCCTCTTCATGTACTGGTCCAGCATTACCTTCAGGTGGAACCAATTCAGGGGATGGTGTCCCCCCACCCGGGGGCACACACAGACATGATCTTGTCCCCCGAGATCAGGTCCAGGGTCTGTTCCATAATGGGCTCCACAGACACATGTGGGATGTGCTACATCACCTTGAGGCACCCAAGTACACATTCACAGGGTCCACATGCTCCTCTGACTCAGCCTCCAGGCCAGGCACCTTTGGGACGTGGACTGTTGTTGTGAGTAGTAGTGGGTGGGAGGCTTGTTCCCATTGTGTCCACACTGGGGGCATGGGGCTTCCACATCACAGACTACACACAACATCCAGGGTGTTTACCCACCACATGTGTCACATACCACCCCTGTAGGCTGTCCTCTATATCTACCAACCCTGACACCTCCACAACTATGCCTGCCATACTTTCCCATATTCCCATTCCATACTTCACAGACAAGGGCAATGTTGTCCTAACAAGGGGTTCACATGTGACATACCTGTCCATGTTGCACACACTGACAGCTGTCTATATCTGTGTGTATTGCTATGTGGGCTGTTCCCTCACACATACATGCAGCACTGTGGTGGTAATATAGGGGACATGTATTTACATACATATATGTTTGTGTAGGTTTGTATATATGTAGACATGTGCACATAGGTATATATCTATATATGTGTAGATATATATGATGTATATATGTGTTTATATATATGTCTACACATGAGTATGTGTATATTTGTGGACATACATGTATATATGTGTGTGTGTGTATGTGTGCATGTGTGTGTGTGTACACATAAGCATACTTACATATGGGGTACATTCAGACATCAGGTCCACAATTTCACAACACCTTCCTGCACAGCTGCACTGTTCTGCCTTGCTACAACACAGACAGGTGCCACATACGGAGACAGCCTGACATTATGGAGGAATATGTAGGGCCAGATAGCAGGTAACCCTATTACACACCTATGGCATTCCAGAGTGTTACAATACAGGTTAACCTGAGTATCCTGCAAGAGGTGGGCTGTGGAACCCACATGTCCATCATTATGGCATTACTTCCACCACCAGCTACTGGCCACAGTAATATACATGTTTCCCATTACACAACACACACCATGACACACTATGATGGCTTACATCTTATCAGTCAGTGCTGCTCTGCACAGCTGACAGGTATGGCCCACTACCCACAAGGACAGACTCTATTGTCCTTAGCAGTTGTTCAGCTGAACATCATTACAACAACAACACCTGATGCCACATATAAATCATTCCACATCATCTATTCCATTATTATGGACCAAGTACTACAGTCAATTACATGCATATATACTTCACATACCTGTTGTGGGAATGATGTCTCTTCTGGATAGTTTGCTGGATGGATTTTTTTTTTGTGTGTTTTTGCCTTTCACTCACTCTCTCTCCAGTAAATGGATTGAGCTGCTTTGAATAGATTGCAGCATGGATTTTGTAGGTGATGCACATGATCAGGTGATGGCCTCTGCACCAATCAGTGTCCTCCACTTGCTACCTGCATGCATCATACTGTATAGTACTTCCAATTACCACTGTCATGGCAACCAACTACTATAAATCCCTACATCATGTGGGCGTGGTCCCTTTACCTTTCCTGTATGGTGGGCATCCTTCCTGTGTGTGGGCAGCAGTGTTACAGACAGCAGGTAGCAATACCTCTTACAAAAGAACCTGCACACTCAGGCCAGCTACATATTTGTAGGAGGTTCTAGAACTACAGACAGAGTGTGAGTAGTGTTGTTGTATGCATTATATAGCACCAATGTTACAGGATTTGTGTACACATACCAGTTTAACTCAGAATGCAGTCTGTCTGCATAGCTCTCAACTGTGGGCCTATCCACTTGATGGCCAGAGGTGTGCCTATTATGTTTTGTCTGTCCATTACACAGATCTTGTGTCAGATATATCACTGGCAGTGTGTGTGTAGGGTTACCACCTGTCCCACTTTGCGAGGGAAGTCCCTCTTTGGGCAGTTGTGTCCTGCGAAAAAAACGGCAAATTTCCTGAGATTTTAGGATAAAAATATTTCTTAAGTTTTCTAATACTGATTTAACTTCTCAATTGCTTAACCTGTGTAGGCATTGCTTAACCCCGTGCAAACAGGCTTAAACCCACTTCCTGCTGCTTAAAAGTGCTTACTCCCGCTTACCCCCACGCTAATTTCTTTAAAAGAAAAGAAAAAAGGGTTGATAGAAAAGTGGTGAAAAAGGGGCACAAAGAGGGAAAGACAGTAGGGAAAATAGCTAGGGATGTGCAGGAAGGGTGTAGGGAAGGTCCATAGCTGCCCATTTCTTCTACAGCAACAGCTGTGCATATACACTGAATTTGGAGGTAGATTTGGACACTCAAACCCCTGAGAGAGGGGTGAGGACAACAATAATATGTTGTGATGCCAATTAGATCAGCTTACATGTGTCCAGTGGACACGTGTACGAAATGGACAGCTATGTATGGGGCGTGATTTTTTTGGGGGAACAGATTGCCCTTTTTTTTTTTTTAGGTCAGAGTGGGATGTTGGGGAGGGATGGTAGGTATATTTGGGGAGGTAGGTTGGGTAGGTTAACAGACAAGACAGACAAGACACATACAGGGGCAGTATATGACACATGTGGGGGTAAACACCTTGATGGGGAAGGATGTTGGGAAATAGGAAGGCTATGAGTCCCCTAGTGGAAATAGTGGGACTGAGGTCCTCAACCATGGGCAGTCAACACTGCACCTTCAAAGCCCCAAAGGTGGCTGTGCTGGGGGCTGAGTCGGAGAGGAAGGCCGACCCTCTAGCCGCTACACTTGGCCCTCGAGCTGGTGTAGCAGATCTCCGACCTCCCTGCGGAGCTCACTATGCACCACGACCTGGCCTTGGCAAGGAGTGACAGGTTCCTGTCCGCACTGCTCCAAGGGGGGGCAAGCCCTATCCCCTGAGGCAGTTCCACCACAAAGGTGGTGCAGGACCAACAGACGAGGAGGTCCCGGGTTGGGTCCCAGACATGCTGGTGCCCGGCGCCATGGCCACCTAAGGTGGGACAGGTGGGTCCGCTGGGACCTGCATTCCCATACGTGCTATGGTGTTTTCAACACATTCCAGGATTAGGTATAACAGCATGCATAGATATTCCCATTAACCCAGACACCAGATATGGAACAGTTGCATAGCAAACAGAACACATGCATATATGGGACCAAGGTGGTAATAACAGCAGCATGCAGGTACATTGATAGCACCATGCCACCAATGTTGGAGTATTTAAACATGGCACATGCATAGAAACAGATTTAAATTATCAAACAATAGGACATATTTCCCAAAATTACAGTGGAGTCATCACATACCAACTGATGTGGGTATTTAGTGTATTGTTGGAGATCTGGTGGGGGGGAGAAATATGTCTATCAACAACTAGTATATTCCTGTAGTTCGCATTACTCTCCTAGTCAGTGCTGTTATCTGTACCTTACAAGTATTACTACACTACCCTATTGCCTTAGTTTGGACAGTGATATGGCTGTCGACAACTATATACATGGACTGGTTTTACCTGCAGTATACACCTCTTACCTGGTATACCTGTGGAGGAACTGTTTGTTAACACTAACTAACTGTTTCTACACATACTCCCAGAATCCAGGTTGATGTCATGCACATACCTGTCCATCTCTTTTTGCACAGACTCTTGCCATGTCTTGACCACAAGCAGGTGAACTGGGACATTTGTAGACTATTGCCCTCTTCAACCTTTACTGACTTACAACATTCTTATACAGGATTTCCTAGACAGTTATATTATGTAGCACATTGTGGGTGACAGTGATCAGTGATATCTTATTATTCAGAGCAACTGTAACACTCACAATGCCATACAATACCAGAGTAAACAGTACCAGTACAGGGTATCAAGCTTTTATTTCTAGGCACAGTGTTCGTATCTGACAAACCTGTGGGAGCAATGCTTGTTAGCACTACCTGAATGTTGCCACACAAAGTACCAGATTTCACATTAGTATTATGCACTTACATCTCATTCTGTTACTGTACTCACTCTGGTCACACCTTGACAACATGGGGGTGTAGATGGGACATATTTGACCTAATACTCTCATAACATTTTGGGAAGCTGATAGTGTGACAGGTTTGTTTTTATAGATGTGTGACAATCAGTTGTATTTCCTGTCTGCTGCCTAAACATCTGGGATCACCCCACTGATTTCCCAGGGGGACAGGCAGCAGATATGGGCCACTATACTGGACATTCTGGACATACATGTACAGTTGTGGGGTATGATTCTGTATGCAACCTACTTCCACTCCCAGGATTCAGACTATGGCTCTGTCTGCTAACACTAAGACACTGCCCATCACAGTTGTGTGTACTATATGGATATTGCTGTATATCTCTTATCTGATTTCTGTGCATACTTCTCCTGTGGCTTTACATTCTGATCTTGTATTACATCACTCTTATACATGATTTCCTAGACAGTTATATTATGTAGCAGAGTGTGGTTGACAGTGATGAGTAATACCTTATTATTCAGAGCAACTGCAAAACTAACAATGTCATACAATACCAAAGTAAACAGTACCAGTAGAGGGTATCACTCTTTTATTTCTGGGCACAGTGTTTGTATCTGACGGACCTGTGGGAGCAATGTTTGTTAGCACTATCTGAATGCTGACACATAAAGTACGAGTTTTACATTAGTTTTATGCACTTACATCTCACTCTGTTACTGTACACACTCTGGTCACAGCTTGACAACATGAGGGGTGTAGATGGGACATACTCGGCTTATTATTCTCATAACAGTTTGGGGAGTTGCTAAAGTGACAGGTTTGTTCTTATAGATGTGTGACAATCAGTTGTATTTCTTGTTTGCAGCCAATATGTCTGGGATCATCCTACTGATTTCCCAGGGGGACACAGTGACAGGCAGCAGATATGGGCTAATTTACTGGACATTCTGGGTATATCTGTACAGTTGTGGGGTATGATTCTGTATTCAGACTACTACCACTCCCAGGATTTTAACTATGGCTGTGTGTGCTAAAAACACAACAGTTCACATCTCAGTTGTGTATGCTATTTGGATTTTGTTGTCTGTCTTTTCACTGTTTTCTGAATATGTCTTTGCCAGTTGTATTAGCTGACCTCTGGAGATTACACCAGTCATATACAGACATTCTTACAAAATTTTTATTTATGTTGCACAGTGTGGGTAACAGTGCTTAATACAAAAGTACTATTAAGTGATTGCAAATCTACATTACCATATGATACCAGAGTAAACACATGCAGTACAGCAGTTAGACCTTCATTGTCAGGCTATTATGTTTTTATTTACATACAACCTATATAAGACTCTTCCTGCCATATTCTCTGGTGTATGCAGTACTTGCCTTAAACAATACAGGTTTTATACAGGCAACTGACTAACTAATACAGTTAGATTTATTTCCTATGACAGTACATGCAAGAGTATTACTAACCTGCCTTGCGTCATAACCTTTCCAAGCGACAGCCATGGGCCTCCTGGTTCACAGCCCGCTCACTTGCTGTTGTGAAGGACATAAGAGAAATATTTAGCCATACCTATCCATAATATACATGACCTGGCAATTATTAAACAGGTAGTGGAGTGATACTTACATACTACTATGACCTGCCCTGTCCTCCTAGCCTCTTGGATCCACTGAACCAAGAGATCCCCCTTTCACCACTTCAGGTCAGCATAGTGATGCCTGACCTGCTCACCAGTTCGGCGAATACCAGTGACACTGGTGAGGTCAAGGGCAAGATGGTCCCAGGCTTCCACTTTATATTGGGAACCCTGGTACTGGCCCTGCAGCAGTCTCTGCTCATGGTCTTTGACAAGGAGTCCTGCCATGACTCTGGACTCCTGGATGCCCCAGTGCCCCAGAAGCGCACTCCCTCTCCCATTCCCAGACATGGTGCCTGCAAGGGGAAGCTACAACCAGTTATGAGATGTATTCCCACCTGTTGGGTTTAAATAGGGCCAATTTCCTGCATTTTGCCATGACTGGACAGTTTTGAAAAGGCTAAGCTATGGGCAAGCCTGCTTACTTAAGGTTGGCATTGTTTACAGGGGTATACCACTGAGCAAAGTGAGTTAGCTGGCCTACACATTGCTTACACCTACTAAGCTGGTCTGTGCAATGCTTAGCCTTGCTTAATATTTACTTTGCATTATATTGCTTTTTGGCATTGATTTATTATTCATTACATGTTATATATATATATATATATATATATATATATATATATATAAATCTGGTATGAATGATTCGTGTGTACGTACACTGTACGGGGTTCTTGTGTTTAATAGGGGACTTCAACACTCTATTACAATTACACCTCACATTTGGGCTTTCTTCAGTACTCCAGTTCACATATTTATGTTATGTAGTACATTATAGAACATATGACTGTATACAGATTCCTTTCACATGTTCAGTTTGATTTTACTATAATGAGGATGTGTTTGGTGATACCTCAATCTTATGTACTGCTGTGATGGCTTAGTGGTTAACTACTGTGACTATAGTGAATAGGGTCCTGGGTTCAAGACCTGCAAAGGCTGTTTATTTTGTTGCTGGGCAGAACAGCAACTGTTGGATACAGAGTGATTAAGGCACTTTTAAGCACTTGTAAGCAGGTTTGCACGAGGGTAAGTAAGGCTAACCTCCAGTTAAACATGCTTACAGAGAGTTGGCTTCAATATTGCTTAACCTGTGTGCACATTGCTTACCCCCATGCATACGGGCTTAAACCCACTTACTAGTGCTTACATATGCTTACTCCCACTTACTACTGCTTAATAGTGCTTACACTTGCTTACTAGTACTTACTCCCGCTTAACACTGCACTAATTTGGACAGTAATGTCTAATGGTTCTTGGGAAGGTGGGGGATTTGGAAGCTGTATGGAGTTATCATTCATTACATATTTTACCTTCCATTTGTATCTCTAATTCCTGTGTACATATACTGTATGGGGAACATGTATTATCTGTGGACTTTGCAACGTTATGACACTGACACCTCACATCTGCATTAATGCAGTACTCCAGTTCACAAATATATGTTATTTAGTAGGTTATGCAACTAAAAATATTGGTCATAAAGTGATTTGACATGGAAAATGGAATGTACTGCAGTCGGACCCAAACCAGGAATGGCTGCTCATAAGGCGAATGCTCTGCCCACTACACTATTGCTGTACCGCTTCATTTGCATATATCTTGCTTTTTATCCTCTTCTGCTATTTAAGCTGCATTAACCGTAGTTAAGCGATGGGCAAACCCGTGCACCTAAGGTTAAATTGAAAATGTTTCATAAAAAAAAAAAAAAAAAAAATCTTTATATTTGTTGTTTTAACTACTGCTCTTGTACACATGGGGGGATGTTGCTGGGGGTATGCGTACACCTATGAGCGGTCTTGCTCTCATTTTTTTAGGACTTGTCTGCTGTTCTTCATTGCAGGGGCATGCATATTCTGAGAGCTCTGCTTTCAGACACGCCCCCTGCACTCTTACACTCCCCGTGTAAGATTAGGAGCTCAGGCAGCACACCTTCATTAATATGCATGGTGCGCTACTGTCCTGCTTATAAACGACCGCTTCTGTGCAGGTCTAAGCTATTCCTGCACAAAAGAATAGTGAATCTGGGGGAATGTCATTAACACACAGTTTGGCTATGTGAGGAGAGAATAATTTTAACTTAAGTATTTTCCCCATCATAGAAACGTAAGTGCATTCTAACTTCATTACCATAATTATCCTGGTTAAACAATTGTGCACACACATTTAACTGTGAATCAATACTAAATCATTAATGAGATATTCTTAGAAAAATTTATATATCAAAGGGTTTACTATCAAAATTGTGAACGGAGATGCTTCACAGATGGAAAACTTGAAACATAGATGTTCGAATTTCCATCTTGCGGAACATCTCCATGTTCGAAAGTTTATATCAGTGAATGCACAGTGCGTTTGCTGATATGAACTCAAAGTACTGTACAGAGATTGCGGTACAGTGCCGTTTGGGAAATTCATCCCTTTCCTCCCTGAAGTGTGATCTCAGAGTTGCAATATATATTTAGCAGGGAGTGTCCCCCCTATGGGTGGGGGGTGGGGGGACCAGGTGCACTGAGGCTTGCCCCCCCCTGCAAAAACATGAAGTGAGGTATAGGAGTTTAATTTACCTGTGCTCCTATACAGACATCACGTGATCTGTTTGGCGATAATGTTGAATCTGATAAATTCGTTCAGCTATATTATACATTTTTACTTTAGTCTTTTTTTTTTTTTTTTGTGTGTTTCAAGCAGAATTTATTTTCCATTCGACATTTTGACAGTAAACTTATCAAAGCACTAATGAGAAGTTTTTTGCAATGAACATATTTATGATATTTGTATGCAGTGCTACCTTCCTAAACAAAAGTGCTGTTAGAAATTGCAAAAATATTGTAAAAGTATGTCTTACCTGGATCACCTGTGTTCTGTCACTGATGTCAGTGCATTTACACCTTGTGCCACGGAGACATTTACACAGCAGGTGGAAATTTCCTACTCAGTACTGTCCAGAGTACTGTCATCTGCTCATTGCTGCTAAGCCTGTTTGTGCTACAGAAGGCTGCCACAGTAAAATGTTCACTTTTTTCCTTAGGCAGGTAACCTTGATTACGTGCCACTGAGCAATGAGCAAGTGCAGAAGGAGAGAAACAGGAAAAAAGCATATGACATTCTGATAAAGGTAAGTCCTAAATCTTGAGTAATAATTTCCACATTCCCTTCACACATATGAAACCCAGAGCAAATTTGTTATGGGTCCAATGTCATTGCATTTACAGCTGTTGTCACAGAAAGATGTATACGTCATGTGCACATCAGTCACTCATTACAGATACTGCTCAGCGGTGACAAAAAGGTTTCTGCTAATTGAGAGTGCAGAAATAAAATTGTTCACTCTCCTTCACCTGTGAGCCCTGTCTGCATTCTGCTAAGGAGCACAGGAATTACACAGGAAAAAACATACATAATTTTTATTTCGCACAATACAAGCTGCATTTTCACATCTGCCGCAAACATTCAAAGCAGCATGTGGCTTCAAACCCTGCATCTTCTTTCTTGTTTCTTTACAATCATTTTATTTAACCTGTGTGCTACAATGATACTTAGATGCAATTTTAGAATGTCTTTTCTTACTGCTGTTCAGAGTGTTGTAGGAAAGTGCAACTGTACCTTTCAGAAATGTGCTACTGATGGCATGCCAAATTAAATTTCTCAGTTTGTACCCTGGGTAGTGGACTCTCATTCACTGCTTCTAAATGTTGCCAGACCAAAGGAAAAAATTGTCAGTAGTCATAAATATAGGTGAATAACAACAACAAGGCAGGATTGTGGAGTTTCCTAGATTTGTGAATGTTACAACCTGATCATGTGCTCAGAAAATATGCATAATCTGTGTCAGACAGCACACTATCTGGAATTGAAGCCTCAACTCAGTGCAATAACAACACAGACTTAGTTGTGTTTCTTATCCCTCTTTCCCACCAACAAAGGACTGGAAAATGCTCCCTTCTCATTTGCTTCAGCATGCCTAGATTATTGTGGTATTGACAAATACTTTACACTAATAATAGCCCACACCACATTCATGTCAAGTTGCCAGCACTGCCAACACTGCCAGCTATTTCTTCTGCTGGTATACAGAACATATGTCAGTTCTTGCTGTGCTTCCAAAGTTAGCATGGCTACCTCACAGGATTTGTGTTATCATTTGCTATTGTGTGACTGCCTAAACTGTGTGGGTGACTCATGGGATAGGATGAGTGACACATTGGATCAAGCAGTGTCTGTGATGGAACACCTGCTGGGCAAGGGCTAGCATTTTTGTGGATGTAGAGCCACAGCATCCTGTGGTGTGAGTTGACATGGCTGTGCCAGATCCCCCTCCCATACTGGCACTACTTCCACTGCTCTGTCAGTGATTGAGGTGTCCACATCCACAGGTTATGGTCTTGGATGCAGATGTGAAGAGAGCTTATCCACATTTAGGTAGCGCCCCCACTTTGAACTGGGTATATGGAAGTGGCAATGCAACTCCTGGCAGAGGCAGTTCATGTGGATGCTCACACCTATGGCCAATTTAGAGTATCCGATGCACCTACTGCATGTCTTTGGAATGTGGGAGGAAACCCACATCAACACAGGGAGGACGTGCAAACTTCACACAGAAGGCATGCCAGCTGAGAATCAAACCAGGGAACCTCTTGCTGAGGTGACAACACTATCTGCTGCGCCACTGTGCTGCCCCATGATAACCTTTAAAAATGTTTATGTACGTGCAGTTGTATCCCCGATGTTTAGTTAAAGGCTGTGCAATGAGCTGCTTCTGTTATCCCATCCACATGTGACAAAAATACTTTCCATTGAGGATAAACAGGATTGCCTTTAAGAATTTTACCTGCACACTGTTGTCCCATCCCAGGCGAGCAGGTATTCTTACATGTCACTGTTAGCCTGAATTATCCGGAATTGTACTCCACATCTGCAGTATGCATCATGGCCATTGCTAAAATGTGTTAATGTTTTGTTAACGTATGCTGTTGCAGTGACTGTATTGTTCAGTGTTCAGCAAGCTGTGTCTTTTCCAGTTTGTCTTACAGCATTATTTGGTGTTTTAATTGCTCCCCATCCCCATTTGTTAGTTCTCTTGTCCATAGAATAAGCCCCATGAGTTTTACTCACAAATTAGGTCTCTGCTTCACCCAATCTAAAGTGCAGCTGTAATGGTGCTTAAACCACAACATCAAGCTGCATATAAGCAATCTCTGACCTTTGTTTTTGAACATTATTCTTACAGCAACAGTTACTTTACGGGCAACACATAACTTTTCACAGGACATCGTGTTGTCATTTTTTCAAACTGCATACATGCATTATGATTCTCATCCCACCCCTAATTCCTCACTTATTTTATAGCAACTGCTCCTCACTCACTGCAAGACCACCCCCATACTCACTGTAAGGCCACACAGCACACTTTTTTCTACTCAAGTAAAAATGCCAATGCCCCTTTCCTCATCAATCTCATCTAAATCTTGGCTCTGATCCTGCCTTATACTGGGCTGATTCCTTCCCCCTTCCTGACATCTTTACAGGCTTTCCTTCTGTGCACCTCACTGTTGATCTTTATTTAGTCAAACTGATAGGGTTCTCTCTTTCCCATCTAATTTCCCCTCCTACACTCTCTCTCTAGATTCCTGTCTTTTCCTCTGTGCCTCATCCTTCTTCTCTTTCTCTCTTTCCGAACATCCATACTACATCCTACTCTAACTTTACTTCTCTTAGTTAACCATACCTATCTTTTACAACCCTCCTTCCTTTCTACTCTTGTATAGTCAACTGTTCTGTCTATTCATGAATATCTCTATTTACACCTTGTTATCCTTGTATCACTAATGTATGTTTTGTACAATTTATTTGTTACAGTTTTTATTCTGTTTGAGGCTTTTCCCTGGGGCCTCCACTGAAAAAGCACCTGTGCCCAGTTGGTCTTTCCTGGTCAAAAAACATTAAAAAAATAAATAACCATAACCTTAATCTGCCACCTGTCCACACACTTTAATCATCATAAAATAATACATTCTAATTATCTTTGTATTTATACCTATTTGTTCATTTTATAACTCTCCCTCCACTACTGCTAATATATACAACCCACCATAGTATGTAAATTTACAATTTTCATACTATACTACTCCCATAACAAACAGCACTGCATCCATGTGTTGCTCCAGTATACTACACCCACACATACTGCCTATTACTCACGCTGTTACTACTCCACAACAAGCAAAGATGCAACCATCACAACACGTCCCAAGACACTCCTAGCAGAACACCCACAACCATAAACCTCTAGTTACACACCTGCACACTATATTTATCATCCCCAGTCACAGCTAAACTATCTCCAATACCACCTGCAAGCACATTACACTGACTCCTCCCTACCATACATCTCTCACAGACTGCCTACATCTGCAGATACTAGTCAGTACATTATACAGCCCTGTATGCCTGCCTAAAAGTCACTACAAATATACCCTCATCATTCTAATACTAATATTATGAGGACCCAAAGAATCCAGTTCAGAACCACTCCCCCATGCTTCCTAGTTACTGGACAAAGTTTATAAAGCAAAACATATCAAGTTAACACACTAATTTCACTTCAGTTTCATAACGTAGATATTCTAACAGGCCCTCCCCCCTCATCATTTCTTCCCCATTTATAACTACCTCTTTGATGTCAGACCAGGAACAAGAAATGGAAGAGGAACCAACCTTCTTTTCAAAGTGCACCTAAAAGTATAACTCATAGCTCAAGCAAATGCAGTATTTGACTTGCATCTTAACTGGTTTCCAGCAAATCTGCCACACTCTATAATAAGTCTCTTCATCTGGCAGTAGCATGCCTTCCCCCACCATGCTCTATACAAAAATTGAAAAGCGTCAGACAGAACACTACATCCTGAAAAAGAACATAACCACATACTACTCAGTGAACTAACCTGATCACACCAATCCACGAAGTCAGAGACATGTGAACAAAGTACCACTAAACAGATTGTACACAGTCCACTCATCCAGCTTTCAAAACAAATGACCACTCTTTACTAGATCTAATAATGATCACTGCCCAATTAGTTTTAATTTAACTTACCAAAAGACTCACTTTTAGAGCCAAGTCTCATTGCAGCATTAAAAAGAACTCATTTTTACCTTCCGTTCCTTGACTGGTCCAGTATTCCAAATGTATCTGAAGCCAGCCTTGCTATGGAATTATTCACTAAACCCTGAAACATCTATCTAAAATCAGCCTTGAAACTTGGAGATTAAGCTTGGAAGGCTTGGAAAACGAATTCACATTATGACACAAAAAGATATTATGTGCAGTTCAGCAGAGCTATTACATGACATAAAATTCAAATCATGAAATCAACATAAAAGGAATCCATCCACTATACTTACCCTTGTCCTCTCCCTCAGATTTCATTGTTGAATTCAGCAGCTTGCCAACAGTTAATACAAATTACTCAAATTTCCCTTCAATCCTAGAAACTCCCCCTACTCCCCCTCAGACATCTGTTGGCTTGGGATGATGTAAAGACTGTGGAAATCAGGCTGGTCACAGGCTTCTACACTGCAGAAAGTCCCCAATAATCAGTACTGTAACAGTGAATATGAAGAAGATATACAAGTTCTCCCTAGGGTCTAGTGTTTCCCTCCAATCCCTGTGATGTTAAAGTGCTGTCACAGCATGAAAATTCTTCCTGGTGTCTAATAGATCCCTCCCAACCTGACAATGTTGCAGGAGTTGCTTGTTAGTGCCAGGGAGTGTGCAACCATGACCGCCTCCACATTCACCCCACCATCACACACACACACACACACACACACACACACACACACACACACACACACACACACACACACACACACACACACACACACACACACACACACACCGTGAAAACTCATACATACCTAACTTACCTCCTCATTACTGCTCCCACTGCAACCTCCCAGGCAGACCCACACTCATAATTACACTCACACATGCAGCCACTTGCATACATTCATGCACACACACCTCCTAAGCCTACCTTATCACTAAACATGCCAGCACTTACCTGTACTGCTATGGATGGACGAACATGGCCTTTTGGCTGTGTTCACTAATGAGAGGCACAAGAAGAATCTTTGCTAACCTACACTACTGAGCAATTCTGTTACTCACTTGGTGTGTACATGCCTTCCAGGAGGTAGTTCTGAGGTGGTTAATTAGCATATGCTTCTCCCCTGGACTGGCTCATCAGCATCTAGCATGGCCGCAAAGACAACTTGATGCAGTGCTGCATGTCTTCATGCAAAAGCACCAAGTTGGTGCATCTCTGAATACAGAAAGGTTACTGCAAGGTGTACAACTCATGTACACCTCTTGGCAACCTTTATGAATCCAGCCTTGAGTCTAATGTGTTAAATAAAAATACTTTTTCCAATGAGTATTTGCACTTTCAGAGTACACATAATTTTAATCAAAAGAAAGGTAAATTGAAAGGCCAGGTCACATCTCTCTAGGATGGTGTCTGATGATGTTGACCAATTCTGTATAAATTAGGCATGACACCACCTATTTACTTATAAATCAAATTACAAAATGGAGAGCATTTACACAAACCTGGTACCATAAATTCCATGTCTAAATGGGGAGTTGGCAAACAGTACAAATTCATCCAGGGTGGACCATATATTACTATAGCTGACTATCCCAGGGTTATCCCTGTCCTGGTAGATTTAACTGTACTACCAGTGATGTGTGGTCTACATTGCAATCTGTTCTTTCTGCTTAGCTTAATACTTAGGAAAAACAGAAAAGAAATCACAGCAACATATTTATGAGTATAGTTGGGCATTAAATGGAGATGGCAGCAAACCATTACTCAAACACTCTCTAGTGTGTAATAAATTAGGAAGTTTGCATTTTTTATCATTGATAAAGTAACAATTTAGGGAAGCAACTTCAAAAATGCAGTACTTTATAGGGAACTGGTCCAGCAGATTATATTAAATTAAGCTCCACGAGTTTCCCTGGTTTAAATGAATGCATATCCATTAGTCCAGTTTTAAAAATTATGGCCAACAGGCTCTAGCTGGATGGGTTACACCCCATTTGATATGTATGTACTTAAAAAGGGATGTGACTTTATTAAATTCTTCGGATGAAGTATGTAAAAAGTTACTATGAAAGTGCTCAAGTTTAATATATTTTTTACTTTGGTTGACTTTATTTGTTGGCATGCTGCATTTAATTCATTGGTTATTACTTAACAGACTTGGCTTACCACAGCACTAGGGGCATAGTGTTTTTGCTAAATGGTCTACTGCAGATTAAATCAATTTTCCTAGGCATAGACAAGGATCAACTTCCAGGTTCCTTTTTATTGACCTTATCAAAAGACTTGTGGTTTTTACAGATCATAGATGGTTTTATGACACTTACATGTTTTAGGAGTTAGCTCAGATGTTTTGCCATGGGTCTAAAGTTATCTCACAAATTACCATTTCAGTGTCGAAGTTCAGTCTCAATCTTACCCTCAGGCAATCTCAATAAGTTATTCCACAAGGATTTGTTCCTACTGCACTTCCTTCTCCAGAAGATCTTCCATGCCTTCCACTTTTACCTTACATTGATGATGTGGTCATATTTCACTCCGATCAACCCTTGTAGCATTACAAAAAGAACTTCAAGCTGACGCCCTCTCTCTAATCAACTGGATCAATAAGAAAAAGTGTTACTTAACAAATGCAAAAACAATAACTAATGCTCTTCAGGATAAACCACAAACTGAATAATACTTCCTCTGTATTACAAACAACTGATCACAACAATACTGCCATGAAAACACTCATTATCATCATCATCATCATCTTCTTTCGGCTGTTCCTGTTAGGGGTTGCCACAGCGGATCACCTGTTTCCATTTCTTCCTGTCCTCTGCATCTTGCTCTGTCACACCAACCACCTGCATGTCCTCTCTCACCACATCCATAAACCTTATCTTAGGCCTTTCTATTTTCCTGTTACCCGGTAGCTTCATCCTTAGCATCTTTTTCCCAATATACTCAGCATCCATCCTCAGCACATGTCCAAACCAACGTAATCTTGCCTCTCTGGCTTTGTCTCCAAACCTTCCAACCTGGGCTGACCCTCTAATATACTGATTCCTATACTGATTCCTAATCCTGTCCACCCTCATCACACCCAGTGCAAATCTTAACATCTTTATCTCTGCCACATCCAGCTCAAACTCCTGCCTTTTTGTCAATGCCACTGTCTCCAACTAATATAACATAGCTTCCCTCTTTTAAACCTTCCCTTTCACTCTTACTGGTACTCGTCTGTCACAAATCACTCCTGACACTCTTCTCCACCCACTCCATCCTGCCTGTACTCTCTTCACATCTCTTCCACACTCACCATTACTCTGAACTATTGATCCCAAGTATTTAAACTCATCCATCTTCACCAGCTCTACTCCTTGCATCCTCACCATTCCTCTATCCTGTCTCTTATTCACACACATATATTCTGTCTTAGTCCTGCTAACTTTCATTCCTCTTCTCTCTAGAGCATATCTCCATTTCTCCAGGGTCTCCTCCACCTGTTCCCTACTCTCACTACAGATCACAATGTCATCTGCAAACATCATAGTCCATGGGGACTCCTGTCTGATTTCGTCTGTCAACCTGTCCATCACCATTGCAAATAAGAAAGGGCTCAGAGCTGATCCTTGATGTAATCCCACTCCACCTTAAACGCATCCGTCACTCCCACCGCAGACCTCACCACTGTCACACAACCCTCATACATATCCTGTACCACTCTTACATACTTCTCTGACACTCCCGACTTCCTCATACAATACCACAACTCCTCTCTAGGCACCCTGTCATATGCTTTCTCTAAGTCTACAAAAACACAATGCAACTCCTTATGACCTTCTCTGTACTTCTCCATCAACACTCTCAGAGCAAACATTGCATCTGTAGTGCTTTTTCCCGGCATGAAACCATACTGCTGATCACCAATCATCACGTCCCTTCTTAGCCTAGCTTCCACTACTCTTTCACATAACTTCATGCTGTGACTGATCAATTTAATCCCTCTGTAGTTACTACAGCTCTGCACATCACCCTTATTCTAAAAAATCGGTACCAAAACACTTTTTCTCCATTCCTCAGGCATCCTCTCACTTTCCAAGACTTCATTAAACAATCTAGTTAAAAACTCCACTGCCATTTCACCTAAATACCTCCATGCTTCCCAGGTATGTCATCTGGACCAACAGCCTTTCCATTCTTCATCCTCTTCATAGCTATCCTTACTTCCTCCTTGCTAATCCATTGTACTTCATGATTCACTATCCCCACATCATCCAACCTTCTCTCTGTCTCATTCTCTTCATTCATCAACTCCTCAAAGTACTCTTTCCATCTACTCAACACACTCTCTTTGCTTGTGTGTATGTTTCCCTCATTATCCTTTATCACCTTTACCTGCTGCACATCTTTCCTAGCTCGGTCCCTATGTCTAGCCAATCGATGCAGGTCCTTTTCTCCCTCCTTAGTATCCAACCTTTCATACAACTCTTCATCTGCCTTATCCTTAGCCTTCGCCACCTCTCTCTTTGCCATGCACCTCATCTCCTTATACTCCTGTCTACTTTCTTCATCTCTCTGACAATCCCACTTCTTCTTTGCCAACCTCTTTCTCTGTATACTCTCCTGTACTTCCTCATTCCACCACCATGTCAAAATACTAATTCATTAAAATATCTAGGATTCTAGCTACACCCATTACTCAACTTCACTATTCATTTAGATAACTTTAGGAAGATTAACCCATTACAAAATGTCACCCTTCCTCACTAAGGCCTCCAGACTAGCAGTAGGAAAAGGCATCTTACTTTCCCAAGTACAAAATGACTTTCCCTTAGTAGCATGTTTCTCAAAATGATAACAACACTGTACTTCAAACCATCACACTTTCTCCAAAGCAGCAGCACTATTGTAAAGCACTCAGCAAAATGGCTCCTTGTCAAACACACTGCCTTGCTCACAGCTGTTGAAACCTCTGTTAAACCACACTTTATCTCATTTAGAAGGCAAATTAATAAAGGAACAGCCATCTTATGAGTTTAGAAATCTAAAGCACACAGCACCAACATCATAAGTTCCTAGCACAACGCTCCAATGCACAGATCACTGCTTCTCATTACTAGGCCATACATTCTGGGAAACATGCCCTTTTAACCTAAAAGAAACAGCTTCCTATACAGAATTACAGTCACAATCAAAAGATCATCTCCAAACACTGAGCAAATACCAATGCCGTACCTTTAACCACATTACTTAATTCCATCATAGAGGCTCATCTTCTTCAGTTCATAACTTTTTCAAGAGTCTTTATATGTACATATATATATATATATATATATATATATATATATATATAGAGGGAGAGAGAGAGAGAGCGCTACATATAGATATATCTATATCTATATCACAATTTGAATCTCACTGTAACTGATCAGTTGTGTTATTCTCTGCAATATTCTTTCCCAGGCTGCAACTGAAGTTGGTCAGGTATGAACAGTGCTTTTTCCCAGTTAACAAACTCAAATAAAATAAATAAAATAACACTAGATAAAGAAAATAAAAGGTATAAACTTTTCCATACTGATAAGTCTTTAGGAAACAGCCATTCACAGTAGTATCAAGAATAAAGGCCGGATGCTTTATGATCACAAAAAACTTCAAATTGTCCTGCGCTGCAAACCCCTCCCTTCCATCCCACAATCCAGCCCATCTATGGGCTAGACTTGTAAAGGCTCCAGGGCCATTAGCCTAGTACACACCTATGAGCCTATGAACAATATGCTGATAAATACATGAAAAACCTGGCATATGAGATTTGTGAGGCATAGCCTGAAAGGTGAATATTTAATACAGCTCACAATGATTAAAGCTGTAGATTCATTTAAGGACATAGGTATACGGGTAGATCCAGCTTTGAGTTTTTCTGAACATATCAAGAAATTGGTTATTGACAGTTATAGAACTATAAAATGTATACAAAGATTTATAAAGTCTAGAAAATAAGAAATGAAGAAATCATTGTTTCTTAGTTACATTAGACCCATACTTGAGTAAAGAATAAAAATCTGAAAACCCAATAAGAAAACAAGCATGAATAAACTGGAACGAATGCAGTGGAAATATATCAAGGGTAGCTATGGATGTGAAAATTGTGATAATTTAAGTTATTATAAAATACAAAACTATGTAAACTTGTACAGTATCTCATATAGATATTTAAGAGGAGACCATGTTGTGGTATATAGGGCGCTTAGAGACAACTACCTCTGGGAATGCTTGGGATTATCAAAAAGTAATAGAGAATCATCAAACAATCTATGTAGAAGACTATAGGAAGGAGAACTGTACTAATTGGTTCTCTGAGAAAGCAGTGGATGAATAGAATAGACGACCAAATTACATTAAAGCAAGCACTAGTTTAGATGTTTTTAAGAACAGCCTGGGCACTTATTATGGGAATAACTGTTTTGGTATATAAGCAGGCTAGAAAGTCATTAGTGTTGTGCCTGAAATATTCATGTATAGGTATGTATATAAAATGTACCATGCTAATGTTCAACTCCCATTTTGAGGCAAGCACACTAAAGCAAATCTAGATGCACAGCATAGGACCAAAACACTAATTCAGGTACAGGAAGAATGGGTAGTTATTGAGGATGGCCCTAAAGACAGATCATTATGATAAATACAAAACCTTTATATCTGACAAGAATGGGGCCATTCTCAATCACATCCAGAAAAACAAATGAAAAAGTTATTCTAAATAGAAGGTCCCACTCCAAAAGGCCATGTGGTGATTCCAAAGGAAGTTCTAGACCTGGGGACCATGTTCAACATGAAGTTCTCAGCAAGTGTGTCAAAGGTGGACCAAGTAGAGATCTCATCAACTGTTTTACTTCTGTAAAAGCTGCAAAGTAAGCTACAGCTATGGCAAATAGAGTTCTGGACAGACATGACAATGACTTGCCATGTGACATATAACACAATGGATACAGAAAGAAAGCCACCTGGAAAGTCTGACCTTAGAAACTTCACTCAGTGACCTGGGATTAAAGAAAAGAAAAAGCTGAGAGTGTATCCTGATGGCCTAGGCCATATCCAAGTAATAACAGTTGCCTGTGAACATCATAGCGCAAAAAATAATCACTATGATGAGCATACTGAAGGAGAAAGATTGTCTAAGGAATCACCTGTTTAAGGTAAAACATTAAGTCTATCTTTGGAATAAATTAATGGCTATTACAAATTAAACAACCGTTGTGGAAAACCAAGTAAGCAGGCTCAGATGACAAGGCATGAAATTAATCTGGGAATGTAATACCAGTCTTTCAGAAAGCAAATCTGCCAAAGATATTTGTTCAAAGGTAGCCTGTGTAAACTTTTCTAAGACAAAATAAAGGACCCAAGGAGAAACTGGATCAAGCAACAGAGGCCTTCAGGAGTAAACTGCCCTTCAGGAAGACCTTAATGTTTTTCAACAAAGCCAAGGAAAAACCAACATAACCCAAATAAAAGTTGAAAATTTTATCCAAGAAGAACCTTGAAAAATGATAAATTCAAGCCAGACTCAGAAATATCAGCAAGATTATCTGACACAACTGGAACTATGCAGAAGCAGGATCCAAAACCTTAACCTGAGCCCAAATGGACCCATTTATCCCTGTAGGTTTTTCTAGTACTGCAGTTTGGGATTGAAAAATAATGGAAATATCCCTCTACAAAAGGGAAGGATCATGACTAAGTACTAGAACTGGAGAAACCAAACTGGAGAAACCAAGCTGTGAGATGAAGGCAGTGAATATCGGGGTACACCCTAGCTAAAGAATGAAACAACAATGTTTTTGGATGGTCTCAGAAACAGCAGTTTCTTTGGCAGATAGGAGAGTAAACTTAAAAAAAAACAGTTACATAGGGTCTAAATGAGGCAAAACAGTGACTTTTCCTGAAACAGCATTGCCCTGTGAACAAACTTTATAATCAGAAGAAATGCGTGGAAGGTGTACAGGAGCCCCATGGGCCAGAGATGAACCATAACATCCCTCAAAGGTCTCACAATCAAGAGGATAAAGTTGGAAAAAGTCCCTATACTTGAAATGGGACAGAGTTGCAAACATATCACAGCAGTTTTCCTTCCACCTGTGGAATACCCTTAATGTCATAAAAAGCTGAGGAATCACTCTTGAGATATCTGCTCATCTGAATACTATCTAACTAGCCTCTCCAGGAATCTGGACTACCACAACAAACAGGCCAATGTTCAAGGCCCATTCCAAAACATTTATATCCTTCAAAGACTGGGGTTCCCCTTGCTTGTTGAGATATCACATGATGGACATGCTGGCACCTGGGTGGAGAGAATTCTCAGAGGAACAGAATCCTAAAAACCCACAAATTTAGAAGCACTGCCTCATTTCCAGCATGCTGATACTAAGCAAGAGTTCCTTATGTGACTTTATTCCCTTTCCCATCTTTCCAGTGCAGTGTCTTCACCCCACACCAAGACTGGCATATCAATGTTGCATGCAATCTGAACCAGAAGATAGGAGAAACAGACTGATAATCGAATGGATGCATACATAAGATCATCATACCAGATGCCTTTTGCATGCCCAACATGGTCAGATTTCATGCTTCTTTGAGCCTGACACATATCTCCACAGAGGAAGATCACAGTCATCTGGTGAAAGACAAAGACCATAGTCATGGCCCTTGTCATTTCTCTCCGAAATGAATCCGGTGAGACAGATTCCTTATCAGAGGTGTGTTTGTGTAGTTTGCAACAAAAACACATCTTGCTCTTCTGGGTCCTATGGATCCCATAGAAAGTGTGCTGGAGGGAAAAAAAATTGACATCAACAACTGTCAAGGTCTTTCCTCCATTTCCTCTCTCTCTCCCCATATCAGCTTGGACCTTTGTGCTGAAGAACTCTGGACCACAACAAGGGGTATTCATAAAAGCTGCCTTTGGGTCCTTATCAAAATCTGAGAGGTGGAGTCAGGCATTTCAACAAGCAGTGATACCAGTGCCTATCACCCTGGCAACATCTTTTGTCACCGTAGAAACAATGCACATCACCACAGCGGCCATGGTCAGCAGCATGATTAATTTGGAGTTTATCGATGTCAACCCTTCAGCTGGCAGTGTCAAGGTAAAGGACATCTCATCAGCAATAGCATGGAAAAACTCCACAGTTAACACATACCTTAATACAAGAGAGAACGGTGCAACTGCGCTTTTCAAAGTAGCAAGTGGCTAACAGCCTGTGAGTCTTTATCACATAGATACCAGAGGATTCTGTGGGGTGGATGTCTTTTTAAGAGCCATAGCAGAAACCAAAATATATGGCTTAGGAAACCAGGACAAAGAAGACTGGTCTCTAGAAAGAAAGAAGCCCCTATCAACCTTTTACAGAACAAGTGCCATTGTGATAGAAATGGCCCAGACATTTTCAGTAGCCACTCTGATGATGTCCAAAGGAGGGAGAATCCCCATGAATATTCCATGGTGGATCCAAAGGCTATTAGGAGAGTCTGCATGTGGGAAGATAACTGGTTAACAGGCAATCCTCCTCATGGTGCATCATCTCCAATATCTGTCTGAACTTGGGGTCATTGGTGGGGTTAGACAGGGAGTAGTGTCCTCACTGCTGCCTTCCGAACTGGTAGTAGGACAGTCCAAATGGGAGTTGAGATACTTCATCTTGCACTGACACTTCGTCAAAGAATAGCCAACTACGAAAGATATGTACAATTAGCATTTCTAGGAAGTCTCAGCCTTACTGTCTTGAAGTCTTGGCCCTACCGTCCTTTGCAGAAGAGTGGAAGGTAGGCAGGACAACAAGAAGATCTAAGTTATGAGGCAATTTCTGAACAATGGCATCATTGGCAGCTGCAGCAGTCCACATAGCAGAAGGCTGTATAAACAAAGTTGAAACTGGAACTGACCTTAATGTCACAACCTGCATCTGTGAAACTCTGATCAATGAAGCCAAAAGCCAGAGACTGATCTTGATGGTGAAGGAGCAGATTCCAGCATCAAAACAGAATCTTGGTCCCAACCCAAGATGAAAGGGTTCAGCTGATGTCAACCTGCAATAACTTTGACAATGCCACTGGCTGTTACATCAACAATGACTGCTCTAGTCATGAAGGGTGGGCCAAGAGGAATGCCAGTTAATACGGCAGAACCCATTTGAGTTGATGACATTCCCACCTGACTTGGCATCAAGATAACTTGGACCAACAAGGAAGGTTTCAAATGTCTAGAGATCACAGGCGCAGAGAAATGGAAGAACTAGCCCAGTCTGACCAGACATGCATAGCTCCCAGCCAAACACTGGTTTGCTAGCATAGCAATTGTTTTAGCACTGCTGTTTTAAAACATTTGATTCCGCCCACCTTCCATGGTCTACGTCAATGACCAGACGAGTGAGAGCCAATGACCAGACGAGTGAGAGCCTGCCCCAGTGTGGGGGACCTCTCAATGACCAGACGAGTGAGAGCCTGCCCCAGTGTGGGGGACCTTGGCACTAAAGACTCAATGACCAGACGAGTGAGAGCCTGCCCCAGTGTGGGGGGGACCTTGGCACTAAAGACTCAATGACCAGACGAGTGAGAGCCTGCCCCAGTGTGGGTGACCTTGGCACTAAACACTCTGAAAAAAGACTGAACTCCATATGCCACATTGATTCAAGCAGTTATGAAGCAGGGAGGGGAACAGAAGTAGGCTAATCTATTGACACTGGAATGGGAATTGGAAAAACTGGGAAATAAGAAATCTGCAGCATTAACTGTTGAACCAGGATGCCTACAGTATCTGTGTTCGATGCCTCAAAAGTGTAAGAAAGCTGCCAATATTTTCTGTTCTTTATGTGCTGCTTCATGCGGTATTTCAATTGAAAAGAGGCAAGGTCGTGTATTTTTGTGGGGGGGATATAGGTACCACAAAGTCATAAAGGAGACAAAAGTACAACTCTGATCTGTTGTCAGAACTACCTCTACGCTGAATTATACCTTGTAGCATAGAAAACGAGTGGTGCCAACCACAGAATGCTAAGCAGTCAAGCTACCAGAACAGAGTTGGCATCACACAGTGGAATGGAGGCTTGGTCAAAACAAATCTTACAGTGCAGAACTGCAATAATAGTAACATGAGTGCAGAGGCTGTGGTTTTAAAAAAATGATAAAGAATGGGAGAAGTGAAAAATATGACATGCTTTAAGCATATCACATGTTCAGGATATGGTTCAAAACTAATTTAAAGAAACAGTATTTGAAAGTAAGGGTAATGACCAGGTATGCACTGACACAGGCAGCAATACAGCATTGGTCAAAAGTGGAATTCATGAATCTTGATGTCAGATGGAAAAAGTGGGTGAGAGGAGATATGGGAGTGCATGGGGCAGTTAATGCACCCTTGAAGAGTTGAAAGATCATGGGCCTTCTTGTCACAGCTGCTTCATATACTTACAACATCTATGTCCTATGTCTGAGAGAAATGGACAAGAATTGCTGCCCTAATCAGTTATTTCTATTCAACTTATTTCCTTTAGGGGTAGGGAAGGAGAACTCTCCTTTGATATAACTTGCAAATAGCCACAAATAAACACTGAGTCCAGAATATATGGCAGATTTAGCATGTTAATGCCATGGTACATGAAGGTATAGCTCTTACTACCAGGTAGGGCAAAGAGCCTTAAGTACTGTTAGGTTAGCGTCAAGCAGCGAGTCCATTAGGCTTCAGTTCCATTACCTCTGATGAGAATGACAGCACTAATACTTCTAGGTTTTGAATTTGCCCTCGGTTAACAGCACCATATCTCTGATCAATTCAATGAGGCAACTGAAGCATTTATTTCCCAATGCTGCCACCTAGTCTGTGTTCCAATAGCAGTTTACACAAGAACCCTATGTACAATGCATGAGCAGTACATCAACCACCATGTCATAAGTGTGAGCACCACCATGTTGTGTATGTCATGAGTGAGGGTGTCAGGCAGAAGAGTGAGGCACTTGTGAGGAACACACTACAATAAAATCACAAAACAGTGAGACATTTGGTATATATATATATATATATATATATATATATATATATATATATATATATATATATATATACTCATCTACTCAGACTGATGGTATCTCAGAGGTTTCCACTTCTTCAGAATTAGTGTGATCTCAGATTCTGTATGTATAAATAGCAGAGTGGGTATGTGTGTGTATGTGCGTGGGGGTACAGCCTTCATGCAGAAATGTCTTTAAAGGGTTAAGAGTATCACATTTTGATGACACACGTCACTGACATGTCAGTGTCTATTAAAATTGCATTGCATTACAGTTGTGAAGCCCATAAATACTGCCTCTCACTGTCATTCTTTCACATTTCATGTAGTCTTCTAGGGGTGTCCAACATTACAGATGTATTAAGTTCTCACCAAACTAGCAAATGAATAAATATCATTCCCATTGTCACAGTTTTAATCCTGTTCAGCTAACAGCCCTTCTATGGAGGGTAATTTCAGCTAATATTTTTTTTTCTCAGGCAATGAACACTAAAGCCCCTGGGTGCAAGGCTGAGTAACCACTGTCAGTCAAAAAACTACAATCCAGCCCCCATGGCACAGCCAACTACAACTCTTAGATCTAAAGACATGTAAGATATCAGCTCAGTAACAAAAGATTAAACAATAACAGAGATAGTACATATAGAAAGTAAGAAGTTTAACTGAGAATGGCAATGCCTTAGATGTCATACTGGCAAACATAAGAACTTCCTGCTCCTCATCTATGGTTATACCTACTGTTATTAACAAAGTTCAGAAAGCATCTTCTTAAACCTAAGAGCAAAACCAAACTCAGCCATCAATATATCATTGCTCTAGACTTTACCAATGGAAACTTTGATGCAATAAACTGCATATTTATTAAAAATACTGGGATTCCATCCATAAATACCCAAATAAGTTTGTTCATAATATTACAATGGGCTCTGTGGTGTCATTAATTTCTGCATTATGAACACACACTAAAGTCACACAAATATACTGGCAAATTCAACAACAAAAAAACCTTGTGGAGGAATCACAATGTTCACATATTTTTCAAAAAAGAATCCAATTTTCCAACAATATCAAAACCTGAGAACAATAATGTATTCTTAAACTTCATCAGAAAACCAAGAGAAAAACCTTGAAAGTAACATTATTGGTGAACAATAAAGTGATCTACCAGCCGCAGTACACACATAATACACTTGCAGAACACTTCTGCAAAAATGGTTTACCTTCATAATTTCGATAGCCACATCCTCGAAACAACTTCCATGAACTGCAAACTGCAACTTCACAAAACTGCAAAAAACGATGTTCCGAATAACAAAATCTCACCTCCTTTTTGACCCATGATAGCACTTGTTACAGCTGTGGAACGATTGGAAATGTCACCGTTCGCTGTTGTTTCGAACTTTAGGGAAGTCAGTGGGACAGAATTCGTGGAAACGGTTCATGTTTCTGCACATTCGTAGGATGTGCTTTCGATTATATGAAGGTAAACCATGAACATTTCACAATAAGCAACAACATATATGTCAGACTACTTCTGAATGAAAAGAAGGCATCCTTTATAAAACTACAGACATAATAAGTCCTGTCACAAGTACAATTACACATTTTCCTCAACTACCATAGGACCAAACACTATACCAATTGGTTTCTTATATAGATTCAGGGAAACTTTAACTAAACCCTATCAATTATGTTAATCAAAACATGACCATGCAGATATGTCACATGTATGGCAACAGGCTGTAATGTGGCTAATATACAAACATGCAAGTCAGATAAGGGTAAAACAAATTTAGACCTTTCAGCCTGACCAGTATTTTTGTAAAATCATGGAAGGAATCACAATTGAAGTTACTCAAAATGATACAGGGGACCTATTTCTGAAAGCTATGGAGTACTACTTTTTAAGGGGAGATACTGCCTTCTGAATGTTGTGGTATTCTTTGAAAAGGTAACAGCAGCACCTGATGGAGAACAAGGGCTACAAGTTGTTTAATCTGTCTTTGTTAAGGACTAAAACATTAAAAATATTTAACATAAATTCATATATAATTAATTGGTTAACAAACAGGGCAGAACAAGCCACGGTAAGATGCAGACTACCTCACTGTCCCACAGGGCTCTAGATTGGGGTCACTTCTTTTTGGAATATTCATTTCAAACATACAGGTGGAAAATGGGCTATGAATAACCGAGTATTATGATGGCTGCTGGGTAATATAACTACTAAAGTAAAAGATGTAAAGTTCTCCAAAATGGTCTAAAAAAATCCCTTGTGCAGTAGTAATGAACTCACCTTTTTGTCAATAAATGTTACATCAGGAAACGGAGCAAAAAATAAATAAATAAATAAATAAAAATAAAAAACATAAATTACAAATACAAAAAAAGAAATGGTCTTATCATTAAAAATGGCATCATGATAATTAGAGATCTAGTAACAATGTAAGTAATGTCTTTTGGCTTTTCACGGTTAGGGGTCGCCACAGCGGAACTCCGGTCTGCTAATGATTGGCAGTGGATTTTTACGGTAGCGAGGTGCCAGCCCGACGCCCAACCTTCAAGGAAGGTACACCCATTCAAGCACGCACCTACCTGCATGTCTTTAACGTCACTCGACTGTGGGGAGGACATGCAGACTCCACACAGAAGGTGCTCCAGCCAAGAATCGAACAGGAGAACCTCTTGCTGTGAGGTGACAATGCTAACCGCTGCACCACCGCAGCCAGGAGAGATCTGGTAACAATGGTATTCACCAATATACACCTTGACTAGCGTGTATCTACCAAAGTTAGAAAATCTTAGTGTATTCTTTATATAATGATAAATGGTATCTCTAGACACTCCTGGGAGATCAATGTATCACTTTATACCTTATTGATCCAACCGGGTTCCTATCACATAGTCAAACTTTTACAAGTTCGAACCTCATATGGTCGACAATACCATAAGTTCGAATTTGAAAAAGTTTGAGCGTTTCAATGGAAATCTCCATAAGCGGAGGTTTCCATTTTGTTCAGTTGGGTGCAATCTTGGAGTTGGTATATTTAAGTAACAGGGGGTGTGGAGGGTGCAGGGGGTCTTGCCCCCCTGCTTAAAACAGTTTATTTTGTTTTCCGTTGTTTTTTTTTTTTATTCATAGTCAAAGTTTTGTAACTTCGAACATAATGGTTCGAACATTACATGTTCGAAGTTGTAAGACTTTGACTATGTGATATAGACCCGATCCAACCAATTATTCAGCATAATGATGCATTTTGTAATCTTGAAACAAGCCAGCTTGAATAATTTGAAATGTACAGCAATTGCTTTCTTGCAAAAAATCACAGGGTTGCAGACATTACAGTCACAATATTAATACTGTTCACAAAGTTATCCATCAAGCACAGGATATATACACATAATATCCTTTCTGTTTCATAGTCATAATGCAAAGAGTTGTTCCAGACTGTCTTTTACCACCTCCAGTAACCATCTGCATGTAAAGCCAGGGCCAGTCCAGCCAGTGGCAGATTATGTATATGTTTTCAAACCACAGGCCCCTAACACATGTATTTTTACAGCCCCCCCCCAACATATATTTTTTAGGGCTGTGCATTAATATCCTAGTACTGACTCTGAGACAAGGACAAGTGCCTAAGTTAAAACCATCACTCTGATAAAACACAAAATCCAAAAGGCTCCAAAACCAAGAAAAAATAAGACAGAAGGTTACGAGCAGAAACTATATGATTTGAGGAACCAATTAAAACCAAGACAAATAAGTTACACACACACACACACACACACATATATATATATATATATATATATATATATATATATATATTTTAAGCGCTTTCCTCAATCATCAGAACTTCATCAGAATATATTAATATATTCCCTTCCCTTGAATATACGGATGAATTGGACAGGTGACAGGAGTCACTCTTTAAGTCAGGGTAGAAAAAGGAGAAAACACTCAAGAGTATCCATACAATCAAAGTATTAAGAAGATGTGGGGCAGTTAACACATCACTGATTTGAAACATTTCACATAAACAACCAACAGAGAGTGAGTGGACTGCGCTTGAAAAAGCTTTGACTTTTATTCTAGCTGTTGAGGCAGACTTCAGTCAAACAGTTATTGACTTGAGACTTTCTGCTTGCAATGTAATGTTAAAGACAATGTGTGCTAATGATAGCTCAGTTGATATCTTTAAGAAATGTAATATGTTTAATCCAAATTTACTTCCAGCTTTGGAAGTTTTTTGTAATGCTTGTGAATGTGATTTACTCTTGGGTAAAGTTATAGATAAGAAGTGTACAAAGTTTTATAATGTATCTAAAAGTGAGAATGAAGCATTACAAACATTATCTAATGATAATAGTATTTCTATAAGACCCACTGGCAAGTGCAGAGCCATTCTGTTATTGAACAGATCGTTTTATGATGATAGCATCAAGGAACTTTTAAGCAATTCTAGAGTTTATGAAAAAATCAGTCGAGCAAGGGTAGAGGAACTTATTGGATCTGTTCACTCTACTTTATATGATTGTTTACTCGGAAAAGATATTTCATATTATTTGTTTAAATAATGAATGGTTGATTATCCTTTGATCCCTACTTTCAATGGGTTACCCAAGATACATAAGAATCCCATCACCTCTCCTTTTAGACCTATAGTGTCAAGTCATGGATGAGTGACAGAGCCTGTTTCAATATATGCTGAACATAAATTGAAGAGTGTTTTGAATAATATTAGAATAGTTTTGCATCATATCAAACAACTTTTAACTGATCTCTTTGTCTTTGTGGAAATCTGTCCTTTGAGGACTAAGATTTTGTGGCCACCTAAGATATTTATTCTCTATTCACTGTCATCCAATTGACACTGGAATAGAATTTATGAGAGAATTTCTGCATCATGAGACAACAATGACTGATAGAGTTGATACGTTTTATCATGCGATCTAATGACGTTTCTATCATCTGATTTAAGAGTACATTTTGATTTGGCATTTGAATTTTTATGTGCTTATTTTAAGGATTTTTTATAAGTGTGTTTCACGGGTCTGAAGCAGCAGCCTTGAGCTATGAAAGTGCTTACCAATATTAAAATTTATTCTGACATGTTACATGACTCTGGTTATTTTAATCCAGATATAAGAATGCTAAATAAACTTAAAGAGTATAAAATAAGATTATTTTCTCCTTTAGAAATCAGGTAAATATAACATAACATAATGCATTCTGTTTAGAACAGACTTAGTTGATAAATACGGATCTTATACTCAATCCCATTTGGTCAGATGGTCCTGCCACCTTATTTGCTTCTATAATCCTTATCAGGTGCATGCATAAATATGAAAAAGCTGAAAAAAGCTCGGGATTTTTTTGAGTCTATACAACTGTAGCTGTAGCTGCCAATAAACAACTGATATACGTGAAAATAGAGTGAAAGAGAATTTAAGCCACAAATCATCAAAGACCTGCCCTACTTATTTGAAAATAAAGCAGTAAAATACAATATGGTGCATACCTCTTGTTACTTCATAACAGTAGTTTCAACAAAATTACAGTACTGTGGTTCACAAATCAAAGAGGTACTGATATTACTCGGCTCCATGGTGCAGAGGGATAAAACCATGGATGCGACCAAGGTGATCTGCATTTGAGTAGTAATTTGGGTGCTGGAAAAGCCAGGGGGGGCAGGTGGGAAATAAGTGGCAGCAATAGGCAGGGGATGGTGGTCCAGTTAGCTGCCTACCTGTGACAACAAGCATCAAGTCAAAAGGACACAGCCAGTAACCAGGGATGCGGCCTTGGTCCTCCCAGTCCTTCCTTCATATATGTAGAAGTACAGATGCACAGGTGTGAGCACAGAAGGGTCTCACTGAGATACAAGTGTTCATAACATCCACCAGTAGACGGGTTAGGGTGTACAGAAAAAAAAAAAAAAAACAGCTGACCATCCATGTAAATGAAGAGCTTGTGATGGTGGAGTTTAGTATAATGGTTAAGGTGCTTGCCTTACAGACACAAGGTGCAGGGCTTGATTCTCATCTTTGGAAGGGAAACCGGCTAGAGTTACAATGGCCCACAATGGTAGCTAGCCTAGTACTTGCCTATGAATTACCTACAAATCCTTGTGATGAGTGGGGGAAGTGTCAGGAGTAGGGACTCGGGCAAGGTGAGCAGCAGTACCAATATTAATTCTCCCCTGTGGGTCCCCTGGGTTGCTAGTTGGGAAAGTTTATGACAGGAGATGGCTGTGAAGGGCTGATGGTCTACAGATGGCCCAGGCAGAAAACACCTTCATAACTGTTTGGTTGATGGTTCCCTCCTGCGTAGTCTTTCTGGAGTCAGTGGCTGCTGGTTACTGATAGGTAATTAATGGGCTTTGCTAATGGGGGGGTTAATTTCTATGGTTTTTGCCTACCCCTACCACTTTGCGACACAGTAAGACAGGCGTGCATTATTACCATGACCCTTCTTCTTATCATTATCACTATTATGATACAAACACCGAGAAATTAAACACTGATAACTTTTAACTCAGACTGAACTGAGACAAAAATGGTGCTTGTTTATACCTAACCATTTTGTCTGAAGAAGGAAACAGCTTTATTCAAGGCATAGTTCTTAGGTCAAACCATCTAAGATAAACTATTTCCTTATCATTCCCTCTTTTTAAGTATTCTCAAAATATTCTTTAGTGACTGCTTAATGCATATTTGAAAATTTCCTACCAATTTGACCTCTAGCTCTTCAGCTAAAAGACTGCTGTGAACATTAATAACTTTTTAAGGAAGTAATACTTACTCACATCCATCTTACAGTCTTTTTACAAGATCACTAGTCTGCATAGTCAATAATCTTCATAAACATCTTCATTTTTGGTTCTGTTAATAATATGTAGTTCATAATTCCATTCATTATTTCATATACTAACTTTAGATTTGTACAAAATAGCATCATCAGCTAAAGGCTTTGTATTTATATGAGGTAATTATTTTACTGTAACATTTATCTTTTCATTTACTTTCACCTATATTAGCAATTTAGTTATGCAGATACATAGTAAGCTACCAATGAAGGGAAAACATTGCATAGGGGGAATCAAAAAATACATGGTTAAGTATATTATGAAAAGAACAGTAAAATATATAAAATAATGCATTTACACATTTGACTACGTCGCAGTGGTACAGCGGTAGCATTGCTGCCTCACAGCAAGAGGTTCTCCTGTTCGATTCTCTGCTGGAGTGCCTTCTGTGTGGAGTCTGCATGTCCTCCCCACGGTCGAGTGGCCTCCGAAAGACATGCGTGAATGGGCATACCTTCGCTGAAGGCTGGGCGTCGGGCTGGCAACTCGGCACCATAAAAATCTACTTCCAATCATTAGCGGACCAGAGTTCCGCTGTGGCGACCCCTAACCGGGAAAAGCTGAAAAGACAAACAAACAATGCATTTACACATTTGTGAAATCCAGAACCATGGACAGCACTGGTGCATGTAATGAACAAAATGAACAGGATGCCTTAATAAGAAGGTACGTGGCATGGGAAGTGGTATCTTCCTTTGGGGAGAAATGGAAGAGGTGTGAATGCATATTTTGCAAAGTTCCCTACTTTTTTGCAGAAGGTGTTACAGTAGATGTCAAAGGATGTTATGAAGGAGTATAGGGTTACCTGGGTGCAAAATCAGTGGCATCAATAGTGTATATTCTGCTAGCTGTGAAGTTGAATTTTTAAAGACCATTGGTGAAATGATTGCATTTCCAGAAGGGATTACAGAGTACATGTGGACACTAGAATGCAGATACTAGTACTGTAGCAGGAGTACTAGGGGGTCCAAGGATGAGGTATGTCTCCAGAATGGGAAGGTACTTGGAAATATATATGAAAACACTGGGACATACATCTGTACCTAATATTACAGTACAGGGGGAGCAGAATCCATATTATTTGAACAGGAGTCAGATACAGTTTTATGGAGACTTTGTATAATGGCTGAATGAGAAATCAAATCAAGGTGCACCCAGCAGTGACACTAGATCATACTTTGATGAAATATGTTGTTCACTGCACAATACCTTCCTGTCTGAAAAGCTGTTGGAAGTTTCCTTCCAGTTCATTAAAATTGAAAAATGTACAATTATAGCTACATCTGGGATTAAACTGGAAGGCATTACTAATAGAGTGGCCTAAAATTAAGATAAAGGAAGTAGATTTACACACAGTGTCGATGGTACCAAACAGGTTCAGAGTTAGTTAATAGGCAAGTGGTACTGGGACCACTGAACAGCCTAGCCCAGTTTCCCAAATGCCCCAAAGCTCTGGCTGGTTAAGTGACTTGCTGAAGGTCCCAAAGTAGGCAAATGAAGGCTGAAGAAATAAAACTTTGTACCATAGGAAGTAGCTTGCCAGTTCATAGTCTTAATCCTCTATTCTAACTGTCAAACTCATGCAGGAAGGATTGTGCAGCTGGAGGAGAAGCTGCAGGACATGTTTTGGGATGGTGATGACACAGTTAGGGAGGAAATGAAAAGGTTAATACTAGAACTAGATCAGCAACATACAAAAAGACTATGAGCTCCTTCGACAGTCTTTAAAGGGAAAGCATGTTTAACCCTTTCTGGATTTTCAAAAGGGAGCAGGGGGCAAAAATGATTATAGCAAGTATGAAGAAGGAGACAGAGGGGGTCCAGGTGGGGATCCGGTTTCGATATAAGAGTATTTTTGAAGTATTATACAAAAGCTGTAGGAAGCCTAAATTAGGTAGGGGCAGAATGAATTTGTGAAGCAGAGTTGAAAACTTGGAGTTACCAAGCCTAGCAAAAGAAGAACTGGATACTTGAAACATGGACATTATTAAGAGATAGGTTTGAGGAGAAGTCACACAGTGATGGCTTACCAAGTGAATTTTCAAATCTGTAGTTAGAAGAATCAAGGTCTAAACTGGCAGATACAGAGTAATAAACAGAAAGATCTGAGGTTTCCTTTGTCATACAGACCAATATCTGTTTTACATTATAACTGAAAACGTTTATGGAAATATTGGCAAAGACAGTAGCAAAATTAGTCCCTAATCTGAGTGATTACTAGGATTTGCTGTAGGCAAGAGGAGGACCTGTTAGTAACAGTGAGTATTGATACAATGAAGTTCTTTGATAGAATGGAGTGTTGTACTACCTAATGCAAGTCTTTGCATTTGGGCTGAATGAGAATCTAGTGAATGAACTGATGGCAATATTGGATAAGCCAAAAACTAGTCAAAATGCATGCTGATAGATCATTACCATTACGAATACATAAGCAAACAAGGTGAGACTGTTTGCCATTTCAGTTTTTTTGTGTTGTATTTGTAACCCTTGGCTGCTTTGGTGAGGGCATTGAATTTGGAAAGGCATAGCCTGCAGGGTGAGGAATGTAAAACATCATTATTTGTAGATTACATATTGATTCATATGATATGCCCTAAGAAGAATATTGTTAAGTAATTTCAGATATTGAACAATTTTGTAAAATGTTGGGATGTAACTTAAAACAGGGTACATCAGACAGTTTACAAAAATACAACTATTTATGGTAGGATGACTATAACAAATATTTAGGAATACAGTTCAGGAATACACTGGAATGGTCAATAAATACAGCATATGATTAGCAAGGGAACTTAGGTAATGGGCCCAAACAATTAGAAAGGGAAAAGAAACAGACTGGGGTGAGCCCAGAAGAAGTTTGGACTGCAAGTCAATGGCTGCCATCCTGCCAGGTACGGATTATAGGCAAAGATAAAAGGACTGGGGAGTGCTAAGTGAAAGACCAGTTCTGGTAGAATTTTTAATTAAGTTTAGAACAGAAGCTGCCGTTAGATGTATGCATGCATGTACATATGCATGTATGTTTATGTACTTACTTATTTTGGTTTACTGGGTTAGTGCACTGATCAACACTGACCATGCTCAAGCACAGCCTGGGTGAAATACAATATATTACACAAGATAAATAAAAGGCATTTAGAGTAAACAGAGCTGTAATGAAATTCACTTAAGTAATGTTTCAGAAAAACATTAATTAATAGGGAATATAAAATTTTGCATGATAACTACAAGAATCAGAGTTAGAAAAGATCAGGAAGAGAGAACGGTGAAGCAATTTGCGAAAAAAAACAAACAAAAAAGCGGGAGTACATCTGTATGGCACAGAATTATGCAAAAACGTCCAGAAAGATTAGGATTTTTGCTTGGAAGTGTTTGCATAGGTATTTTTATATCCCAAGCAGACTTCAAAAATTTTTACCCTCAGACTGACAGCAAATGCTGGAGGTGTGATGAGAAAGATGCACGTAATTGTGAAACTTTTTTGAGAATGTAATGACCTGGCAGATTTTAAAAATTCCCCGCAGAGCACTTTGTCAGAAATGTTTGAGGATCAAATGGTCATAACTAAGAAAATTATTATTTTTGAGCTGGGATATAGGATCTGAATTACCCAGACACACTACAGCATTACTAAGTTTAATGCAACTGGCTGCCAAAATATAGCAATTATTATGAAATGGAAATCAGAATCTAAACCAACTGTAACTGAAATGCTGAATAGCTTAAAGGAGATAAAAGAACTTGAGGTAGGATTTTTAGAAAAAAAAAAGTGCAAATTATATAAAAAATAAATAGAATTTTTGGGGACAATGTATCATAGGTTCATAGATTCATAGGTGTTTACTAGGCTAATGACCACAAGGGCCTTTTTAAGCCTAGCCATGCATCCCCAATCTCTGACAAGTTCTGATACCCTTGATAAGTGTAAGCATGGGCCTGGGAGATGAACCATTTGCAGGTTACCTGCGTCCATTAGATACATAGGTGCCAAACCAAGGATGGATTTCCAGTTTCCCATCCAATTGTCCAAGTTGCACTTGAACTGGGTTAGGGAGGAATTCTGCTTCACATGGATGGGGAGCCTGTTCCACAGATGCAGTAGTCTCTGGGATAAATACCTATCTCTCACGTAGGTCCTATGTATATCAAAGGCAAGGT
The DNA here is from genome assembly GCF_019279795.1 of Protopterus annectens. Lineage (NCBI taxonomy): Eukaryota > Metazoa > Chordata > Ceratodontiformes > Protopteridae > Protopterus > Protopterus annectens. Next base: position 65,415,838 of record NC_056740.1, on the reverse strand, counting down.
TTAAGTTTGTATTACGGGTAATTCTGGTGCTGTTTCTTTTATGGATAAGCAGGAGGTCCATCAGAGTGGGGTTTGACAATGACTTGTATGCCAGGCATAGATATCTCCTCAAAAGCCTGTAAGAGACAGAATATAGGGATAGGGCCTTGAGGCGGTCTGCATAGGACATTTTACTTATGCCCTGTATTCTTTTAGTGAGGGGCCTCTGCGGACATTCTAATTGTTGGATATGCCTTATTAGATACATACCAAAGGGGACATTGTACTCAATGACAGGTCTGATGAATACCAAATACAGTGGAACAATGAAGTCCTTGGACTTAAATGCCATACCTTTGTTTATAAGTTGCGCAACATAGAATGATTTCCTCACCACTGTAGACACATGATGGTCAAAGGCTAGATTACTATGTGTGTCCCTAAGTCTCTGACTACTGGGTCAACTCTAAGGGATGTGTTGTCAATATGATAGTTACCAGGGATGGATGACTTCCTAAAGGATACTATTATGCATTTGCTGGTATTTAGTTTTAGTCCATGGCTCTGATACCAGTTGTTTGTCTGTGTCAGCCCCTCCTGGAGAACATCTGTGTCAGTGAGAGATTAAATGACAGCTCCTAATTTGCAATCATTTGCAAATTTAGTCAGCCAGAGACCACTGACATTGGCCTTGATTTCTGAGAAGTAAATGCCAAAAAGGAGCAGTCCAAGGACTGATCCCTGAGGGACTCCACTTGTGACTGGCCTCATTGTAGAGGTGGGCTCCCCAATTCTAACTTCCTGCGTTCTGTCTGTTAACCATTTGGCTATCCACCGGGCGCATATGGGTTTGTACCTAACATGTAGAGTTTGTCAACAATACCCAAGTGGGGTATTGTGTCAAATGCCTTGGCCAGGTCAAGGTAGGCAATGTGAATGATTTTGCCCTCATTCATTACTTTGATGATCTTCTCAAAGAAGTTCCCCAGGCTGAGTAGGCATGATCTGCCCTTTACAAAAAAAAACAAACTGGGTTGGGTCCAGTGTCTGAAGGTTTACTATATCTCTATTGATCATTTCCATGATAATTATTTTCATGGCTTTACATACAAGACTGGTGAGTCTTATGGGTTTGTAGTTTCCAGGGTCTGTAGTTGGCCCACCTTTGTGCAAAGGGACAACTGTTGCCTTTCTCCATTCATGAGGCATGAAACCTGATTGGAGGCTACAGTTAAACAGTAATTCCAGAGGCCCTGATTGGTCATGTTTCATGCTATTTAGAAGGCATCCTGAGATATTGTCTGGGTCCATTGATGCAGTGTTCTTGGTCTTAGAGGGAGCATTAAGGACCAGTTCCATAGTAAAGAATAATGTTCAGAGGAGGAGCAGTGAGATTTCAGGGAAGGCAGGAACTGAGTAATTTATATAACAGAGTGAATGATCTTTTTTTTAACAAGAAACATCTTTATTAAATTATCACTTATGACATAGGTAATCACACATTTATAAATGAAAACAAACCATATAAACATAATTTTAGTAGCAAACATTATGCATCATTTATAATCTATCCAGTCATTGACACTCAAACATTAAATAGCTCATTCAAATCCTGCCTTCTTTTAAACCTTGTTCCTCCTCTGCATGCGTTGTTCCCACAATTCCCATATTTTCTATGCAATTTGCTCATACTCATACCCATTTACAGTTGTTTTATCTCTGTTACTATAATCACAACTTATAGTAAAGTTAGTTTAGACTCTGATTTCCATTTTCTACTAATTGCTTTTTATGGCAACCACCATAATTGGACTCAGCAAGGTCTTACTATGTCTAGGCAATTACAATCCTCTATCATACCTTAAAAAATAATTTCCTTAGTTAACACCAATTTGCTTATCCAGTATCTCTGACAGAGCAGTCTACAGGGAATCTTTAAAGTCTGCCAACTCATTACACTCCCAGAAATATGATCCCAATTACCTCTTTCTCCCCCATCACACCTCCAACATTTGCTATCTACCTGAGGAAAAATTCTTTGGAATCTACTTGGGGTATAAAAATATATATGTAAACACTTCCAAGCAAAGATCCTAAATCTTCTAGACTTTGTTGCATATTTGGGAGACATACATATATCCCCCAGTGGTTCGTTGTGAATTGCTTATCATACCTTTCTTCTCAATCCTTAACCTCCTCTGATTGATTCTTATACTTATCGTACAATATTTTATATACTCTACTAATTATCCTTTTTTAAAAGCGGCTTCTGTTCTAGATTCTACTAAAAACTCTACCAGGGCTGATCTTTCGCTTAAGATCCCCCTGTTTCTTTCTCTTTGTATATACTCTGATATCAATCCTCCTATTTAAGCATTTGTAACCATGTCATATTTTAAAATGTGCAGATTTTATAAATGTGTTCGATAGATGTATAAATAACTAAATAAATAAATGAATTAGGCAAATAATGCTCTTTGAAAAAATGATAAACAGATTCATAGACACTTACTAGACATGCAGTCCAGGCGAATATTAAGGGGTATAGCCTAACTTACATAATTGCCAAAGAACACTGATCAAGTGACCCGATCAGAGTCACACATTAAACAAATGCAAGCTGATGGAATTAAATCTTAGACTAAATGAAGCAACTCATTAAAAGTTCATAGCCCTTGTCCTTTGCAGTAAATGCATTATGAAACCTACAAATAGAAAGTAATATGTTTAGAACTGGACCAAGGAATACAGATAGTGCATTTTTGTGAAGTTATTATCACATGCATTTCAAGCATTTCCAGCAATTATCAAGGAATTGTGAAAAGCCAGTAAAAAATATGACAATGGTCTACATAATGAACAGGGTAAGTCTACAGCAGCTTGGAATTCAAACAGCATTGCCTAAACAAAAAGAGAAATTTTAACATCCTGTAGCCAGAAATATATTATGAGTTGGTGCCAGTGAAAAATTGCATCTGGTTTCATTTCAGAAATGCAGTGACAAATTTAAAAGAATTGTAAAAGAAATGACTGGCAATTAACAGAATGTTGAAATGTTGACACTATGGGGGGAGGGGGCAGTGTGAGGAGGAATAAGTGACCTTATACAGTGAAATCAGCATTAGGCTTTGTACTAAATTTGTTAAATACAGAAGTGATACACGAGAGGATGAATTATGTACTATTAAATGATGACAGTAGAGGTGTATTAATGGAAGAAATGGGGCTTAGGCACTGTATAGAAATGAAAGTTAAGGTGATATACTGGGAGCAACTAGGAGTCAGAGAGAATGGGCCTCTTAAGAGCAGGTACAACAGAAATATGTACTTCAGTGATATCTGTAAATTGTGTTTGAGGGGATAATACAGTGTGGAATACTTGAAGGATACATTATTTTTAGAAATGCAATGCAATCTTTGGTCATTTTTAAAGCTGTCAGACTTTATGGATGAAGTGGAGCAAATATTATCTGTGTTATGGAGGCAAGAAATAAAAATAAAAAATAAATGTCATTAAGACACAATAATGAGTACAATAATGCAATTAAGTATTACAAAGTGGGAAGAAAACATATACATCTTGTAATGTTAGTTGCTAAAAAGTTATAAACAGAAACTGGAAGCTTGAGGAACCACCAGAGGGAAACAATGAGCCATAACTACAGAAAGACCAGAATAGCAATTAGAATATCTCAGGAAAATATGCTGCTAGCACATTACCTTGCAGATTCTATATAGAAATTCAACACTGGAATAAAACATATAAGGGACTAAGTTTAGTAACAGGAGCAGAATAGGGGAGATTCATAAGAGGTTTCACAGCTATAGTCACCTTGTCTATTAGGATTAGCCATTTAAAGTAAAAATAATAGTCCAGCCTATTTAATTTAATTTGATTGTTTAATATGCTTTTTAATATGCTTATTGAGGATCAGTGTTTCCTTTTTAGAAATTTATGCCTCTACTTTGATAGCTGTGTGTGAGCGACTCCTTTGTGAGCCTCCTGGTTACAGGTGAGGCCAGACGTTCAGCCTGCCCCTGTGCCATCACATTGTGTGTGAAAGACAGATGCATGTCTTCCAGTGTTAGCTTCTGGCAGTGCCAATGTGTCATTTTACTGTGCCATATGTACGCTGCCATCACAGCTGACAAAAGGCAACCTGCTGACATCAGACATGTGCCATCCTCTCAAGACGGACTCTTCACCTGTGGAAACTGTGAAAGTTAAGGATAACATACCTGTGACAGCACAGGAACGTGTACCTCAGACACCAACAACACTTGACACACATAATTGTACATAGTACAATCTGTGAATACCATATGGACACACATATCTTGTGGTATAGGGTGGTGTAGTTGCAGCCCTAACACACTTAGAGAAGATATATGCAGAGGAATTTTGCTGAATATGTCCCACTCACATGCAGGTTACTGTCCCACTCATATGCATGTTAATGTGACACTCACATGTGTGTTACTGCACACTCACATGCAGGTTACTGTCATGCTCACATGCAGGTTGCTGTACAACATGGAACAGTACCTGTTATTACTATGCTGGTAGATTGCCTACAGGCACTCATGCAGTTGATCCCTTCCCAGCTTCAAAATCCAAGCCTCTGCCATGTATGAGAGTCTGCTCACCCTCCCCAAATAGGGATATTAGGAACTCTTCCACCTCTCTAAGTTGCTTCTCAGTGAGTGGTCCACCTCCTGTGGACACGTCCCTAGAAATGCCCTGTGCTTCAGTCTTCACATGAAACATTATATCATTTATCCTCTGTCACACCTCTGTCTTTTCACTGTCTTGATAGTGTACTAACTTTTTCCTGACTTTGTTTACACCAGCTGAGGAGTAAAAACTTAATAGGAACGCCATCCTCAGGAGGACTAAACACCTGTCCCAGAGGTAGGGTCTGTGTGCTGTAAGCATTACTTCAATCTACTACTGGAATTCTAGTTCCCACATAGACGTGCCATGATGTGTTCTACTTTTTGTCTTTCTGTTGTTTTCTCATCCTGCTACAGGTTTAACTGTGGTTGCCGAAAAGAAGAATCAGGTTGCACCTGGGTTTGCATCAGCTGATGCAGCTGGTGTTGGGTTACCAGAGGTGAACAGGTCTGCTTTTCAGCCAGGAGATGGAGGTCACCCTACAAATTCAACCTGGAAGTCCCTCTTACTGCCTCTAAAGCCACTTCTTAGGAGGTGACAGGGGTTCCTCTTCTGATGATGGCTTGAATGGATTGTCTATGATCACCCAATATCAAGTGAGATGGCTGTTTTTTTTTTTCTAGGTTCACAGGCACTTAGATACATGTCTGAACACCGTGGAGTTCAGGCACAGCTGGTAGATCCATGTGACCTAGCCACTGAGCTGACTCTTGTCTGGATGAGATATTGTTTGAGATGCTTTGGCAGGCTCTGTGTAACCTACCCTATTCTCCCATCCAGGTGTTCCCTCACATTATGCATTGTTCTCCATGTTTTGTTTGTAGTCCAACCTTCCTCATCACTAGGTGTCCATCTTCTGTATGTCCATGTCCCACTATAGATTTCCCCACTTTATGGCTAAACCACCACTGTTTACATAGGTTCATAGGTTCATAGGTTCATACTAGGCTATCTGCCCTAGGACATTTATAAGCCTAGCCAGAGTGTGTTTGGCTTTCGCCACCCATTTTAAATTAATTTTGCTATGCCTTTTTTTGAGGTTAGTATACTGTGCCTCTGTCTAACAGTGACACAGAAGTGATAGCCGGGGTAAACCTACGACCTCCCATCCACTCATCAAGATTCCTCTTGAAGAGAGTCAATGTGGGACTCTGCCTAACCTGGACTGGGATTTTATTCCAGAGTGAAGGGAGCCTCTGGGTTATGAATCTGTCCCTCCAGCATGACCTATTTATTTCAGTGCTGAGGTTCAAGTCTCGAGCCAGAGCTCGATGGGATTTGGATTTTCTGAGGTGCAGCATGTCCATTAATTCCGGGTTGGACATGGCTTTATACGTCAGGCACAGATCGCCTTGTTTCCATGCACATGCTCCTTATTACTTTTCTCATCTACTCCTTTTCTTCATATATGTATAAAAAGGGTAGCTGTCCCACAAAAAATACTCTTTTTCCCCCCCACTTATCATTCCTTATGGCTATTACCCTTGTGTGTTTTCCTCTGTTTGTTATTCCCCGTTCTCTAATCTCTGTATATCCCCATTTTCTCTCCATTTATATGATGAGTTGTCTTGGCACTTTCCTGTCCTGGCCATCTTTGTTCTGCTCACGGTACCTGAGTTGCAGCAAGAGGTACTCCATTGCATGTGTGACCATGCAGTGCTTCATGCATGCTTCCTGTTATGTTTAGTACCACTGCCCTTTAGCTACTGTTCACTAGAATGACTGCTGTCATTAATGCAACTGCATCATTTACTGTGCAGACTTTTTCTTGGATTCAGGCGCTATGGGTTGCATTATGCTAAGTTATCTTTGATATTTAATGCTGCTCAGTGGCAAAGTGAACATTTCTAAATACCCGCATATATTTCTTTCAGATGAGTTCAGTTTATCAGTTGCAATTCACAAAAATATCTTTTTTATACTCTGATATGATCCTGATGTATGTTTTAGTTTAAACAACCTCAAAATGAGTTTTGAAAGTGACCTTTCAAGAAAAATACATTATATAAAGTCCATTTTATCTACTCTGTAAAAACAACCAAAAAAAGAAAAAATTGATTTCAATCTAATAATGCAATCTATGCCAAATGTAAACAAGGAAGAAATGGAATGCTATGAACAAAAGAAATGGTATGCCACATCTGAAAGAGAGCATTACAACCCCCCAACCCCCTGTGTGATGTCCTCCCCGGTAAGATTGAACATAAAGCAGTCCCATTTGATGTAATTATAAGATCAGATACCCAATCGAGATCAAAAATGTTTAAGAAATTTTCAAAGATAATTACCTCCTACTAAGTGATGGTATAAGAAGTTTCAAAGCCCCCTTGAACGCAGATAACACGGACTCTTATGCAGAGGTGTGCACCAATGCCCTGTATAACCACTTAGGCAATTGTTTAGAATTGGCTGTACCTGGTCAGATTAAGACCAGGTCTTGCTAAAAAGAAACAAGCCACACTGGTGGACCCCTAGTATAAACAGGCAATATTACAAGAGGAAGAAACTAATGCCCAAGAACAAGAGAGAACTGGCTCAGCAGAGTAAGAAATCCCTCTGTAGCATAAACAAACAAATCTGAGATCTTGTCAAGTCCTCTAAAGTTACTTACAAAGCAAAAATAGTTTCTCTAGCTAAGGATAATCACAAAGAATTCCTTAACTTCATACGAAATCTAAAAGCCAATACTTACTATGCACTGAACTGGTTGTGCATGGCACCACACACACTCAGCCGGAGGTAATAGCCAACTTACTAGCTGACAGATTTGGAGCAAGCTTCATCCTCTGTCCCTCCAGTCATCCTCCAAAGTATATCTGCCACCATTCCTCAGTCTGTTATCTCAAGAGCGCAGGTCATCTCAGCGCTCTCTATGGCTAAAAACACAGCATCAATGGGACCACTGATAGTATAGGCCAAAACTTCCTATAAATGTCTGTGGCAACTTTCATATTACTAGCGTATTTAACTGAGAGATCTTTGGACAGATTAGGGCCCATTAAACATGGGAGATATACATCTAATAGAACTGTATGTAGAATGCCAGTTAAATACGCTAGTAATATGAAAGTTGCCACAGACATTTATAGGAAGTTTTGGCCTATACTATCAGCGGATCCAGAAGTCATGAATATAGTGGGTGCACAACCCTCATTTGTATATAAAAACATTAAAAAGAATGTTATGTTATTCTAGAAATGGTAGGGAAGAATCTAATAAGGGGGTTAGTGTATGTAAAAATTGTAATTTTTGTCAATATATAGACACTACAGATAAATCTGTCGACCCAGATTTGGGTAAGAACTTCTGGTTTCATGCAAAAGGTACTTGTGATTCTGAACATCTGGTATACCTTGCCTATTGTGTGGCCTGTATGGCCTTTTATATAGGCAAAACAAATAGAAAATTTAAATTTCGAATAAGGGAACACTTATATAATATACAGAAGCAGGTCACTACGAATGCTCTAGCGAAACATATTATGAGCACTTCACATGCACATACTTTTAGGTTTATAATGGTGGAAAATACTAAATTAACTAGTAGAATTGGGGATGTTAAAAACAAGATGGAACTTAACGAGACCAGATGGATAGTTAGATTGAAAGCCCATGAAGGCAAGGGACTTAATGACAAAGTACCCATTAAACCTGTGTTAAAAAATAGACTACTTAGAACTTAATTGATGTGTTTATGTATGCTCTTAGATTCATGTAATTTATATATTTATAGATGAATTTGATACATTTTTATTGTTCCTTTAAGGTTTTAATTGTTTTGATTGATTGATCAGTTGATTGCATTTAATATTTAGGTTCATAGGTTCATAGGTTCATACTAGGCTATCTGCCCGAGGGCATTTACAAGCCTAGCCCATCGTTTTGTGGCTTACGCCACCCCTTTAGTATGGGGAACTATACCCATTATTTTGCTGTGCCTCTGTCGAGCAGTGACACTGAGGTAATCCCTGGGGTATATCTGCGATCTCCCATCCATTGGTCAAGATTTCTCTTGAACAAGGCCAGCGAGGTGCTCTGCCTCACATGTACCGGGATTTTGTTCCACAGCATAGGGAGTCTTTGGGTGATGAATCTATCCCTCCAGCACGCCCTATTAATAGCCGTGTCAAGGTTTAAGTCTCCCGCCCTTGTGGCTCTGATGGATCTAGATTTTTTGAGGTGAAGCATATTCATCAAATCTGGGTTTGACATGGCCTTGTATGTTAGGCAAAGGTCACCTCTGAGCAAGCAGTAAGCGACTGAATAGAGCTGGAGTTCTTTCAGTCGGGCAGCATAGGACAGATTTTTGGAAGTTCATGTAGTGTGATTGCTATTATGTCTGAAGAAGCAGTGGGATACACTGCGAAAGTGCTCACATCTCTTGTTTAAATAAAGAAGTTTATCTACATTGTGTCATCGTTCAGCCTTAGCACAAAGTATTTTGTTTATTGCTATTTGGATTATGTTGGTGCTTTGACGTTTATCCAGAGGGTATTGGTTGGTGTTTTGTTTGTGACATCAACATAATACACTCACTCTATATAACAGAAGCCATTATATATGAATATACCAATAAAGAGTTTGAGAAATATCCACTTATTTTACTATGTATAAATCTTACTGTGATAAGTCCACCAAGGAGCTACTTTTTTAAAATTTGATTCAAATATCCAAACAAGATAAAAAAATAAAAAAAAAAACTCAGTACATGGTAAAAAATAACTCACTACAAACTTAGAATTCTGTGAAGAGCCTCCTGTTTTTTTTACCACTTACTTATGTAAAACCACTGTTACATCCTATCTTCTAACAAGTGTTCTGTATGCCTCACACATCCCAACTACATAAACGGGTGCAGTACTATAATAAAATTGCTAAATTTGCTGCATATATGGCTTACTGTTCCCATCACTGCTTGGCTCTCAGAAAATTAAACTGGCTTGCATTCTGCAACTACTTCAGCTTTTCTCAGTTAAAAGTGGTTCATAACAGCTTATGCTTTCCAAACAAGTGCCCCTCCCTAAATTCCTTTCCTCATGGTACATTCCTACAAGACCACTTCACTATGCAAATAACAATCTCCTTGTTGTTAAAAATCAAACAATTCTTATGTGGACTACTTATATTCCAGTTATATCTCTTAAGTTGTGGAATTCATTGATTATATCCTTTAGACAAGTAACCTCAACCAAAATATTTAAAGACAAACTAAAGGTCTTTCTACATAGTTCCTGGCTCTGTTCTTGTAATCACTCTCCAGGTTAGCAAACTTACTGACAATTTTCTCCTCCTTGTTCAACTTACCTTTTCAAAACATCTGTACTGTATATTAAGCAATCTCCTATCTTAATCTTAGTCATTCTTTCATTCAAACTCCTCTTCTCCTTTTGTCTTTTCCTTTTCTCTTCTCTTAGAAGTCACCTCTGTTAATTTAATTATTATATTTCATTTATTTTTCCATTATAAATTAGGAACATTCTCACTATTTATATAATTACAGTCTATGCTAAAAATTGTACTATGAGCTTTTCTCTCCAGGCCTCCACTGAAAAGGGCAAGCTAGACTACCCCAAAGAAACAAATAAATAAACAAAGATAAGACACATTTCCTGTTATACTGTATATGAACAGTCAGATGAATTGCATAATGCATTTTGAAAAGGTATTATCAATGACTAAGGTGAATGATCTTAGGTAAAATGAGCAACATTGGTGAAGACTGTGGCAGCATACATTATGAATCACACAAAAAGTTTTTAATTCATACTTTCTACAGCGGAAAACATTAAAGACAATCTGCTGGAATTCTCATTTCAGATAACCTTGTTAACATTTCCAGGTATCTAGAAATTCTCTTACATAGAAGATGCATGTGAAATAAACTGCCAAAACCTTAATACGTGCTTCAATTATACTAAAGTCTTTTAAAATGTCTTGTTGTTTACTTAATAGAATAAAAGTCATAGACCTCAAGTACCTTAGTTATCAAAACCAATTAGTCAACCTCTTTCCATTTAATATATTCTCCACTGTGTGATCATCATTTGGTCTTTAGGGCCATGAAAGATGCCATCCTCCCCGACCTAGTTATTTGTTTGTAGAACTAATGGTTCCTCAACCACACATACAAAGAACCTCAATCTTTTCTAACAAATTAACAGATCACACCGGAATGACAAGTTCTTATTTCAGCATATTTCCTACTTGTGGAATAAAATTTCCCTGTATTACACAGTAGAGTAGCACCCTAAAAACATTCAGGACTGACCTAGACAACTGTTGGGCGCTGACAAATTCTTACTGCGCCTAGCTTGTTTCCCCCTCCTTGTGGCAAGAGGGAACTCATGAAGCTGGGTGCTCTAGGCTAGCCTGAAAATTGTCTAGTGACTACCAATAAGCCTAAATATCTTGCTGATTTTTCCAAATTTATTTTCTCTTCCAAATTATTCAGCTTTCAAATGACAAAATTTACACCAATTTCAAAAAACGTATGCAGACACTTTGAACAGCACACTACCCATTGAGTCCTTCAACATTTTAGCACATACTAATAATCAAATAGGATTTACCCTTTCAAAAATGTTACTTTCAAGTGCATTCAACTACCAGTAACATTGCACAATTTCTCTACTCTGAAAGAAGGTGAGATATTTCAGCTCAGTTCATTTGTAAATACAGTTCAAAGCAGTACAGAAGAAAATATCCTTCTGACTTCAGAATAAAATCAGATCGTTAACTAGAAGCTTCACCAAAAGAAATTGAAAACAATCCTGTGTGAGCTAGTTTTATTTTCAAAGCCAAATCACTATGATTGTTCAAATTAACCTGTAAAATCTGAGGACTCACATTTTTTGAAATACAAAAAGAATCACAGACATAAATCTTGTCCTTTCTGACTAGTAAAGTTACAGCACATCATTTCTTTGCTGTTTTGCTGAAGCAGTTTTCAGCGAACTAAAATGGTCCCATATATGCAAATGGTGTCCACAGCATGGTATTATTGTCTTTATTTGCCTTCCAACATATTACATAGTGATGCATTCAAGAACAACTCTAACTCACTCTCCCTTTATTTGAATGTGTATGCTCCCTCTCTCTGTGTATGTATGTATGTATGTATATATATATAAATATATATATATATATATATATATATATATATATATATATACCCTTATATGAAAAATATTGGTGAGGAACTTTTGGGGTCTCTCCAATTGCTGCAGATGTCGGGTGAGATATATACTACCTGTGTGTGTGTGTGTGTGTGTGTGTGTGTGTGTGTGTGTGTGTGTGTGTGTGTGTGTGTGTGTGTGTGTGTTGTGTGTGTGTGTGTGTGTGTGTGTGTGTGTGTGTGTGTATATATACGTATGTGAGTGTGTGTGTGTATACGTGTGTGTGTGTGTGTGTGTGTGTGTGTGTGTGTGTGTGTGTGTCTACGTGTGTGAGAGAGTGACTTTGTCTGCGTATGTAGAATGTACTTTTGGCAATATCCATAAAACATTTCCTGACATTCCTATAAGTGTATTTATACTGGGGTGTCAGTACACCTACTTCTATATATGTAAACATTTTGTTTAAAGAATTTCCACACACACCTGTATGTCACTTCAGTGATATTTCTTCTCTATACTCATACTTGTGCAACTGACATTGTATTTCCACACAAAACTGCTTATTTCCAAATTTTTACCTACCACACTTTACCATGGAGGTGTGTACTTCTACATAATATTCAGAGGTATGTCATTCTGCACAGAGCAACTTGTATTAGTGAATAATGAGTACAGCATTTTCAAATTTCACCTCTAGCAATGTAGAATTCTGAATTTGAAGTACAGCATTTCAGAAATTACATTCTGATTTATGTGCATATTACAATTATGCATATGCTTTCCAGTTTCATACAGTCGTGTGCACATCTTAACTAGTTATATAGCATTTTTAATTTCTCCATATAGTGACATATTGTTGTGAAGTCAGAAAACGGCATTTCCAAAATTCTCATATAGGAATGCATACTTCTCTTTTACCAAGATATACTCTGGAATGTGGTGCTCACTTTGGTGTGCCTAATTTTCCAGCATTGAAAGCTTATCACTGTAGACTGCTTGACAAGTTCCCACCAGTTTGGTTACAAATTAAAAGCCTAGTCATAATGATCCTTAGATATGAAGTTCTGGATTTAAATGTGGATTTTTTTTTATCTAGGGCTCAAATTTAGCTTATTAATAGGAGGATCTTTGTTTACATCTTAAGCAGTTCTCTTTGTTAATGTAGTACATATTGCTTTTGTATGCTGCTTAATATGTGACAACATTTGTGATTTTGAGGTGCAGTGAAAATGGAAATTGTTGTTAAATATTAAAGTTTTTTTTTTTTATTCTGCAAGAAAATGTTACCAAAATACACAAGGTATTCCAGAATCTTTTATACAGCAATATGAATTTATGAAGACTGTAAATTCAAAATGTGGAAATAATAGTAAAAGGATCCTTTCCAAAAAACTTCTTGCTCTATACCAAGCCTTATTTACAAATAAAGATTATGTATTTTACATACCAGTGTTTATCTTAAATATAGAAAGTTATTGCCACTATTTTAAAAAAGATGATCCATTTCTCAATTCATGTAAGGTTAAGTTACTAAAACTGTTACAAACTTACAAATATTATAAATGTCTTACTTTCACTAAAATGAAGAACAAGAATAAAAATATGCTTTAAAATATTTAAGGAATAGTGTAAAAGTAAAGCCTTTCTGTGGGTCCAGAATTAACCAAAACATTAGCAAATATTTTAGCCAAAATGAAACACAAGACCTGGAACTCCTTTGGAATCAACTACTCTTTTCATATGGCACAGAATAATGACTGTTTATATATTCTCATTAAATGCACATCCAGACTTTTTTTCTGAGAGAATTTTCTGGTTTTGATCTGCGTTGTCGCCTCACAATAACACGCTGTCTGGTTTGATTCTCAGCTAGAGCGTCTTCTGCGTGGAGACATGCATGAATGGGCATACCTTCGTTGAAGGTTGTGCATCATGGCTGGTAACTCGGCACGTAAAAATCAACTAGCAATCATTAGCGGACCGGAGTTCTGCTGTTGCGACCCCTAACCGGGAAAAGCCGAAAAACACAACAACATTAGGAAAAGGGAAACATGAACCACATATATAAGACTGCACCAGGGAGAATGGTACATGTGGACCAGCAGCAGGCATCTGGGGATACTGGCAGCCTGATGTCATGCTCCATCATCTCCAGCAGGGATCATGGAATAACTGTTAGCAATGCACACCCCATCACACACACACACACACACACACACACACACACACACACACACACACACACACACACACACACACACACACACACACCCCTCAGGAAAAGAGCTGGTTCTGGCTGATCATTTACCATCACATGTATCCTCCAACCTTTGAGCTGCTAATTGGTCCTAAGTATCTATAGCACAGACAACAGCACTTCATCTGCACAAATGGGCTAATCCTAAATTATACATTTAGAAGTGAAAGTGCAATAGCAACACATTAAGTGATCAGCCTATCACACATGAGAAACACCTCTGTATTCTAGCTAAAAACATGTATGATATTACTTGCAATCTTCTTATTAGTTACACTCTGTATTCACTCAGGGGCCCCTGTTTCCTTATTAGTTACACTCTGTATTCACTCAGAGGCCCCTGTTTCCTTATTAGTTACACTCTGTGTTCACTCAGTTTCCCGTTTCCTTATTAGTTACACTCTGTGTTCACTTGGGGTTCCCTGTTTCCTTATTAGTTACACTCTGTATTCACTCAGGGGCCACTGTTTCCTTATTAGTTACATTCTGTATTCACTCAGGGGCCCCTGTTTCCTTATTAGCTACACGCTGCATTCACTCTAGGTCCTCTGTTTCCTTATTAGATACACTCTGCATTCACTTGGTTTCCCCTATTTCCTTATTAGTTACATTCTGAGTTCACTCTGGGTCCTCTGTTTCATTATTGGTTACACGCTGTGTTCACCCGAGGGCCCATTTCCTTATTAGTTACACACTGCATTCATTCCATTTCCTTATTAGTTACACTCTGAATTCACTCTAGGTCCTCTGTTTAACTATTAGTTACCCTCTGTGTTCACTCAGTTTCCTCTGTTTCCTTATGAGTTAAACTCTGCATTCACTTGGTTTCCTATTTCCTTATTAGTTACACTCTGAGTTCACTCTGGGCCCCCAGTTTCCTTATTAGTTACACTCTGCATTCACTCTGGGTGGCCTGTTTCCTTATTAGTTACCCATTGCATTCACTCTGGGTGGCCTGTTAACTTATTAGCTACACTCTGTGCTCATTCTCTGTCCCCTGTTTCCATTAGTTACACTCTGAGTTCACTCTATGTTCCCTGTTTCCTAATTATTTGCACTCTGTGTTTACTTGGGTCTCCTGTTTCCTTAGGAGTTACACTCTGTGTTCGCTCGGGGTCCCCTGTTTCCTTATTAGTTACACTCTGAGTTCACTCGGGGTCCCCTTTTTCCTTATTAGTTACAGTCAGCATTCACTCAGGGTCCCCTGTTTCCTATTAGTTCATGGGTTCATAGGTGTGTACTAGGCTAATGGCCCTAAAGCCTTTACAAGTCTAGCCCACAGAAAGTGCCCTGGCATCGTGCTGCCCGATGTTAGTTCCTAGTGCCTCTATTAAGTACAGCCACTGGAATGATCCCTGGGGTAAACTTTCTATTTCCCATCCACTCATCAAGATTTCTCTTGAAGAGGGCCAGTGAGGTATTCTGCTTGACATGTATGGGATGTCTATTCCAGAGCATGGGCAGTCGCTAGGTTATGAACCTGTCCCTCCAGCATGTTCTGTTAATTGTGGTAATGAGGTTGAGGTCTCTGGAGTGTGTGGTGGGGAGGGATTGGGATTTCTTAGATGTAGCATTTCTAACAGAGCTGAGTCAAACATGGCTTTGTAAGTCAAGCAGAGATTGCCTCTTAGTAGACGATATGAGAAACAGACTAGCTGGAGTTTTTTGAGCCTGTCCATGTCGAACATGTGTTTAAGGCCTAGAATCCTCTTTGTGAGGTACTTTTGTGGCCTTTCCAGCTGTTGCATGTGTCTAGTGAGGTACATGCTAAATGGGACATTATACTTGATGACTGGCCTAATGAGGGAAGAGTAGAGAGAGACAATGACCTCTTTCTTCCTGGATGCAAAACCCTTGGTAATGATATGTGACACAAAGAAGGACTTTCTGACCACAGTGTCAATGTGGTGGTTGAAGGAGAGGTTGTTGTCAACCTGTGTCCCCAGATCTCTTAGAATGCCTTCAGTGTTCAGTGGGCTCCCATCGCTGTGGCAATTAGTGGGAACTGAGTTGTTCCCAAAGGGGATGATGAAATTTTTGGCATTTAGCTTAAGGCCATGGTTTCGACACCAGTCACTGGTCTCAGTGAGGCCTTTCTGTAGGATGTCTACATCACTTGGGGAGTTAATAATGGCTACCAGCTTGCAGATGTCTGCAAACTTGGACAGCCAGAGTTCCTTCATGTAGGCCTGGACTTCTGAGAAGTAGATGCCAAACAGGAAAGGACCCAGGACCAATCCCTGTGGGACTCCACTCATGACTGGTCGGCAGTCAAACTTGGAGTCCGCTACTTTCACACTGTGGGTTCTATCTGTGAGCCAATTTGCAACCCACCTAGTGATATAGGGGTTGATGCCTAGTTTGGTGAGTTGATCAATAATTCCTGAGTGGGGAATGGTATCAAAGGCCTTGGCCAGATTGAGGAAGGCTGTATGAACTGCCTTGCCCTCAGCCACAGCTCTGGTGACTTACTCAAAGAAGTCAACCAGGTAGAGTCATGAGCTACCTTTCACAAAACCAAACTGATTGGGATCTAGAGTTTGGAGATTCCCTATATTTTTGTTAATTAGGTCCATGATGATGCGGTCCATGATGATGCACTCCATAGCCTTACATATCAGACTATTAAGACTAATGTGGCCATAATTCCCAGGGTCTGTAGTTGCTCCTCTTTTATGGAGAGGATGGCTGTAACAGTGTGCCATTCAGTAGAGCCAAAGCCTGAGGTGAGGCTGTGATTGAACAGGGCACACAGATGTGGTGCCAGTTCACTTTGTAGTTCACGCAGAACACATCCAGGGATATTGCCGGGCCCCATGGTAGCTGTATTCTTGGCCTTGGACAATGCAGCTTTAACCTGTGCTTCAGTAATGCTAGGTGCCTGGCATTCCTCCGGTATTGTGATTGGTCCTTTGGGGGGTTAGAAGGGTAAAGTAGGCACTGAAACTGGTGACCAGTATGTTGGCAATATCTGTTAGCTCAGTATAGGAGGTACCATTGTGCAGTAACTTAGAGCAAACCTGGGTATTGTCATGGAGATTCTTGATATAACTACAGAAGGTTTTGTGGTTGTTTTTAGTGTCTGCTGCAATTCTGTCTTCATAGCTGGCTTTAGAGGTTTTGATGAGGGATCTCAAGTTTTTGTTGAGGCTAATAAGGGAGGTTTTCCAGTCTTGGGACTTCACCTTTTTCTGCAATGGTTTCTTCATTCTGTTGTAGAGTTTATTAATGGCAGGAGACCACCAGATTGGCTTCTTTTTTTTGGAGGAGAACATCTTGGTTCTGTTGGGTATGGCTAGTTCCATGCATTTATGTATGTGTTCATACAGTGCATTGGTGTATGATTCGGCAGTCATGCATCTGTTTTCCATTGACATGGGTGCCGTGAAGTTAGCCACCTCTGTTTTTAGGAGCCCAAAGTCAGCTTTGGAGAAGTCTTTCATTGTGCTTACCTTTGTGAGGGGTATGGGTGAGATGTGGATTTCCATAGTGATTAGTTTGGGGTCGGATCTCACCAGGGAGGAATTGACTATTGGTGCAGAGCAACAGTTGCTCATGTTAGTAATAACCAGGTCAAGGATATTGCTTCCTCTAGTAAGGGTAAGAATTAGCTGGTCCAAGGCATTGGAACTGATGAATTCCAGTAAGTACTGGGCCAGTGTATTGGTGCATAGGTTCATAGATTAGTAGTAGGCTAACTGCCCTTGCGAGCCATTTTAAGCCTAGTCAGTTATCCCCTGTGAGATTCAAACCCTGTACCTTGTGTTTGTAAGGCAAACACCTTAACCATTAGATCACCCTCCCAGTTGATGGAGGGGTAGTTGAAGTCACCTAGTATGAGAGTGCTGGGTTGGACCCTAATAGTTTCCAGGGTGCTTAGCAATGTGGAGTGAGAGTCCTTGGACATGGTTGGGGACCTATAGTGGGCTATGACCTGAATCCCTGTCTTACCCAATGATAGTTGTACCTGAAGTATCTCAGATGCGTTATGCTGGGCTACTAGTCTGGAGGTGTGCATATCCTTTAGGAATATGGAAACACCACCACCTTTGGAGCTTCGGTCCATGTTCTGGGGCCAAAAGGTGTGGAATGAGTTATAGCCTGACAGCGCAGACGTGCTTTCTGTTGCTTTAAACCAGGTCTCCGTTACAGCACAAATATCGATGTTCTCCATTTTGAGGAGTGCTTCGAGCAAGTGCATCTTGAGATTTAGACTTCTAGCATTGAGCAGCATAACCCTCAGACTGCATTTATTTATAGTTGTTACTGTGGTAATTTGGTCTTTCGAACATACTTACAGTCTGCATTCACTCAGGGTTTCCTGTTTCCTTATTAGTTACAATCTGCGTTCACATTGTTTTTAGTGTCTGCTGCAATTCTGTCTTCATAGCTGGCTTTAGAGGTTTTGATGAGGGATCTCAAGTTTTTGTTGAGGCTAATAAGGGAGGTTTTCCAGTCGTGCCATCCCAAATAGAACCAAAATGCTCTCATCCAAAAAAAGGAAGCCAATCTGGTGGTCCCCTGCCATAAACAAACTTTACAACAAAAGGAAGAAACTTTTGCAGAAAAGAGGAAAATCCCAGGATGCAAAAAACTCCCTTACTAGCCTCAGTAAGAAACTGAGATGCCTCATAAAATCCTCCAAAGTTAGTTATGAAAATAAAATTGCCAAAGATTCCAAAGACAACCACAAAGCATTCTATAACTATGTCAAGAATCTAAATGGCAATGCTCAGATCTGCTCTGAGCTAAAACAGAATGGCATTAAATATACTGATCTGAAGGATATCGCCAATATCCTGGCAGATCGATTCAGTGCCAACTTCACCCCCCTCTCACCCCCTAAATGGCCCATCTCAATACCGGAAGATTGCCAAATTCCAGTAATAACGGCCACACAGGTACAAAACGCACTCTCTAAAGCCAAGAATACAGCATCCATGGGACCAGATGACATCCTGGGCTGTGTACTACATGAACTACAATATGAACTGGCACCTCACCTAAGTGTCATGTTTAATCATAGCCTCACTGAGTGGCGCAGAGCTACAGTTATCCCAATCCACAAGGGGGGATCCACCTTGGATCCCGGAAACTACCGTCCCATCAGTCTGACAAGCCTTATCTGCAAGGCCATGGAGCGTATTATCATGGAACTTATTAACAAAGACATTGGCAACCTTCAAACACTGGACCCCACCCAGTTTGGGTTTTTGAAGGGCCGATCTTGTCTCCTGAACCTGATTGACTTCTTTGAATCAGTCTCCAGAGCCATGGACAAGGGTAAGGTGGTCCACACAGCCTATCTAGACCTTGCCAAGGCCTTTGACACCATCCCCCACTCTGGAATCATAGATAAACTTACTAAGTTGGGCATTAATCCCTATGTCACCCAATGGGTTGCTAAATGGCTTACTGATAGAACCCACACTGTAAAAGTAGTTGACTCCAAATCCAGCTCCAGACAAGTGACAAGTGGAGTACCTCAGGGTTCAGTCCTGGTGCCGCTCTTGTTTGGCATCTACTTCTCTGAAGTACAGGTCAACACTAAGGGACTCTGGCTAACAAAGTTTGCAGATGACTGCAAACTGGGAGCCATTATTGAATCCCCAAATTATGTGGATACTCTACAAAAGGGCCTTACAGAAACAGATGCTTGGTGCCAGAGCCATGGGCTCAAGCTCAATGCCAAGAAATGTATTGTTATCCCTTTGGGAAAAAACATGTATCCATGAATTACCATATAGGTGGAAGTACACTAAACACAGAAAGTGTGATAAGAGACTTAGGGACACAGGTGGACAGTGGTCTCACCTTCGATAACCACATCGCCACAACAGTCAGGAAATCCTTCTATGTGGCACACCTCATCACAAAGGGCTTTTCATCCAGAAAAAAGGAGGTCATTGTCCCACTGTACTCATCCCTCATTAGACCCATTATAGAATACAACGCCCCATTTGGTATGTACCTCTCAAGACATCTGCAACAACTGGAAAGGCCTCAGAAATACCTCACTAAAAGAATCACAGGCCTAAAGCAGATGCCCTACGCTGACCGCCTTAAAAAACTCCAGCTATACTCTGTCGCATATCGTCTACTCAGAGGCGATCTCTGCTTAACATACAAGGCCATGTCAAACCCAGAGCTGTTGGACATGCTACACTTAAAGAAATCCCAATCCCTCAGAGCTACACGCTCCAGGGATCTAAACCTTGTCATCACAATAAACAAAACATGCTGGAGGGATAGGTTCCTGACCCAGAGACTCCCCAGACTCTGGAATAGATTGCCCATACATGTCAAGCAGAGTGCCTCTTTTGACCTCTTCAAGAGGAACCTTGATGATTGGATGGGAGAAAGGAAATTCACCCCAGGGATCATGTCAGTCACCCTGCTAGACAGGGGTCCAGGAAAGTAAATAATGTGGGAAGAAATAGCCAGGGAATTGTTATGGCTAGGCTTGTATAGGCCCTAGGGCTGATAGCCTAGTACCAGCCTATGAACCTATGAACTCAGAGTTGCCTGTTGCCTCCTTAGTTACACTCTGTATTCATTCCGGGTTCCCTGTTGCCTCCTTAGTTACACTCTGCATTCTGTCTAGGTCCCCTGTTTCCTTTCCACAGGTATGTGTACCTTCACTTTGACGTCACATTGCATCAAATGCTATTGCTGTTGCTATTCAAACATACATGTGAATAAAAGTATTCAATGCCCAGTGCGATTCATGGACTGAGCTTCATGGAATAATGGTGCCTTCCATATCTGTAATAACAGCACAGACATCTACACTACTAATGTAGAACAAAAGACAACCAGCAATGAAAGGCAAAGCAAACTACATAATCTGTTTCATTTAATAAAAAGGAAGATCTTGGATGGAACGAGTCAAATAATATTGAATACTGAAGCACAATGATCTCCACATTTCATCTTTCTATGTTACACCTCATATTTTGTCTTCTGCATTTTAGTATATTGCCTGCTGTTATTTAACAACATGTCTCACACTGCCCAGTTCCTGGTGCAATGCTAAAAGATATGAGACTTAACAATGTTGCTTCTTACACTAGCCACCTACATGCAGGCTCAGCACTACGATGAAAAAGGCAAAAGACCATCTGGTGATAAATCCAACAGCAAGCATATGAAGTAGTACTAGAAAGAGCCTCAAAACACAACAAAAGTAGCTGCAAAAGCCATAGTATTATTACATCCCAGCTTTCCAGGTTGGGGCAAGTTAGCCATGAATATGATACTTCAAAAGTAGTAGTAGAGAGTAATACTTAAATTGCAGCATACCTCTCAAATGTCCAGCTTTTGCCTCATACTTTTGGTCTGTTCCTCATAAAATTTTTGATTTTCTGGAAAATGAGTGAGGTTTGAAGTCACTAAATACTAACATATAGTTGAGTTTCATGCATCGTATCCTTAAGAAAATGTATGTTAATACAAATCCTGTTATTCTAGCAACTTTCTAAGTTTATAAGAGCAATAATTAAAATCTGTCCCTCTATTATTTTGGGTTTTGCACGGATTTCTTGTGGTAAGAGGTTGAAAGGTGTGTGGCATTACTTGCATGTCTGCATTTACACCTGAGACATCTTGTGTGTTTGTGTGTATACAAGTGTGTGCCAAATGGGTGTGTAAGTAGAGACTGTAATTGTACTGTTAGGATGGAAAGGCCAAGCAGCATGACCATGTCCAAACTTTCACTGTTGTGAGAAGAGCACTAACAGATGAATGCATGATGCTTTTGCAACAACTCCATTACATATCAGGGAAGTATAGTAAATTCATGTGCTGTTTGGTAAAGCAAAGCTGACTATATCAAAAGGGCTGAATTGAATCACACAGGTGACTACGTATCATTTGTATGCACTTACATCTTCTGATTCAAAGACATGGCATATCATTTTGTACTGTTTCTTTCCTTCTTGTGCTCCAGGAGTTGTCTCAATGCAGTCTTGAGAAGCTGTTCTAGGCATACGACGCCTTGCCATCAGTACAACAATATTACCGATATCAGCGATGTATGAAATAGTTCTTAATGCATGATCCATCATGGTTTCCTGAAAAGAAAAGAAGAATCAGTAAATGTCCTACAAATCAGACACGAAGAACCATTTATTTTACACCTGAACCTGCTAATCAAATTTCATAGAGTGATAGTATTACTGTCTGCATGGCATTTGCAAGTTCACATTTTAGTGAAAGTTTGCTTACACTGTATATCTTCCATTAACTTCTCTGGCACTAAGTGCAGAGAATTAAAGCTCTAAGCTGTTAATGAGCTGCTTCCTATAGCTCAGGGTAGAGGGTTTGATTCCTTTTACCTTCATCTGCCTACTCTGTGACTATGAGCAAGTCAATTAACCACACAATGCCCCAGAACCTCTCCTGAAAAGGCACACTTGTGTCTAGTGGGATTACCCTATTAACAAAAAAAAAAACTCAGCAGACTTTCATTGCAAATAATCTTCATAGTATTATTCTGTATCGTTTCATTATTCTGCTTGGTTCACCAGTATATAACCGCTGAGTGATGCTTCATAAGAAATAGAGTTGCATATTTTTGCTGACTAAAGCAATGCTTTACTTGCTTTCATTATCACACACACTCATGTGCACGCAAACAGAAACACACACACAAATAGTGTCTGGAGTTACAATTACCATACTGCAAAAAGCTGTGGAACTAGCTTTGTACAGTACATAACCACAAACATGGGTGTACAGTACACAACACACACACACACACACACACACACACATATATATATATATATATATATATATATATATATATGTATATACACACACATAGACACATACATATATATGTATCTCTCTAATAAGGGGGCGGCGTCGGTGGTGCAGCAGTTAGCGTTTTCACCTCAATGCAAGAGGTTCTCTCGTTCGAATCTCGGCTGAGGTGCCTTCTGTGCGGAGTATGCATGTCCTCCCTGCGGTCATGTGACTTTTCTCTGGGTGCTTCGGTTTCCTCCCACATTCAAGAGACATGAAGTAGGTGGGTTTGACATTCTAAACTGGCCAAAGGTGTGAATGTGTGTGCGAGTGACTGGCATGGATAAATTACCATGGCAGGGCCAGCCACCCGGTGATGTAAACCTTGGCTCGAGATGACTGTCATTGTTGAAGTGACACACTGATCCCATGTGCAAAATGAGAAAAAGGGGTTGAGGATGGATGGATGAATATACATCTAATAAGAAACAACCTGTGAACTATTAACCAGTATCCTAATGTAACCTGAAGAGAAAAAAGGAATTACTATTAGAGCAATATCAGAGTGCAGAGAAATACATAACTTCTTTGCCTACAACCCTGCGTGCGCACATAGACACACACGCCCCTTTGTGGCATGGAGTCCCTGAAGCCAAAATAAATCTAATGCTACTGAACTCTGACAAAATTAAGAAGATATTTTTAAACTTTGTGGAACACGGTAGGAAAACAACATATCAGCTTTTTACCCAACTCTGAATTCATATTACAGTCTTGTACAGTACAGCTTAACATTTTCAGCCATCTTAATCTCAATTTGCCACTTCCTAAGGTCCAGCATGTAATCACTCATTCAAAATGTTTTATGCAGGGAATCACTTATAAAAAAACTTTGTGAAGATGTCAGCATGCTGTTTCATACAGCATGGAGGCATCAGGGATAAAACTCATATTCAGAGAACTTATTTAAAGCTTCTGAAACAGTTCTTAAAAGAAGATCTATTTCTTAACATTGCAATCTGAGGAATGTATTAGGCTAAGAATTCAGTTCAGGTGGGGAGGAGCATCATATAAAGTTGCTGTGATTCCTTCATATCTTTGACCAATGCCTTCTGCTTTCAAAATGCAACAGAATTCAGCAGTATATAAGGAAACTATGACATTGTTAAGATCACCATGATTTTGGCATGCTGATCTGATTTATATGCTGAAGAAATATGACATCAAAATCTCTCATGGAACATTGTTAAAAGGTCTGAAATTCATTAATGTGAGTGGTCAGATATCCCAAATGCAAGACCAGAAAACCATCTTTACTATTCCTGAAGATTTCTGCTACTGTTTTTCTTTAATCACTTTCAAATGGGTTACAGTGAATATATTAAAATGCTAAGTGGACAGCCTGCAAATGCACTTTGTATTTCTCTCCCCCTTTCCTTTTTTGTTTTAATACTTGGTTTAAGATTTGAACTACAACCACAATTGGAAATGCCATCTGAAAAAAGGTGTACAGTTAAAAGTACACAAATCTCTAAATAAGAAACAAGCTGATACCCTGCTTTTGTCTTCAGCACAAGCACCCTGGATTAACAGTGTAGCTACACTGTCAAGACATGACAATTCCAAGGCAGTTATATCACTTATGACATGCAGCCAACCCTCAAAGGCAGAAATAATTAACTCCCCCCATCTGTGGCTTGAACTCTAGCCGTCTGGAATATATTTTAGCTATACTAAAACTCACACAGCTGTAATGTGAAACTACATTAATGAAAACCCTTACTTTATTGCACAACTGTATAACATACACACCACAGTGCTAATTATGTCAGCAATGTGGTTCATAGGTGATTACTGGGCTAATGACTCTAGAGGGCCTTTTTAAGCCTAGTCATGCTTTTCAAGGTGAGAATCAACAAACCCTGCACCTTCCGTATGTGTGTTAGACACCTTGACCACTATGCTAACTCCCAACTCCCAAATGGTGACAGTTAGATCCCTACTTTCACAGGCACATCAATCACCCCCTCTCTAGATTTGAACCTGGAAACCATGGCATTTCCATGAAACATTGATATGAATTACATTGTTTGCCAGCTGAACATTTGTGTGTAGATATGAGCAATATGAATCCCCCACCCCCCAAAAAATGGCTTCTTCTGTAGAATCAGTACATGTTTTTGGACTTTGACCTGTAGTCCTGGGATCGTGTCAGTAACTGTTAATATTAGGGTAGTCACTTGACAAATAACAATGCACTACAACTGCATTCTGTATTTCAACAGATATACTTTGTGAGTCTTGAAAAGGAAAATGAATTTCAAAGGAAAAACACTCTGAAAGAACAATGTCTGATTTGTGGTCTGGATGTCAGAGGGTACACTGAGTGACCAATTGTCAACTGTTCATTCTTAGAGTTTGGTAGGACTTCTGCATTGCCTAGAAGAAAAAAAATGAACCTGCTGTGAGAATGCCTTTGGGATTTGCTGTCTTGCCCCCGGGACAGCAAATAAGAAACGGTTAACAGAGAGATCCACAGCAGCTGAAATAAATTGTTATATAAATAGACACTGGAAGGCTTCCACAAATGCAGGAAATACAGATCTCACCACCGTAACTAAATAATTTACTACACAGTGAAGAACAACCATTTCATTGATCAGGTAAGAATACCAAGCTGCCTATTTTTTTAAAAGTAAGGTATGGTATTACATAAGACCACACTACTACATAATCAGTGAGATGTAATCACAGCAGATCAGCGACAGTTAAGATGTACAAAAACAAGTCTACAGAGTGTGTGGATTTATGATGCATACTGACAGCTATTAAAGTGACAAAACACTAAACAGTAACAGAAATTCTGCACAGTAAAAGAAATGTTTATTTGATAGAGGCAACTTCAAGAAATGAAACAAAAAAGTACAATTAAGCCAATAAACATACCAAAAATAAATAAACAATAAAAATCAATAAAGGAAACTCGCAACACTATTATCCAGTACTACAAAAATGACCTCAGTGTAATCCCTACCTCTTTGACAGGAACTTGAAACTATTCAGCCTATCTTTGCATATTATGTTCAGTCTCCTATTCTGGTACCTAGAAAACTGCAACAGCAGAAAAGTAAAGGCATGACTGCTGCTTAAAGCAAAGGATTATATAATCCAGATGGTGAGTGATGTGTAAAGCGATGGATCCAGGTGGTCAGAAGGTTTTATCATATCCATAAACACAGTCCAATTGGGTATCACCAAAGCCATGTCACTGAGATATACATCTTCGAACCCTGTGGAGACAGTTACGTTCCATACTCCATGATCAAAATCTTCATTGTGTTGTGGATAAAACAACTCTACTTCTCTAGATAATTCCCTGATTTAGCTACAGCCTTTTTTTCTAATAGTTTGCTAATTGGATTTAGAAAATTCATTAGTTCAGCTACATTTCTGTCTAATAGTTTAATTGGATTTACCAAACAAGCAAGAACTTCCCATCGGAAAATTCACTAACTTCTTGGAATGAACATAAACGCCACATATAAACCAGAGGGATGCTGCTAAAACATTAAGGGCAAATTGAAAATCTTATTCTAAACCGTACAAAGACTGGGAGGATAATTTAGAAATCCGCCATTTAAGCCTCTAGCACATCTGTTTTACCAGCATATTAAAACAAAAATCAGCTTCAGTTATTTGCTTCAGTGAGACCAGGCTGCCTACAAAACAGAAGCTGTAGCATCAGCAAAACAATTAGGCAGTTTCAACATAACACAGCAGTGCTCACAATGCATGCATAAGAATTTCCTACATAAGATTAACTAAAAAAATACACTATCACTAGAATCTGTCTTCCAAACCTGTTTTGAAATTTTAGCCTAACATTAATAGGTTGTCCTTGTTGTGACAGTAAATGCCCATGTCTACACAATGATTCTTCCTGAGCAGCAGTTTCACTTGACTGTCAGCAAACATCTCTTACTTCATGAGTACTGTTTATCTTTTCATCATCTTGTGCGTAAGAAAAAGGGAATTAAGAGGTTACTTACTATAAAAGGCAAGGTAAATGGTGCAGATGTGAACATATCTGAAACCAGGAAATCCAAAGCCTGAAATGAAGGTTATATAAAAGTGACCATAGTTCTACAACAGTACATAACCAGGTGCCAGTATTTATCTGAGGAAAACTTTCTTTAGTGACAAATATGAGATACATAATGACTTCCTCCAAGAGGACCTCTTTAAGAAGGAGCAACTCATTGCTCTGTGAGAAACAAAGACTGCAGAAGTAATGTCTCAAAAGAGAAAACATAAAGGCCTGAGGAAGACTAGGAAATAGGGTAGGAGTTTGTTTTTGTATCAAGATCCTTTTACAGGCATACATCAGACATTTAAAACAGAGGAAACATTGTTAGTCAAATCCAGTCTGCACTCAGCTAGCTAAAAAGTCCAGAATTATAAACAATGTGGTGCAGGTCACAGAACTATGTTGAGGTGTGTGTGTGTGTGTGTGTGTGTGTGTGTGTGTGTGTGTGTGTGTGTGTGTGTGTGTGTGTGTGTGTGTGTGTGTGTGTGTGTTAAACTAATCCAATCCAGACCTGTTTCAACCATGTTCCAGAATAATATCTATAAAGAACTTGGGAAACTTAAGGCAGCACACTGTGAACATTTGATTACCCTATATAAGAATGAGAAGACGCTGCTTAAACACAATTGCTCACAGTCATTTTTATAAGTGACTGATGGCTACATTCTTAAGCACAATGAGAACTCCATGAGAAAGCACCTGACACTTTAATGGGGCATTTCTGCTCATGGGACAGTAGAGTTAGCACACATAAGGGTGAGGTGTAGGGAACAGTCCTCCCCTGGGAAGCACAAAGGCTAGCCCCCTGCAAAAACACTTCTTACAGTCATTACCATTGGATTGTAGGGGAATGTGTCTGGGATCATTTGTGACAGTCGAATGTTTATGGAATAACTGTATGTTCACTATTCACAACTGAAGCATAAAGATTCTCCTGCTATTCACCAAGCAAATGCCATGGAAGTTTATATCATTCTTTCTCCTTCATTTAAGCTATAAACAGGACAAGAAAATGGGATACTTGTTTAATGTTTCATCTGAAAGACACGATTTCAAGGCAAATAGCAAACAGGTTGCATATCTGACCCCTACTCCAAGCAGCACGCTCTGTACAACATAACATCTTTGCAACTTTTGTCAAAGAGACTTAAAATGATACCAAGTAAATCTTGGTTTTATATAAAATATCACCATACAATTGGCTGTGTTCAAATTTGTTTCAGTGAAAGAAATCACTCATTTCACTGTGAGGGTCAAAACAGAACTTTTTCTGCCATTAAATTTTATGGTCTCAAACCTCTCAAAATCATATAGTTTATCTGACAGCTACATTTGGTACTGATATAAATGGTTAGCCATAACTGGAATACAACATGGCAGCCATATACAAAAGCTCAGACAAAGCCAGTACAAGGCATGCAATGGACAGTTACCAGTGATATAAGAAGAATGGAGAAGCTTAGGAAGAATGGCAGACATAAACAGTGTTGCCGGTATGCAGCGAAAGAGAGGAAGGAAAGAGGTGATAAGACACAGATTTACTTTGCTATAAAGAGATAACTGGATCAGGAGAGTTGAAGAGGGAGTACAGGGTATAAGGAAAATGGCTGCTGTCTGGAAATGAGAGTCTTAGATTAAAGGAAGCAGCATTTTGCAGAGAGAAAGGTGGCATTCTGGTGCTTTTCTTTGCTTTGATAAGTGTTGTGGACAAGGTTGCAACTCACAAAGTTAAATCTGCTGATGTGAAACTCATAAGTTGCCATTTCCCACAGAAAATCATTACCAAATTTATTTGCACCATCTGTGATCAAGTAAGTGTAGTATTTTCTCTTTTTTGAAATGTTGTGTGAGAGTGGGTTAGTATATTTAATTAAAAGGGGTGCTCAGGGGCAAAACTCTCCACAGAGATGTGCAAGAGACCTTGCCCCCCACCCTGATTTTTAATGAAATTTCAACTAGCTGAAAAACTGACTTTTTTTTTCCTCTGGCCAAGCCCACATCTATTTGAAACACAGCAAAATGTAGGGGAACTTTGCTCTGGAACACAATGCCAGATGTGTGGAAACTGCAAGTCACAGAAGATTTTTGAAGATGCTTTCAGTGAATGAAATAAAGGATGGGATGAATATAGGGGTATTATGTCTTATTTCATCAATATTTCACATTTTCATATATATTGTACATTCTTTACAACAACCCAACAGGACTTGTTAAAAAAAATCTTACTATCCTGATGCTTGTTTCAGCTGACCAAAATATGTAATTCTTCTAAGGAATGCACTACTACTTGGGCATACCATACTATAACTTCTGAAGATGAAAAAGTGAAATGCTCAGTCAATAACATATTGGTCATATCTTACTCCAAGATGCTACACATTCCACAATCATTGTTAAGCAAGGAGCCACAACAAGCCAAAAACTAGGACCTTGAATACAAAGCTAATTACTGGCATATTTATAGCATGGACTAAGGAGGTCCATCAACCAAAGTTGTCTTGATGACCCAGTGAAATGCAAGAGACATATATATAAGTTGCAGAAAATATGTTAAGATATAAAACAAAACAAAGACAGTGAAAAACAGTGCAAAACAATGCAATTAAAAAGAGCAATTTAGTAAAGCAAACACAACTGGAGGGGGAAATACTATCACCAAAAAAAAGATAAGTAATGTGTCCAGCTCAGATGACCCACAGGTAAGCAAACAATATATGAAAGCAGCAAGGAAAGCCGGTAGAAGGGTACACTAGGATATACTACAAAAGGCACGCCCCCATATAAAATACAACTGATGATACTCATAGACAATTACTGCATACAGAAGTGCACATCAGTGGTCATGGAAAGGGTGCAGGGAATCAGGGACAATGCGTAATGCATGTCTTCTAAGAAGTGAGACACTCCATGAGATGAACTTCCAAATCAAATATTAGTTCTTCACAATCTAGCAATCCCAGCTAATGTTTTTAACCCACTTTATAGATTTATTTATTTTATTTATTTATTTAAGTTTGATGACCGAGGACGTCCACTGGTCCAAGAAGAGCCCGTTTTCAGTGGAGGCCCAGAGAGAAAAGCTCCACAATAATTGCAAGTTACATTTCACATGTTACAAAAAAAGTTCCACAATAATTGCAAGTTACATTTCACATGTTACAAAAGGACATAGTCCATACAGCTAATTAAACATTTACAGATAAGCTCCATGACATTTGCAATTGGCTTGTCACAATGTTACAAAAATTAAAAGACATAATTCAATATAGAAATTTCAACATTTATATAAAGTGAATATTTCTGTTATAAACTCAGTTGTAGGTTTAACATTTCAAAATATATAGCTACTAGCCATTAGTAGGTTAGGAAAATATTATGCATGGAGAGGGTAATAGTATATTTGAGACTGGAGAGTACAGTACAATAGATATTAGAGAGAAAATTAGTTTTTAGTACGGGAGGGATTGTTTTGGGTGGGATGAAGTAATAGTAGAGGTAGTTGGATGAGTCAGTGCAAGGTGGAATGGGGGAAGGTTAAGTTGGAGCCTGGCAAGGGCATGGTAGGTGTGTGGGGAGAGAGTTCCACTGTTTAGCTAAGGAGTGGGACAGCAGTAGATGGCCAGGAGGTTGTGCAGGTTTGTGGACCTAAAGGAGATTTTGGTTTTTGGATCTGAGTGATCGGCTGGGAATGTAAGGTTTTAAGGAAGTAGTGAGAGCTGGGCAGTTGGCAGGTTTAAAGATAAGCTTGTGGGCAATGGTGAGTTTGTAGGTAACTGAGGTAGTTGGGTAGTTCAAGCCAGTTGAGGGTGAGGAGGGAGTGGCAGTGGTGGGATGAGGTTTTTGAATTGGTTGCAAATTTGGAGATCTTGTGGTAGCAGGATTTAAATTTGGACCAAAGTCCAAGATGGAGGTTGGAGAAAAGAGGGGAGTAGGAATGTAGATGCAAGAGTTTGATGGGTAGAGGGGCTTAGGAAGCAGCTGTGCCTGTAGAGGAGAGCTAACCTTTGGTGGCTTTTCTTGACTGTGGAGTGGATGTGGGTGTCAGAGTTTAGTTCTTCATCAATAATGATGCCAAGAAGCTTGGTGCTGGGAACAATTTCAAGGAGGGTGTTGTTTTGGCTCTGTATGGTGAATATGGATTTGTCAATGGAGTTTTTTTGTAGGGGAAAAAACATTAGTTTGGTTTTATTTGCATTTAGTGCCAGACGGTTAGACTGCATCCAGGTTTCTGTTTTGGAGAAGGCTACTTGGGTTTTGCTAGGAGCTTGGATGGTGAAATCAAAATGGCATCTTTTATATTACAATGGCCTGTAAGTGGCTTTGTGTAGTAAGCAAAGGGTTTGTGAATCACAACATTTTTACCAAGCAATAGACATAAACACAGTAATCTTTCAACACAGCCTATACAAAACAGGCACATGTAAATTACAATGGACTGCTTTGCATGGACTCTTAATTAGCATGACAATTCGCAGACATACACACTTCAAGATCCAAGGAGAGCAGTGTAGAAAATGCACATGCAGCCACTCCAGTGATGTAGAGCAATAAAGCCCTGACTAAAAACTGGCCAAGCCAGGTTCCATTAAAGACTAGGGCATCTGAAGTAGTGCCAGGGTGGATGGCCGGCTGCATGGGCATTATTTATTATGATCCGTGGAGGAGGTTCAGGATGTCATGCATAGGGAGGCATGGTCCAAAGAGGCGGGAAGGTTGAGCTGCTATGGAGGTGCAGCAATACTCTTTATGCCCCCATTGTACACCCATCCCTCAGATGAAACCATATAACCACAATGGGAGGAGGAATTAATGGGGTAGATAAAAAATAAATACCCCTGGTGGATGGTAGGATGGCCAGACCCCCAGGATGCCCTTAGAATCTGCACTGGCCCTGACCTAAGGATGTTAGGAGAGGCTGACTGCCCAAGTAAAAGACTTGGGTCAGGTGCCACATACGATGCAAGGGAAACAAGCCTGTGTTTTTGAGACAATAATCTTCAAATTACACTGATCAATCCAGGCCTGAACAGACAGAAAATTCTGGATGGTAGCAATGATATCATCATTTTGACATACTAAGTTAAGTGATCTGTGCAAATTAACAGCTCCAAGTAGAGTGCTAGGTGACTCAATGTGTCCGTACCCACGAAAAAACAAGTGACTTTTGCCCTAGAGAGATGAAGCCTTGGATATTCCCCAGGTGACCTCATCTGTAGAAGCTTGGGCACCTGATGGAGCTGGTGTGATTGAGGACAGGAGTAATGATGCTTACCTCATTTTGGGGGAAGGTGTGGGGCATAGGCTTGGGGCATACTTTCCACTGTGAGATCCCCGGTGTAGACCATAGATTACAGAGAGGTGCCCGTCTTCAAGATGGGAGTAGGGTCAACTCTTCCTATCACACAAGAAGGCAAGAATGTGCATCACAAATGCCCACTACAAGTCAACTAGCTAGATGCCTATGAGCAAGCACAAGGGACAGTAGAGCCTAACACAAAAATCCCACCTCTACTACATGGGTGACAACTCTTGCTCCTGATTAATCCAACTCTTCCCCAAGGAATGAATGGGTTGTAAAGTTCTCATCCTGACCAATAAATATGTTTATTGGATGATTGAGAGGGGTTTCATGGTCTGCACTGGGCAAGGCCTAAAAGAAAGCAAAAAAGGGATCTCGAATACATTCTTGGGGTATGCCTTGTCCTTGAGTTAAAAGATCTGCCAAGCCCTATTAACCATAATCACATTGTTTGGCCTGTTGAATAAGACCATATGCATTAAAGCATGTGGCCCTCAATCCCTAGTTTACGTATTGGAAACCAGATCAAATGTTTTCAGTGGGTCAGTGCCTATGGCCACACAAATTTTTATCATCTTCAGAGGCCCAACCAAACATTTTGCAAACTTTTATAAAGGCCGCTAAGGTCAAACAGCCTTTCTAAAAAAAAAAAAATCATGTTGGAACTTTGTTAATAATGTATTGCCTGTCAAATCATCCCATAGTTGCATTATCGGCAATTTTTTTCAAAAATCTCAGACAGCAGATTTAGGACAGCAATAGGTCTAAGTATATCCATAACACTCTTCTTATATACTGATATAAATAAATAAATAAATAAAAACATTCCTGATATACTGGTGTAACTGTTGTCAACCTCCAGTCAGGCAGGAAAGACCAGACAGGACAGAAGAATTAAAAAGGACAGCCATTGGCAACACATGCTCATCTATGTCCATTTTAAGGAAATGGAGATCAGCTCTATCCCAAACAAACATCCAGTGCTACTGTACATAAATATACCATAAATGTGCATCTAGTGAAATAACGTAACCTAAATATGTGGTATTAACACCCAATAAGGAGGCAATCCCCTCCTGAGCATCTTGTTACTGTATAATGTCTATCGAACAAGTCAGTCATATCTGTCTCATTATTTAACAAACTACCATCACCAACCAAAACACCTGAAATTATTTTGTTACTTTATTATTTATTTATGTATTTGTCTTTGTTGACTGAGAAAGTCTGGCTTGGCAAACTCCATTTACAGAAAAGGCTCAGGAAAAAGTTCCAAACTATACATTAAGATACTCATGAGAAAACTAATTACTTACAAAATACATTACGTAGATCTTAAGAAATTTAGATGCAGACATGTATTTTTTCTGTAATGACACTAAATGTAATATATGTGACAAGCAGACATCACATATGACTTATATGACATATGTAAGGAAGGTTATGGCATAGATGTCAGGAATAAATACAATTAAGGTGAGGAGTGAGAAACATTATTCAGTAAGTAGATAAGTCATTAAAGCTAGAAGAAGGAAATGTGAAACGTTTAGCCGGTAAATCAAGAATAGTGTCTGTAAGAATAATAAGGTACTTACTCACCCACAAACTGGTTATACAATAGTTGTGAAGGGCGTTTAAAGGAGACAGATAAAGTGGGAAGGTCTGAAATGAAAAGTGGGGATTAAGAGAGGAAGGTAACTGAGAAGGAGTGATAAAAAGGTTAGCGATATGGTAGGGGATGACAGTTACAAAGAGATTGGAGGTATGAGCTGATGAAGGACTTTAAAATTTTACTCACCACTGTCCACGTCTTAGTAGAATTTTCATAAGCAATTGCGACCCTTTTTATAGCATTCTCTTCTCTTACTTCTATGTGACTGAGTGACTTTATTTGCTGCTTAAATACACATCAGTTTTGTGATTCTGTCTTTCATACAGTTTTTAACAGA
The DNA here is from genome assembly GCF_019279795.1 of Protopterus annectens. Taxonomy (NCBI): domain Eukaryota; kingdom Metazoa; phylum Chordata; order Ceratodontiformes; family Protopteridae; genus Protopterus; species Protopterus annectens. The sequence goes on along the minus strand of NC_056740.1, from coordinate 65,381,730 downwards.
CATCTCCTTAAATGTGTCTCCTCAAACAACAACTTGTTCAAACAAGAAGAGCTTTCTGGTCGAGTTGTTCTACACATATAAGGGCCAAAATCTCCATAGAACCTACCACTAATGCTGAAATGATTTTAGCCTTTGCATCACCTGAATCATGTAAATATACCTTTCTCCGGTTTAGATATTTATGACTGCAGTAATCATCCTCCCTTAAAAGATTTTAATATTGGGAAAATGTCCTGTAGATATTTTCTTGCTTGCTTTAGACAAAAGCAATTATTAGAATTGGTCAATGATCTTTAAAACCTTATATCAGACTTCATGATACAGCTACCATATTTTGTCTAATAACCTGGAAACTTTATCAAACCCTGATGAAGAACAGTACAGACTGGTAAGAAGCAACACCATACAAAAACATATAACATACATGTAAACAGCAAAACTGAATAACAGATATTCCATGCCTTTACTTTGTCATGGTCCCATGTCTTAAGTCTGCTAATAAAACTTTGAAACACATCAAGGCATAGGGAATAGGCTTCCAAAAGTTAAACTATTACAAAACTCTCACCCAGAAAGTGAATCCAAACAAATTCCTTTTGTTGACATTAATAGGCAGTGGACTTTAAGGTAGACAACCAAAAGGCAATTTCTGTTTTGGGTAGGAGAGTAACTCAGAGTTTCCACAGTGTATGTTGTATGATAGCATCCCACTTAGAAAATTCTTTTGAGAAGGACCACATCATCTGCAAACAGTTCAAATTTCCAATAGTCATTGTCTAACTACTGTCACTTCTTAGGACAATCACAAAATTCTGTCACTGATATAGTAACTTCATTAAAAACGATAAAACAAGGGTTTTTGACCTAAGCTTCCAGTCTTCAACAACATCATTTCATTGTTCTAGTAAATATGCCCAAGCTAACCTTCCAAGTTTAACCAGAGAACTCTGAAATTTATGCAATTAATTCCAAACCAATATTTATACAACATACTAAGCTTCTGGGTACTGAAAAGTATTGTCAGACTGAAAAACAGTTTTGATTTAAGCCAACTAAAAAGGACTTTTTTACAGTAATGGCTAACTTGGACATACATTAAATGAAATGCACCACCAGAATTTGAAGTTAAAATCACTATTACTATCCAACAACTCTGTATCAGTTTTGGGCCTATTCTCCTGTAAGTTTAAAAAATCTAGTTTATTTATTTAACATTTTTTGACTGGGAAAGTCCGACTAGGAGGATAGAGCCTATTTTCAGCAGAGGCCTGGGGAGAAACACTCCAACGCACGTCTTTGGAATGCGGGAGGAAACTGGAGTACCCAGAGGAAACCCATGTGAATGCAGGGAGGACATGCAGACTCCACACACAAGGCACCCCAAATGAAAAACAAACCGGAGAACCTCTTGCTATGAGGTGACAACTCTAACCACTGCACCACTGCACTGCCCAGCTACCCATTCTTAACCTAATATTAAGAATAAACCAGTTTGCCTTCATAACAAATGACTTGCAGATCCATATTCTACCTTAAAGGTAACAGGCGTTGAGGTTCCCCTTATTCTCACACATTACACCCTCATACTATCTCTCCAACATTCCTGGATCTCATTCTTTGGAAGAATTATTGGCAATCCTGCTCCTAAAGATCTGATCAAAATGTTCAACTTGACTTCCACTCTTGGCCAAAAAGGATGAGAAAAGTTTCTTGCCATAATGTCACGATGTACTGCAATCACGAAAAGTAACTGTATAGTAGAACGAAAATAGGGAGACCAAAGCCATTGCCATTCAAGGTTGACTAATTTGGTACAATTAATTACTGGTAGTCATGATTCCAAAATAAAACCTGACACGAGAGACTGAAAGAGCTTAATATATTCAGTGATCACAATGTGTAGTAAATGATTAACTAAGAACAGAATGAGGGAAAATTAGCATCTCAACTATATGGAGTTTACTAAGAAAAGGAAAATGTAACTTCTTCTAAGACAAACTTTTCTAAAGTTACAGTATAATGGAACACATATTTATTTCCAGACATTGCTCAGCTTTTGTTGAAATTGTTCTCTCTAAATGTATACATGCAACAACCATTTTACAGGGATTGCATCAGACCCTATATATGTCTCTAAATGGCTTTATTCAGAATAAACACAACTGTCTTGTCAATGTTTAAGCAGCGACTAATAGAGAGCAGAAAACTGGTTAATACCACACCCAGTGATTGACCAGTGACAGGCAGGGTTACCAGTTCAAACAATGCAGTCATCAGTGAATCATGATGACATTAACATACTATCTTGAGAAGTTGTGATACCTATATAAAGAAGGTTGGTCCTCACTCTTCTACCAGAAAAACAGGCCTTCTAGTTTTTAGCATGAACCTCTCTGAAACATTACTAACTGTCCTCCATGCATTGACCGGGCCTTATACTCCCCTGCTATATTAGTAACCATTGAAACCTAGTTGATATCTGACATTAAAAATGTGGGAATTGCACCTCCAGGTTACAACATTCTTAGAAATGACTGAAAAAAGGGTAGCAGAGTAGCAATTATACACTCCAATATATTACAACTATCTCTGTACCACAAACATACTCCTCAATTTAATAATTCTGAGCTTGTAGTCACCTACCTAAAACTGAGCAATCACAAAACAATATGCTTTACAGCTGTATACATACATGCTTATATATATATATATATATATATATATATATATATATATATATATATATATATATATATATATATATATATATATATAAATATATATATATATATATATATATGTATATGTGTGTGTGTGTGTGTGTATACACACTAACCATTGCAGAACACATTCTATTATCATGGTTATCACACAGCATAGATCTGAAAAACATTGTACTAGGTAACATGAACATAGATTGACAGCTCATAACCTCTAATATTCCAAAACTCTCAATAAAGTAATAGAAATTTCCCACTTAATTTCAACCGCTACAAGGTATAACAAAATAATCTGTCCTGGCCTAGATTTTAACACCTGCCCCACGCAATACAGCCACCACTGGATGTCTATCTGATACTGTCAGTGATGTTCTCCCGACAGTTGCTTTGAGAATTCAATACTATTCATGATAGGGACATTGAGAACTGTAAAAGAAATACACAACTCCAGAGAACTGTGTTGTTGACATTTGGGCAGGAACTTTTCTGCTGTGTGCCACAGTAGGCCAAAAGAACTACCATGAGCAAAAGGCTTTTTGAGGCTGTTATAAGCTACAGTTTTATATGCTCTGGCTCGTTTCTTCATTGGTCTAGGTAACTAACTATACAGCCTGGATTTTTTTTTTCTGAAGCCTGCATTCTAGACAGTCAGCTACACCAGAACATACATCTAATCATTCTGATACCATTCCCATCCAGTTAGTTATTTTATACAAACTGTTCTTTTCCTAATCAAAAGAAAGCTTCTCTCCCCTTGCCATTCTCACACGAGTACATGATCACTGTTATTTACCTTCCGACCAGTCATTTCTTCGGTCATTAGAAAGCACCGCCATAACTTTAAGCCAATCAGATTAGCTGTAGACAATCTACAAACCAAATATATTAAGATGGGCAGATATTCTTGCCAACCCAGTCTACATCTTGATGAACTGCTCCATTAAAGAAAACAATGTTCCTACTCTTTGAAAGAAATCCTTCATTACCTCTGTCCACAAATGTAGGAAATCCATCTATCTAACTACTGTCCATTTGCTGTACTACCTCCTTTACCTAAAATTGCAGAAAAGTGTACACATACTTAACTTCTCCAATACATTATGGACAACAAACTCTTTTCACCAACCCAGTATGACTTTTGCCCAAACCATAGCACCATTACTGCTCTCCTTAACTTTACTAACACTATCAACTTCCACAGAATCACTAGTAATACAGTCTCCTCAGTATTTCCAGATCTATCAAAGGCCTTTTGATGCTGTTCCTTGCTAAAAACTCCTAACTGAACTATCCTACATTGGCCTCAACCAACCATCGTTCGCTGGTTCCATAGCTGTCTTACTAACAGCATTCAATCAGAACTCTCATCAGTTCTACCAGTCTCTGTCAGTGTTCCCTATGGTTTGGTACTTGGTCTGCTACTATTTAATATTTTTATAAAAAATCTCCATATTGCTTCTAAACATGCTTCCATAATGCTGTATGCTGATTATTCCACCTTCATCTATCACATCTCTACTCTCTCAAACTCTAAAAAATCACCCAAGAATCCCTCTCCTTAAGTGAATATTCACTTTCTAATTCAAAACTACTTCTAAATCCAAAGACGAACAAATTTGTTCTTTTCACTCAAAACACCTGTCAAAAGAAAAACATGAATTTATAATCAAATCTGTCAATAATAGCACAACTGAAATATTACCTCGTACAATGTTAGTGGGGGTTAATATATATACAAAAATCTGAAATATCACCAGCACATTCAACTATCCATCAAAAATGGATTTATCTCAGCTTGCCGAAGCCAGTTTCAGCAAATGTAAAAACACTGAAAAATGTTAACTCAAACTGCCTTCAACAAACACCCTGAGGAAAGGTTTTTGGAGGGGGCAACCACTCCCCATGTGGGGTGACACCCCTGAACTTATATATACCAACTCTGATGTAGCACAGCAGTGGAGAAAAAGACAAACTCTACTGTCACCAAATGTAGTTTTGTTGAACTTAGTTTTTATGTTCACCAAAACTAACTTTGGTGACCTAATGTGCTCTCATCAAAAAGCTTGGTCTACGCAATATGATAAGCCCTTACCTTACAGACACTGCCACAAAGCCTACTGCTTCATCACATCTCCTTCCATCAATCCAACTCAAAAACTATTACCAGAGGCATGCTGTAACAAATAAATTTGTAACAAACCATGACAACATAATGTACTACTATGTCTCTAAAACTATGGAACTGGCTAAAATGAACACAATACCTCACATTTTCTCCACCAGTTACGGCACGCAGTCTCATTTATAAACCACATAACTGCCCATCTCTAAATAATATCCAACAACAGTACTCCCAACCCACAAGCCTATACACAAGAAATAAACACCTACTAACAATTGTTAAATCAAACACCATCTCAGGTGATTCACTATATTCAACTACGTACCCAAACTATGGAAGAAAATACCACTTTCCCTGAAAGAGACATACTAAACTTAAACAATTCCTGACAAAGACATGGCTATGCTCATCCCGACATCTAAGGTAACTTCCTAAAACATTCTCTTTCTGTCACCCTCCATAAAAGTATCTCTTCTCCTCGTCTCAGACATTAATCTCTAGCAAAACTACATTGTCTTTACTAACAGACCTCTCATTCTAGCTAATTCTGCTTCCCTCTCAGTATACTGCTACTTTCTGCCTTCTCTAACACTTGTTATTCTCACTCTTTTATCATTGCCACTGACTACTTGCATTCAACAGCACCTGCATAAAAACAGATACATTTCCTCCAACAAATACATTGTATCTACGTGTGTTTTGTTTCAGAAATGAAAGAAGCACTCTTACTACACTCAGTCATACATTCAGTGAGATGCAGTCCATGTCAGAGCAAATCTAATTGCAAATGTAAATACAGTTAACATGAACATATGTAAAATGTAAATATCAATGCTAGACATTCAGTGGAAATGTACTCTGTCTTTCACAGAACATCTAAATGTAAATGTACATACAGTTTTTCATACTTGTTATAAAGTATTTATAATGCAAATGTAAAATAGCTCATGCAGTTGCTGGGACATTGCTTCCCTGTATTAAGCTGTTTAAACTATGTTAATGTAATCTGCAGCTCTCATTTACATCTTGCTCTTTGTTAATTTCTATGTAATAAAAGTTTTTTGCAATTTGGGGAGCATTTCTCCCCCAGGCCTCTTCTGAAAACAGGCTCTTTACCCAGTTGGACTTTCTTGGCCAAGAAAAGCAATAAATTAAATAAATAAATATATAAAAAGGGCAAGAGTTTCAGCTACTGGCCTGCACTGAAATGTCCACCTGGTAATCTATAAAACTTTGAAGAACAGGAAAGTGCTAAAAACCCTTTAGTGGAATATGTTTATAACATTTTACACTTAGATATGAAGTGAATAATAAATTAAATATTTCTAATAGTTTCCAAAGAAAGATATGTTTGACTGTCAGATGTCCTTCTGAAGTACAGAAGAGTCCAGATTCTGCATCATCCTTTAGTTATCCAACCCTGTATAAAACAAGTCAGACCCACCCAGCCTTCCTTTAGTAAAACCTTGCTGCATATTACAACTTAAAAGCTTAGTATAATTTTATTTTTTTTTATTTTAATAATTTAAACTGGATTATACTTTACTGAGGAGAATATGTTCCACTCTTAAACTTAGCATAAACTTACTTCTTTCTTTTTTTTATGTTAATATGTGGAGCTGGTATATAATCCCTGGGTAATTTCTGTTTTGAATGGCTTCAACAATGTAATTACGATATGACGATACTGTTTTATGTGGTAATATGGTCAAACACTCTACAACTGTATATAGTTCTCACAGCAGTGTGACTAGTTCCATTTTATAAAATTTATAAAATTTAAGATTTAACCCATCATATCTAGGTACTTTCCTCTGCAGGCTAAGAGTAACCAAAATCAACAGTCAAGATGTAGATATTGGTCATACTTCTAATAGTACTTTTCCTTAATCTTAGTTACATATGACCCTCACAAAAACATATGTACATATTTCTCACTGGCGTTTGGAAGGTATTAAACAAAGTCTTATGCTCTTTATCTAAATTTTACTGAATAATTTGAAAGGATTCTCTAAACAAAAATATAGTTACTGCTTAACAGTCACCTTTAGTACTTAAAATGACAAGTCCATGTCAACTAAAAGTTGAAAAAATGGAGGCAACAAATTTAAATGAAAATAATCTATAAATCAGGTATCTATTGTTCATCCTTTTCAAACATTTAGAAACTTCTGTAGCACAACTCAAACCAAGACAGAGAGTGCCCTGGAGAAGATATAAGGAGTAGAATATTAGAGAGGAACTTGTTATAAACAGATTCACTAATACTGTATTAATTAATTCAACACTGTGTCTGTATGCAGATACTGCGGTGGTGGTGCTGCAGTAGCGTTGTCGCCTCATAGTAAGACGTTGTCCTGTTCGATTCTCAGCTAGAGCATCTTCTGTGTGGAGACATGCATGAATGGGTGTACCGCCATTGAAGGTTGTGTGTCAGGGCTGGCAACTCAGCATGTAAAAATCTACTGCCAATCATTAGCGGACCGGAGTTCCGCTGTGGCAACCCCTAACCGAGAAAAGCCGAAACACACAACAACTGTGTCTGTATGCAATTGTTCTGCCTGTACTGATGACATAGATGGATACAACCATGACTATGGCTTAAGTGACCCACGTTTGATTAGCAGCTGGGGCACTTGATGGTGTAAGCAAGAAGGATGCAGCAGAAAGACTAAAGAGAGTGGATTGTTGAAGGTACACCTGGGTGGGGAGGGCAGGAGACAGAGGAAATCAGACAATGCTGCTCTATGGGCCCAGGGTAGGGCAAGCAATCAGGTCACTCCTCACTATCCAGTCAATTTGACATATTTAAAATATATATATTGTGTGTGTGTGTGTGTGTGTGTGTGTGTGTGTGTGTGTGTGTGTGTGTGTGTGTGTGTGTGTGTGTGTATGTGTGTGTGTGGTATAATGGGGGCGGGTTTTGGGGTAGGAAAAACACTGATCCCCCCTTTAGGATGATGGCACAACTCTTGGTAGCTCAACCCATATCTCCGGAAAGGAGAGAAGAACTAAATAGAGAAGCCATTGCTTTCAACCTGGAGGAATGAATGGGCCACTGAGTGCTGGGATGATTACTAGATAGTAAGAAATAATGCTGCACCAAAAAAGTACATACAACTGTTCAAAGTAATCACATTTATTTACCAAGATTAATATTCCACCACTAGTATGAAATTTCTTTCCATCACTTATAACATTAAAATAACTTGGTAACTACAACATATTATCAGCATAATATAATTTGTAAGTTATTACAGACATATGCAAGTAATCTTCTCCCCATAAAAACACATTTCAACACAAGAAGGCTCATGCAAGTACATGGAACAACAGCACCTCAGGCCAAAGTGTCATCAGATCTGATGCCATACGTTGGTGACACTCATCTGCAGAAAAGGGCAGAGCTGTCACCTGATTACTACTGAACTGTAAGCTGAGTTTAACAGACAAAGCATCACTTGGCCTGACAGTGAGTACCTAAATAAGCAGTGAGGATCTTGTAGCCACATTGTGTGGAGGGTTTTGTGTCAGATTATTTAACTTCTACCTTTGAGAAGACCTTCAGACTGAGGGAAAGGACACTGAGTACAAACAGACCACATTCAAGACCTAAGTCACTGCTGTAACAACAAAGAGCTTTGGTTGGAGATGGCTGATGTCATTCACACTTGTAACTCTACGGCCTGCTGAAGGACTTCACCCATGAAGAAAACTGTCAAGATGAAAAGGTGGCGAGGACTTCCAGATTGGCTGGACACTGAGTAACAGCTTAATTTCAGCTCTCCCAGTGTGAAAACATAAACTCAGAAAAGAGAGCCAATGAACTTGTCTTGTTGGGTAAATTTCATTGACTGGCTAGTAAGTGCACTGGTTGGATGACAGCAAAAAAGAAATTCAGAGAACCTGAAAGAAAATCAATCACAAAAGTTGATGAAGAAACACTGACTGAGAAGAATCCTATAACAGTTCAACTAAACATAGTGCAAGCTCCAGCTTTGGTGCAACACATGGCATCCAGTAATGTAAAGGAAAAAATAAGACAACTGCGCTAATAACTTATTAAAATAAATGAAACACTGGATAAATATATCAACTCAAATAATAAAGCACTGTAAAAATGGAAAAAGCTTTAAACATATTCACATAAGGTGATAAAACTGCAAAAATCAGAGGTTGAAATGAAGAAAAGGCTGGTGGAGTATTAGACTGTTCAAGAAAAGATGTTTCAAAAATTAATAAAATTAGAGGTCAGAACACATAGAGATAACCTGAGATTTTCTGCTGTACCAGAGAAGATGAAAGGAACAGACTGTTAATTTTGTGAAAGCATAAATAAGCAACTGGACTGGTATTCCACAACAGGAGTTGTTCACTGAAAGGGTGCAGTGTGTTCCACACATGGTCATGGGAAAGCAACCTAGACCTTTAATAGTAAAGATGCAATCCTACCTGCAGAAAGAGCTGATTCTGACAAAACTGTGGCAGAAGGACAAAGTACTAAAAGTGGGAGACAGAAGAGTGTTTCTGGAAAATGATTACTCATTATAAACCAGCCAGAAGAGGGGAAATTTATTTCAGTGATCAAGGGATGTCGAGAAGCAGGTGTGAGACTCAAGCTACTCTATTCAGCTATCTTCAGAATATTCTTTTCCGGAGGGTCAAAATCATTTCTGATGCAGAACATGCTAACAAAATGTGAGCTATCAAACAGAAGGATATTCTTCTTCTAATCCTTCTGGTAATAAAGCCCATAGAGAGACTGTGCCAGTGAAAATGTTTACAATGTTTAAAAGGAAAATGACTGAGAGACAGAAAAAAAACACAATTTGGTTTGAAGAACCAGTAGTATGTTGGAAATAAAGCAGAGACTCAATTTGGGAAATGGAGTTCAACAAGAAGAAAAGCAGCAACTCAGAAATCAACAAATAATTGTGGGATTACAAAGCATTAATTATATTTGTGAAACATGATGGAACAAACAAATTAGAAATACTGGACTTCTTTGAATTTGTTAAACTTGTATGGGACTCCAAAACATATACTCCACTTCATGTCATTAATGTTTGGAAAAACATTTAGGAGATGGTAAGAGGAAGGAAATAATTAATTGTAAGTAAAACAAAATGTTGTTCTTAACAGTAGTTTTTTTTTTGCAATGCATGACATAAACTGCATGTTATAAGGTAAAGCTTTCTTGGTTGTTTTTGTGTGTAATAGGGATACTAAACTAAACCGGTGCCCCTGCTTTTTCTCTTCTTCTTTCTTTCTCTTTGTTCAGTTTTAAGAAATGTAGGCACTGAAATATAAAAGGAGAAGAAAAGTATGGACAAAAGAGCAGGGTAAAAGAAAAAATGATGAAAATGATATGCTTTTTCTTACTTTTGCATAGAGGAATGCCTGGATTAAGGTCCTAGGCTTGATCTAGTAATACGTTTTAAGGGTAAGCAAATAAATAAAATAACACTGGATATAATGAAAAGTTTTCTTCTAGCAAATAAATGTAGAGCCAAATGTGTATCTGGCTCTTGTGTTTCTATGGAGACAATCTGATAAGGAGCAATAAAAAACAGAATACTTATTATTTCAATGGCTAGGAGATAATGTTTTCTGAAAGCATTTAAGTGTTTTTCTACCCTGGCAGAGGAACAAAAATAAGACATAAACAGACAGCGCTTAGTGGAAATAGAAGGAAGAAAATCATGACAAAATTTAGGAGATGCAGCACCCAGCAGGATAAAAGCACTCTGAAACTAAACAAACATCTCAGAGGACAAATAAAGTCTACCAAAGCCAAATTTGAGGTAAGTTTGGCATCCTAGGCCAAGGACAACCACAAAGCATTCTTTCGCTATGTCTGCAACCTCAAAGGCAATTCAAAATTGTTTTCAGATCTCATTGTAAATGGAGCCACCTATGCTGAGCCAGAAGATACAGCAAACCTCCCGGTTGATAAGTTCAGCTCCAACTTTACCCCTCTCTCCCCATCAACCTTCCCTCAGGAAATATCATCAAATATAACTCCCCCTACTATCACTAGGGAGCAGGTCTTTAATGTTCTCTCTAAGACCAAGAACACTGCATCAATGGGCCCAGACAATATACCAGGACACTTTCTAAACATCATGAAACATGACCTATCAAGGCCTCTGGAATTACTATTTAACTGTAGCCTCCAAACAGGCATTGTGCCTCATGATTGGAGAACAGCAACAGTCATCCCTCTGCATAAAGGTGGGTCAGCTACAGACCCTGGAAACTACAGACCGATAAGCCTCACTAGTCTTATATGTAAAGCCATGGAAAGAATTATCATGGAAATTATCAATAGAGATATAGTACACCTCTAGACACTGGACCCAGCCCAGTTTGATTTTGTCAAGGGTAGAGCATGTCTACTCAAATAGGTGAACTTCTTTGAGAAGGTAACCAAAGCAATGGATAAGGGAAAACTGGTTCACACTGCCTACCTTGACCTGGTCAAGGCATTTGACACAATACCTCACTTGGGCATTGTTGACAAACTCAAGAGGCTAGGTACAAACTCGTATATCACCCAGTGGATGGCCAACTGGCTCACAGACAGGATCGCATAGTTAGAATTGGGGAGTCCACCTCTACAAAGAGGCCAGCCACAAGTGGAGTCCTTCAGGGTTCAGTCCATGGACTGAGCCTTTTGGCATTTACTTCTCCGAAGTCAAGGCCAATGTCAGTGGTCTCTGGCTGACTAAATTTGCAGATGACTGCAAATTAGAAGATATCACTGAATCGCACACTGACACAAATGTTCTCCAGGAGGGGCTGACACAGACAAACAACTGGTGTTTGAGCCATTGACTAAACTAAATGCCAAGAAATGCATAACAGTATCCTTTGGGAACTCATCCACTCCTGGTAACTATCATATTGACAACACACCTCTTAGAGTTGACTCAGTAATCAGGGACTTAAGGACACATACAGATATAGCCTTTGACCATCAAGTGTCTACAGTAGTGAGGAAATCAATCTATGCTGCACAACTTATAAACAAAAGTATGGCATCTAAGTCCAAGGAAGTCATTCTTCCACTGTACATGGCATTCATTAAAGCTATTATTGAGTACAATAATTTGTTTGCAGTTAAAAGCATTCTGTAGAGTCCCCTTGCTCCTTTATCTGTTTAAAAACTTTCATTTTGTGGCTCATTGCTGTGATAAACATTTCTGTAATGTTTACTGTCTAAAAGAGTGTAGGCTACTAGCTTTAGTATTGGTCCTCACCCTCCCTGTTGGTGTCTTCCTGTTACACTTGGTGGCTTTGCAGTTGTCCGATCCTACTGTAAATTTGATCTGGGACACTCCTCCCAGTCTAGTGTCATTAGCTCATTCTACCTAATACAGAGAGAACATTTGATAAGGCCTTCTGTTTCTCCTTTTTCCCTTTCAAAAAAAGAATTGCCTGAATCTCCTTGTGTTCTGACTGTGCTTCTCAAACATTTTGGAAATATAGAGTATATGTTAGTGCATTTATTAAAACTGTATTTGCCTTAATATTGCTACAACTCAAATGCTCTATGTTACACTGCATCTGAATAGTTTTAGTGTGTTTTAGCTGCTTTTCTGTATATACAGACTTTTCTGAATTAGTAGACTAGCTACTTATTCTACTCTATTACTGCCTCTTAAATCATTTTTCAGTTGTGCACTTGCCTTGCTTCATTCAAACATTTTAAATTGCTAATTTTGTAGAGTTTTAATTGCATTTACTGTTTAGGGCTACACACTCAGGTGCGTTAGTCTTTTCTGTCTTTATTTACTGTATTATTGCATTGTTCAGCCTGTTTTAACCAAAAAAAAACCCCCAAAAAACAAAAAATACTATCTTGTTTGCTCATTTCCCACCTTTCCTAGCTAGTATAGTCCAGATCCCAGGATTTGCTGGTTTCAGGACTTTATCTTCTGTGTTCGGAGCTATCCAGACCTTGCTTTGGTAGAGGGAAGTCCTACTGCTTACCAGTGGGAGTGGTGAGCATTGTACTGCCTGTCTAACACTAGAGGAGTGGTTTCCAGATCTGAAATTGTAATTTTATTAGCCATTTTGGGATGATTTCTATCCCTTTCAACTTTCTAGCTTAAAAACGTGTGTGTTTGTGCATTTTTCACATCGTGCAGCACAGCGGGGCCATGGTTAAACTATTCCAGGTGCCAGAAAGTCTGCTCTTCAAATTTTCCCTTAGAACTAGCTGGTTTCTAAGTAGTAGCACTAAAATCTGAACCCCTGTGACTAGCACTTGCTTTAGAACCTGCTGGAAAGCACTAGGAAGCCTTAAACTGATACAAACACTCAACTCTCCTTGCTAATAAGGAGAAATTAATCGTAGGCACTAAACAGCCTATAATTGCAAAGTACCTTGCAAAGGTAAGGGAAAACAGCTCTTGTACTTTACAAAAAAGCACCTAAACAGGCATGTCCAAGGGTCAGCTTCTGGTGATTTCTCTTGTCCACCTGGTGAATCTGGGAATACTGAGGCAATGCAGCAACTGCCTCATGTACACAAACAAACCTCTCCTCCTACCACCGAACACTACAACCTGTGAGAGATGCACTTACATAGCCAAACTGGAAGCAAAGCTCTCTCAGCCAAGATTGTGCTAGGCAGTCAAGAGGAGAAGGTTAACACCTGCACTACACCTCAAGCAACACATAGCCCTTCAAACCCCACATCATCAACACCCACACATAGCAACACTAAACCTACATATGCGGGGGCCCTTAACATTAACTTACCCAAGCAACAAGGACCTCTGAAGCTGAAACACAAACAAACACCAGTCACAACCAAAGTGACACATAGTGCACAACACCAGTGTGCCACCCAACAACAGCACCTAAGGCAAGACAACGTAGTCAAGTACACTGATGTCACACTCACCAGGCTGAGCAAGGAGAAAATTACAGTCAGCGGCCTGTCGGGTGCCAGGATCCACCACATAATGCATGCACTCAAGTCACTCCACAACAAGTACAAATATGACTTTGTCATTGTCCATGTTGGAGTGAATGACTTGAGACATACCTCCCTGGACTACATGAAAAGAGACATGGAAGATCTCTTGGATCACGTGGCCCAGGCAGGTATGACCCTACCCCTGAGTAGCATCCTGCCTTTGCCCAGAATGATACCACAGTATAAGGACAAAATGACTGACTTCAACAATTGGCTAAACTTCTGGAGATATTCAAAGGGGATCCAGTATTTGTCTGCCTGGAGACGACATGATCGACAAACCACGATGCTTTGCCAGAGATGGTCTGCACCTGTCACCCCTGGGATTCAGGTTATTGGCTAAAGCTCTTTCCTCCCCTATAGTGCCTTTTTCAGGCAAGGTTCAAAGGACAAAACCACCACCGTAACAGATACAAACATGCAAAATCTGAAGTTATGCTATTCCTCCAAAAAAAGGAATCCAATCTGATGGTCCCCTGCCATAAACAAACTATACAACAGAAGGAAGAAACTGTTGCAGAAAAGAGGAAAATCCCAGGATGCAAAAAACTCCCTTACCAGCCTCAATAAGAAGCTGAGATCCCTCATAAAATCCTCCAAAGCTAGTTACAAAAATAAAATTGGCAAAGATTCCAATGACAGCCACAAGGCATTCTATAGTTATGTCAAGAATCTAAATGGCAATGCTCAGATATGCTCTAAGCTACAACAGAATGCCATTAAATATACTGATCCCAAGGATATGGCCAATATCCTGGCAGATCGTTTTAGTGCCAACTTCACCCCCTCTCACCCCCTAAAGGGCCCATCTCAATACCAAACGATTGCCAAATTCTGGTAATCATGGCCACACAGGTAGAAACCGCACCCTCCAAAGCTAAGAATACAGCATCTATGGGACCAGATGACATCCCGGGCTGTGTACTACATGAACTACAAAATGAACTGGCACCTCACCTAAGTGTCATGTTTAATCATAGCCTCACCTCAGGCTTCGTGCCCACTGAGTGGTGCACAGCTACAGTTATCCCACTCCACAAGGGGGGACTCCACCTTGGATCCCAGAAACTACCATCCCATCAGTCTGACAAGCCTGATCTGCAAGGCCATGGAACGCATTATCATGGAACTTATAAACAAAGACATTAGCAACCTTCAAACAATGGACCCCACCCAGTTTGGGTTCGTGAAGGGCCAATATTTTCTCCTGAACCTGATTAACTTCTTTGAATCAGTCTCCAGAGCTGTGGACGAAGGTAAGGCGGTCCACACAGCCTATTTGGACCTTGCCAAGGCCTTCAACACCATCCCCACACTCAGGAACCATAGATAAACTTACTAAGCTGGGCATGAATCCCTATGTCACTCGATAGGTTGCCAACTGGCTTACTGACAGAACCCAGACTGCAAAAGTAGCCAACTCCAAATCCAGTTCCAGACAAGTGACAAGTGAAGTACATCAGGGTTCAGTCTTGGGACCGCTCTTGTTTGGCATCTACTTCTCTGAAGTACAGGCCAACACTACGGGACTCTGGCTAACAAAGTTTGCAGATGACTGCAAACTGGGAGCCATTATTGAATCCCCAAATGATGTGGATACTCTACAAAAGGGCCTTACAGAAACAGATGCTTGGTGCCAGAGTCATGGGCTCAAGCTTAATGCCAAGAAATGTATAGCTATCCCCTTTGGGAAAAAACATGTACCCATGAATTATCACATAGGTGGCAGTACACTAAACACTGAAAGTGTGATGAGAGACTTAGGGACACAGGTGGACAGTGGTCTCACCTTCGACAACCACATTGCCACAACAGTCAGGAAATCCTTCTATGTGGCACACCTCATTACTAAGGGCTTTTCATCCAGAAAAAATGAGGTCATTGTCCCACTGTACTCATCCCTCATTAGATCCCATTTGGTATGTACCTCACAAGACATCTGCAACAACTGGAAAGGCCGCAGAAATACCTCACCAAAAGACTCACAGGCCTAAAGCAGATGTCCTATGCTGACCGTCTAAAAAACTCCAGCTATACTCTGTGGCATATCGTCTACTCAGAGGCGATCTCTGTTTAACATACAAGGCCATGTCAAACCCTGAGCTGTTGGACATGCTCCACTTAAAGAAATCCCAATCCCTCAGAGCCACACACTCCAGGGATCTAAACCTTGTCATCACAATGAACAAAACATGCTGGAGGGATAGGTTCCTAACCCAGAGACTCCCCGCACTCTGGAATAGACTGCCCATACATGTCAAGCAGAGCGCCTCCTTGGCCCTCTTCAAAAGGAACCTTGACGATTGGATGGGAGATAGGAAATTCACCCCAGGGATCATGTCAGTCACCCTGCTAGACAGGGGTCCAGGGAAGTAAATATTGTGGGAAGAAATATCCGGGGAATTGTTTGGCTAGGCTTGTATAGGCCCTAGGGCCGACAGTTTAGTACCAACCAATGAACCTTTGAACCTATGCCCCCTTGAGTATGTACCTAACCAGGCATCAATTGGAACGTCCACAGAGGTTCTTCACTAAAAGAATACAGGGCATAAGTAAAATATCCTATGCAGACAGCCTCAATGCCCTATCCTTGTATTCTGTCTCCTACGGGCTTTTGAGGGGGAGATCTATGTCTGGCTAAAGGACATTGTCAGATTGCATCTCCATAAAAGAAACAGCACCAGAATTACCCATTCTAAAGACTTAAACCTTGCCTGTGATATAAATAAAACCTGGTGGAGAGATAGGTATGTATCCCAGATACTACCTCGGCTGTGGAACAGGCTCCCATCCATGTGAAGTAGAGTTCCTCCCTAACCCAAATCCAGTGCAACTTGGACAATTGGATGGGGAACAGGAAATTCATTCCTGCTTTAGCACCTATGTCTCTAATGGATACAGGTGACCTGTAAATGGTTCATCTTCCTGGCCCCTGCTAGTAAATGTTTCATCTCCCAAGCCCCTGCTTACACTTATCAAGGGTATCAGAACTTGTCAGAGATTTGGGATGCATGACTAGGCTTAAAAAGGCCCATGTGGTCATTAGCCTAATAAGCAGCTATGAAGCTCTTAACATAGATAACCTTCATTATACACTGGATATAAAAAGTGTACACACCCCTGTTAAAATGCCAGGCTTTTGTGATATAAAAAAATGAGACCAAAATTAAATCATTTCAAAACTTTTCCAACCTTAAATGTGACCTATAACCTGTACAATTCAATTGAAAAACAAACAAATCTGTTAGGGGAATAAATATAAAAAATAAAAAAACGTACAATAAGTTGGTTGCATAAGTGTGCACACCCTTAAACTAATACTTTGTTGAAGCACCTTTTGATTTAATTACAGCATTCAGTCTTCTTGGGTACACACATGGCATCAATTAAAGAGACTCTGAATAACCCCAAATAAAGTTCAGCTGTCCTAGTAGGATTTTCCTGACATTTACTCAGTTGCCTACTACAGCAAAAGCCATGGTTCACCGAGAGCTTACAAAGCATCAAAAGGATCTCACTGTTGAAAGGTATCTGTCAGGAGAGAGGTAGAAGAAATTCCACAGCATTGGATATACCATGGAACACAGTGAAGACAGTCATCAAAATGTGGAGAAAATATGGGACAACAGTGATGTTGCAAAGAACTGGACATCCCCCCAAAACTGATGAAAAGACAAGATGAAAACTGGTCAGGGAGGCTGCCAAGAGACCTACAACAACACTGAAGAAGCTGCAGGAATTTGTGGCAAGTACTGGTTGTGTGCTACATGTGACAACAATCTCCTGTATTCTCCATATGTCTGGGCTATTTGGTAGGTTTGCAAGACGGAAGCCTTTTCTTACACAGAAAACATCCAGGCCTGACTAAAATTTGCAAAACAATTCATCAAGTCTTTCAAACACATGTGGGAAAATGTATTAGGGTCTGATGAAACCAAAGTTGAACATTTTGGCCACAATTCCCGAAGGTACATTTGGCGCAAAAACAACACCGCATCACCAAAAGAACACCAGCCACACGATGAAGCATGGTGGTGGCAGGATCATGCTTTAGGCTTGCATTTCTTCAGCTGGAAATGGGGCTTTAGTGAAGGTGGAGGGAATTATGAACAGTTCCAAATACCAGTCACTTTTGGCTCAAAACTTTCAGGCGTCTGCTAAAAAGCTGAAGTTGAAGAGGAATTTCACCTTTCAACACGACAATGACCTTACGCATACATCCAAATCAACAAAAGAATGGCTTCACCAAAAGAAAATTAAAGTTTTGGAATGGCCCAGCCAGAGTCTAGCCCTAAATCCAATAGAAAATCTGTGGGGTGACCTGAAGAGGGCTGTGCACAAGAGATGCCCTCGCAATCTGACAGATTTGGAGTGCTTTTGCAAGGAAGAGTGGGCAAATATTGCCAAGTCAAGATGTGCCATGCTAATAGATTCCTACCTAAGAAGACTGAATGCTGTAATTAAATCAAAATGTGCTTCAACAAAGTATTAGTTTAAGGATGTGCACACTTATGCAACCAGCTTATTGTATGTTTTTTATTTTTTATATTTTTCCCCTAACAGATTTGAGAAAAAAAAGATGTAGTTAAAATCCAATACAACTGACATCAATTCACAAATTAAATATACCTTGTCCCAGTCAAAACCAGTATATTCCTGAATACTTTTACTAAATCTGTCCAAACCTTCTTTCATGGGTATACAGGAATAAAGGTCAACCATGTCTATTGTTAAATAGATAAGTCCCTCTTTCCAGACTTCTGGTTTCAAGCGACCTAAGAAGTCCCAGGAATCTTTAATAATATGAGGTACCCTATCATATATAGGTTTGAGCCATCTATCAATTACCATACCAGATGGAAATGTCTTGGACTTACTGCCAGAAATAACAGGTCTAAATGGCGGTTCTGTAATATTTTTGTGTATTTTTGGAATCCCTACTATGGTGGCTAACGCAGGGAATTCAATGCTTAAAAATCTGTAAAGATCCATATCTATTCTATTATCTAAGAGAAATTCTAACAAATATAAATCTATATGTCTATACCCAATGTTAACTTAATTCAAAGATGACACCACATATTTATCACCATTGTGTAATGTTTCAAATATTTTATTATTATAATCTAGAGAATATTAATTATAGGTGGGGACTGCAATTTGATTTGCAGCAGTGAGGATGTATTCGGAGGGGCCCAAAAGGGAAAATATAACAAAAGAGTGTAGATTTAAAAAAAAAATTTAAATATTTGCTATAGAAGATGCAAACTCAGTAGCAGGATTTCAGATTTTACATATTATTCCCCAAGGTACAAAAGCTGGGCTAAGCTTGACAGAAATTATATTTTACAAGAACACGTGCATTTAATTGAAAGTTTTTGATATGCATCCAATAACTATTTCAGAAACGGGCCAATAATAACTAAAATAAAAATGCAGGGTAGTGAACTAAAAATGAGAGACTGGCTTTTCTACCTATCTGTTAAAAAGAGAGGAATTTAAGGAATGGGTATTGGAAATTATTTAGCAGATATTACCGAAGATAGAAACTTCTTCTGAAAATATAGCTAGGGGTGGGATAAAATTAAAGTAGAATTTAAAAAAATAGGGTGGAAATAAAATAAAGATAATATGGTTAAGAAGTAACAAAAATTATTTTGAGGGACTGACAAAGTTTAAATTATTGCAGAAGGGGGAATCTCACAGAACAAGAAGAGCAGCACTTGCAGAGTTAAACAGAAAATAAGGGATTACCTTGATAATATGCATGAGTTCAGAAAGACTGCTATTAAGCACCTGTTTATTTAGTTTTTATTTATTTATTTTTTTATAATAACTCC
Source organism: Protopterus annectens (assembly GCF_019279795.1). Lineage (NCBI taxonomy): Eukaryota > Metazoa > Chordata > Ceratodontiformes > Protopteridae > Protopterus > Protopterus annectens. The sequence continues at coordinate 65,362,059 of NC_056740.1, read as the reverse complement.
AGAGCACAAAATCTTTTAGCACAACAACTCAAGCAACAGAAAGCAAAAGGGGATGTCACCAAGTGTAGGGAGCCTATAACAAGCAAAATGGCCAGAGACCCCAGAGAGATCATAGAAATATTTGGGAAATTTTATGAAAATCTGCATTAAGCATAGAAATAGGGAAATCAAGAAAAGGTAAAAATTGAAATGTTTACTGAAGAATTAAATATGCCAGGTTTAGAGGCAGATAAGTCTCAATTGGTAACAATTAGGATAGAAGGGGATGAGATAAAAATGGTGATGTATAACACATCTACGGGAAAGTCCTCATGAATAGATGGTATTCCTATGGAAATTTAGAACCTAGGCAGAAAGAAACTGATAAAGATCTGGAAGGTTTTGTTTAACATTTTAAAAGGAGAAGCACCACCATCCTAGAAGAAAGAGGTGGTCGCTCTAATACCTAAAGATGGCAAAGACCAATCAGATACAATTCATATCAGCCCATTTCAATTCTAAACCATGATTATAAAGTGTTTATGCCCATAATGTCTAAAACAATGGCAATGGTAATGTCAAAGTTGATAGATATGGATCGTTGTAGTTTTGTGGAGGTGAAGCACACATTTGACAACATTAGCAGAACATTGATGATCCAGAGAAGGAGAATGTAAGAAAATACCATTGTTGTTGGTGGATCTTGATGCAGAGAAAGCATTTGACAGAGTAAGCTGGGATTTTATGCACAAAGCAACAGAAGCATTTGCATTCCCTGATAAATTTTAAGGTTGATTAGAAGGATATATGACAGATCGGAGAGTGGGGTGTGTCACTCGTCTTGTGTATTCAAATAAAATTATGAGGCTTGGGTATTCATTTAAGTAGTTTATGATACACAAACACACCTAGATGGAGGACTGGAACATTACACTTAAACAAACTATCCAACTGACTGCTACACTCATACATGCTTTCACTCTGGCTGCTCACTCAAAATGGCACTCTTGCTTGCATGTGCTCACTGCTTATATACACATTCCCATAGACTGGAATGCTTCTTAAAGCTACAACGCACACTCTGATCTACATCATCCCTCTTTGACTAGTCTGTCTTGCAACGAAAAGATGACAATCGAATAGGCATGCAAACTATACACACATATAAACAAGAACAATCATGTCCAGGTTGCCGTGTGTCTAGGATTAGGTCTTGAGATATGACCTGACCTTGTAATGTAATTATTAGAACTGGGTTTAGCAACAGGAATAGTCACTGAGGAATGTTCTGCTTCAGGATTTTCAGGGATACTTTCAGGAACAGGAACAGATGATGAAATGTTCTTTGGAACAGGAACATTGGACAAATCACTGTGAGAATTAGAGTCTCCATTACAGACAAGAAGCTGTAACACTGGCTCGGACACTGGTAATAAACATTTCTGATTCCACCTAAATGCCATCCCTTGCGATTCCATGATGTACGATCTTGGTTATTCACACAAATGTTTCAAAAATACAATCCGATCAAATCCTTTTGCTGTTTGCATCCTCACTATCTCTCCTTTTTTTAACAGATTCAGAAGTTTGCTGGTTTTGTCATAGTAGGATTTTTGGGACAAATGCTTTTTTAAAAGTTAAGCTTTTACTGTTTTATTGCGTTTAGCACATGGAACCAACACATTCTTATTGATTGGTAGTGTGGCTCTGGTTTGTCTCCACATAAGTCTCTGAGCAGGTTAACCAAGTAAATTATCATGAGGAATGTTTCTGAGCAAATTTAGAAAAACATCAGTATAGTCTCATTTGGATTTCTCTAACAGATGTTTTGTACTTTGAACTGCACGTTCAGCCAGGTCATTTGACTGTGTGTATTCAGGACTACTAGTAACATGAACAAAGTTTCATGTTTCAGCAAATTTTCTAAACTGCTGACTTGTAAACTGTGCAGCATTGTCAGAAATGACTGTACAGACTACCATGGACAGAAAAATTTCTCTTCCAATTAGTAATGACAGTACTGGATGTTAGGTTAGAAAGTAAGTCAATCTCAAACCAATATGAATAAGAGTCTGCTAACACCAAGTAATGTTGACCATTCCACTCAGATATCTGTAGCTACTGTCGACCAAGGTAGTTCAGGAATTTAGCTTAACTGAAGTGGTTCTATTGATGCAGTTTAGTACTGTTAAAAAAAGAACAAGATGAAAATACCTTCTCAATATATTTTGACGTAGAAGGCCAAAATAAGGGTCTATATTAGATCAGCGAACGCTTAAAAAAGCGAACGCTGATTGATGGAACTTATGTAAGCGAAAGCTTAAAATATCGAAGCAACAGAAACCCGAATTTTTTCCTAGGGAAAGAATTCTGTTGTCCGTTTCTGTTGCTTCAGTATTTTTTAGTGCTGTGGTGGAAAGTGGGTTGGGTTCAGGTAAGTCTGCGATTGTGTGGATGTGAGTGTTAGGGCAGGTTAGGTGAGTTAGGGATAGGGTGCAGGTTAGGTATGTGTGCGATTGTGTGGACGTGAGGGTTAGGGTGGGTTAGGTGAGTCAGGGTTAGGAAGCGGGTGAGGTGAGTGTGCGATAGTGACAGACCTTAGGGTTAGGGTTTGGGTTAAGGTAAGTGGATAGTTAGTGGTGTGTGCATAGTTTAGTGTAGGGTTAGGTATCAGATTTTAGGTGTATGTGTGTGTGTGGATTGCTGTTTGTTTGGTGTGCTTGTGTTGTGTGTATGTGTTTTGGATCAGCAATTTTTTTCCCTAGGAAAAAAATCACTGCTCTGACAGTTCGAGATTGTAAGCTTTCACTTACATAAGTTCGATCAATCAACGTTCGCTTTTTTAAGCATTCACTGATCTAATATAGACTCCAAAATAATAGACCTCTTGCCCTTCTTTTGGTAGAATCAGTTCCTGGGTGGTCATGATGCAAGATTTTAATATACTCTTGGTGCAGGGATTTTGGAACAATCACTTTAAGACCTTTCATGGTGATACCATCGCCCATCAAAATCTAGTCTCTGTAAGGAAAATACTGCTGCACATCTACTGGTAAACAAGATTGCTTTGAAGTACATCCTTCACTGATAAAGTGGTTGAGCTTGTGGAGAATCGAATCTGAAGCTGTGTGAGTTTTAAGCTCATCAAGAAGCGTGGAAGAAAATGTTCTCACTTCCATGACTTCAGAATGAGGTTTCCCATGTTCATGCTGTTCAGTGTTCTTTTCTGGGCAATTGGGATAAATTATCACCAAGATAAAGAAGTTTTCCTTTTGTACAAACCAAGTTGAAATTATACTTTTGCAATTTTAGCATCACGCATTGCAATCTTGCAGAAGCTGTGTGCATTGGCTTTTTCAAAATAGTGACCAAAGATTGGTGGTCAGTCTTGATTTGAATAGGTTGGCCATAAATATAAACATGGAACTTTGAACATGCAAACAAAATTGCCAAGAGATCTTTCTCTGCTAGAGCATTCTGCATCTCAGTTTGGGTAAGAGTTCTCACTGCATTGGCTACTGGTCTACACTCATGAATAATGACTGCTCCAAGACCTAACTTAGAAGCATCTCAGGAAAGAGTTACTGGTTTGTGAACATCATAGTATTTTAAAGTGGGTGGGGTGGCAATTTTCTGTTTCAGGACATTGAATGCTGTTTGGTGTTGTTCCAACCAGGACCAGGTTACATCTTTGCGTGTCAGCTCTAATAGCGGTACTGAAAGTTGACTAAAATCTGGAATGAATTTGCCGAAATAGATGACCATATCAAGAAAACTTTGTAAAGCTTCACTATTGTCTGGAGCTGGCATCTCAAGAATAGCAGTTTGCTTGGAAGGATCTGGTCATAAGCCTGAACTGGTAAACAAATGACCTACATAAGTAATTTCTTTCAGCCTGAATTTACATTTCTGAGGATTCAGTTTAAGATTTACTTCATGAGCACATTCCAGAACTTTTCTGAGGTTTCTATCATGTTCAACTTCACCATTGTCTTCTACAAGAATATCATCTACCATAATAGCACATGGACAGCCAGAAAAAAATGTGTTCCATCGTACATTGAAAGACTTCACTGGCAGAATTTATTCAAAATGTCATTCTCAAAAATCTGTACCTTCCAAACAGTGTACTGAAAGTGGTAAGCAATGAAGATTTTTGGTCAAGCAAAATTTGCCAAAATTAACTTTTTGCATCTAAAACACAAAAAACAGTGGCATTTGGCATAACGGCAGCTCGACTGTATGCAATGGATGATGAAGTCATTTTAGTGCTTTGTTCAAATCTCTTCAATCAATACATATTCTGATATCATCTGAGCTTTTCTTATGAGCTACTACCATGGAAGATACCCATTCAGTAGATTCTTCTACTGGACAAATTACTTCTTAACGCACCACTCTGTCTAGCTCGGCTTTGACTCTGTTCTGCATAGCTACTGGAACTTTCTGTGCTGATCTGATGACTGGGTTTAATTCATGGTCTAACTTCATGCAGTACATAACTGGAAGTTTGCTTAGTTTGTTTTCAAAAATATCAGCATACTTAGAAAAAAATAGTGTGGCCGAAATTTGAGCTGTTATTATTTATGCTTACATGGTGGACTTCTTTATTAAATAAAAGCAGTCCCATTTTCAAACTGTCTTTGAGGCCTAATAATGACTGCATGTGTCTCTTGACTATGTAAAATTGCAAGTCATAGCTGTTCCAGCAGAGTAATGTGAAAGCACTACTAAGCCTTCGGTTCATATCTTTCCACCACCATAAGCAACAAGCTTCGCACACTTTGCCAGATCAAGTTTCTCTCCAGCTTTTACTCTAGCAAACGTTTCTGCTGACATAACATTGCACTTTGAACCAGTATCTACCTTGCGCTTTACAGGTCTCCCATTAATCCGAACAGTACAAAATATTTCACTCATTGCCCGCAAATCTACTGCACTGACTGTTTCACCAAGCATAGATAAACCATCAATATAAAAAGTAGGGTTGCAGCTTTCTAATTGATCAACTTGCCTCTTTGAATACTCTCTTTTAATAAAAGAATGTGTCTCATTGGATTTACAAAACCTTTTGAAATTATTACACTTTTTACATGTGTGGCATTGCTGACCAAAACCTAAGCACTTTTCTCATTTGGCCTCGTGAGTACGTCCACAATTATGACAGTTGACTATGAGTCTTGTTGCAGGTTTTTCTGCATCACTCCTGTGCTTTTCTAAGTGTGCCCTGGGTTTTACAGAAGCTGCTCTGGGTTTTGCTGAAGTGACCACACCCTCATGCCTGTACCTTTTAACCTCGTGCTGCATACTATCAACATTAGCACTGGAAGAAGGTGCAAACATGCTTTTTTCATTTGTAAGCATATTTGTGTGCTTTTCTGTCAGCTCATATACCGAACAAATTTCTATGGCCTTGCTCAAAGGTAAGTCACTGTCTCAAAGCAAAATCATTCTCACTGCATCATTATCAACAACACACATGTGTATGCTTTTTAGCAACTCATCTCTCAAATCAGCAAATCTGCACATTTTAGCCTTATTTCTTAAGTCAGTTATATATGCTGCAAAAGTTTCACCAGGCTTTTGATCTCTTGTGTAAAATCAGTGCCTTTCCATTGTAACATTTGTTTGCGGATTGCACATTTCTCTAAATTTACGTTTTAAGTACTCTGGGTCATCCCAGGTATCAGACGGTATCATATTATGGTGGTCTTTCCCCTCCCCTGTAAATACAGCAGGTGCATGCACAAATGAACAATCTCTTTCAGTGGCTTCTGAACTAGCTGAATTAAGGATAATAAATGCCTTTGTATATGCATCTTTGTCAGAAAAAGCAGCCTGTATGAAAATATTGTACTCTTGTTCAAACACTCTCCAATTTTATGCAATATCGTTATCAAACACAAGTGGATTTATTCTGCAAAATCCTTCTGCCATGCCAACAATTTATAGTCTAAACACAATGCAATCAGAATAACCGACCAAAACCAAGTCCATTTAACCTTTTATTGAAGCGTGACATAAATTAACTTAGCGCTTTCCCCCATAACCATCCATGAGCATCATCAGAGTAAAAAGTGCTTAGAAAACCTGACATTTAAATAAAACACACAACACCCATCAATTAAAACTAACCAATTATACGTCTCAATACATTAAATATTTAAATGTCATCTTTAAAAAAAAAATTGCCTAAATACACTTTATAACTGACAATTCATAATACAACATAAACATACATGTTTGTTAAAAATACAATCCTAATAAAACATTTATAAAAAACACTAAATACAATGAGATTTATGTTTTAAAATGCTTGATACAGAAATGTATTCGTTAATACCTGGGAGGTTCGAAGCATCCAATCTCAACTACCATAAACACTCTTTAGCTTCCAATAAATTCTTAACATCACCCCCTTTTTCATTTAGTGGGACTCTATCAATCACAAAAAAATATAAATTTTTAAAATTCAAACATTTTGTGCTGTATATATAAAGTGAATTTACCGATTTCTTGTTTTTAATTTCCCTTATATGCTCTAATATACGTAACCTTAACTTACGAATGGTCTTACCTATATAAAATGTGGAACAACTCAAACAGGTGGCGGCATACACCACCATGTTTGTGTTGCAATTACAAAAACCAGGACATCTAATTGTTCTCCTATAGTTGTTAATCATAACATATGGCCCATCGTTTATATATTTACAAACACTGCAAAAACCGGACTTGCTCATTCTTGACATCTTGTGAACATTGGTGTCGACCACATTTTCTAATAAACCTTTTATATTCACTCCCCTGCTGTTTATAAACACTGGAGATTCACCCAAAACCTCTAACAATTCACCCTTAAACACACTAGTCCATGTTGTTTGTATGATGGTCTTAACCTTAACTGCAGTGTCATTGTATGGGAGTAGCAAAGCACAACTTTTACCTTTAACATTGCTTTCTTCACTGTTACTATATTCCTTTGTTAGACCCCCTTTTAAAATAGGCTGAAACACTGTTTTCCTTTTTTCAGTTACCTCATTGCATATTTTGGATAATACTTTGAGAGGATACCCTCTCTCACACAACATAATCAATTTAGCAATTTCAATAATAAACTTTTCATCTTTGCTAACCAGCCTGAACAACCCCACCATTTGTCCTTTCATAATATTTTTCTTTTGAAAATATGGGTGACAACTTGTAAAATGTAAAACAGAATTACTATAAGTTTTTTCCTGTAAATATTAGAATTAACCACCCCTTCTTCTTTGTATAATACAATATCTAAAAATTCACATTACTAGTAAATTTCAAAAATGATATAGTGTTGTCCAAGTATGCAAGGAAATCCTTAACCTCTACCTCAGTCCCTTTCCAAAAAATTAAAATATCATCCAAAAATGCAAATATAACCCTATTTTTGACATGTAAGCAGAAGCAAAAACATGCTGTGTCTCCCATTCAGCCCACACTAGGTTTGCATATATGGGTGCACACCTGGCACCCATAGCAACACCTGTCGTTTGTTTAAAATATTCTCCATCAAAGGTAATAAAATTGTTTAATAAAACAATCTCCATGAGGTCTACTAATAACCCTCGCTTCACATTCTGTAATTCACTATGTCGTAATAAGCAATTTTCAAACATTTCCAATCCAATATTGTGCGGTATTACAGAAAATAAATTAACTACGTCCACAGTCACCATTAAAAATTCACCCTTAAGATTTGATTCTCTAACTTCATCTAAACACTGCCAAGAATCTTTTAAAACGTGTGGTAACTTACCCAACACTTTTTTGCAAGTAATATCTATAAAGGATGCAACAGCCTCTGTCTTAGATCCCCTAACCGAAACAAACTATGGGTCTAAATGGTGGCTCATTCATATCCTTATGTATTTTGGGGATACCAAAGATAGACGGTATAACAGGAATATCCACCATCAAGTAATTGAATTCATCCTTGGTAATCATCCCCTCAATAAAAAATTCATGCAACTGCCAGTCAGTCTTTGTATATGCTCTATACACTTCATATTTAGACACTCTTTTGTAAGTATCACAGTCGTTTAATATTTCCAACATTTTAAATGTGTAGTCAGTATTAGGCACTATAACTACCCCACCCTCTTTATCAGGCTTCATGACTTGATATTTATTAGTAGTAGTTAATTCCTTTAAACAAAATCTTTCCCCCTTAGTCAAATTGTCAACCAAGCTATTTTCTCCTACCAAACATCTCCGAATTTGTGTTTCACACAACTATTCAAATATAAACACCATAGAATTATTAAGTGGAATAAATGTACTACTTCTTTTTACTTTAAAATAACTATCAGTGTAGGGACTGGGGTTGTTAGCAAAAAATATTTTTAAGTTTAATTGCCTAACAAATAACTTCAAATTAATTAACAGTCCCCCTACATCATAGCAAAATGTTGGAACAAACAAAAAAACTTTTTTAAATAAAGAAAAATGATCATTTGATAAAGCGAAAGGAGTAAAGTTGTAAATCGAAAAACCACCCTCTTTAACTAATTTACACTTACACTCCTACATACCATCATCATTACTATTCACAACATCTCATTATCATTTTTAGTAAAATTTTGTAACGTAGAGTCCATCATACTAAATACACTTGTTTCCAATTGAGCATGACGCTCAAATACACCATACCTCAGTTGAGGCTGAAATTCATTCTCATCCCCCCCATTTGATACACTCACTTCAATGTTTTGTGCTTGAGTCACATTCACAATGTCCAATGAATAGTCATTCAATGTAGATGAACTGATGTCTATTAAATCTACTTGAGACAATTGTGCATCAATTAATTGTATCTGTTGAGACCCACAGTCCTTTCCATTCTCCTCCATTGATTTGTTTGCCCTCTTTCCACTCCTCTGCTGGAGTTTTGTTGCTGTTGGTTCTGGCTGCGGTTCCGCAACCGATCCGAATGTCTCATGGGCTGTTGCTCTAAAGAAGGCCTATTACCAACATCCCCACTATTAGTGTTCATATCTTCCCCTCCATTCACATTGCCCACTTGGGGCCTGTTGGTTACAAACCACTGACTATGGCCAGTCATACTAGAACGATTCCGGTTGACTTTAAAATGCAAGTAAGCCCGATTCTCAGCATACTCACTTCCATCTCTGGCCAGTTTTCCCTGTTTAATCTCGAGCCCAGTTCTGACATAAGCATCCAAGTCATGCTGAATTTTGTCAAACCGGGCCCTATTAAATGGAAACAACAAATCACTGGTGATACTAGTGTTTAAAGCCCCAATTCCTCCTTCAATTTAACAAGTTTAAGAGTGTTGTTATGTATGATAAGGCACATGAGGTCCATACCTGTACGATCAAACAAGGCTATCAAGTCCTGATATACCTCTGTTCCTTCTTCAAAACCCATCGAAAGTTTAAACACCCTTAAGCCTTTAGCACTTGATTCAGTTCTATGGACCTCTCCAAAAAGATGTCCATCTGCAGTGCTTTATAACGTTTCATAACCTTTTCAAATTTTTGTAACTGCGTGTTTAACGTTCCAAAGCCTGTACCGGTCCCAACTACAGGCGTCACACACAGGGAAGGTGGAGCTAACGAAGAATCCAGCAATGCAATATTGGCCCTTGTAATAATGTATGAACATGCACATACACCAGGTACTTGTAATAATAGTCAAATGCACAATAATCTCTGCGAATGACTATACTTTGTGAAATATTCTTTGAAATGATGTACTTTGCAAAATAACTGCACTGTATTACTACACACACTTGCCAACACTTTGGATACTTTGAATAGCGTTAGTTAATAAGAAAAAGTAGTACATTGTGAAAAAATATGGTAATTTTCCCTTTTTTATACATTTTATGTGATTCAGATATTGTTTGAAATGTTTTTGTAATTATTTTGAATACTTTTATCAATATGTCGCAGTTTTGAACATTTCGTTTAATTAGAAATTTGTTTTGAGTGTTCTGAATACTTTGTTTTATATCTGTTGTGAAACAAAATCATTTAAGCAAGTTTTAGTACCTGGAAATTATTTCTGACTTGTTTGCAAGTCATTTGAGCAGTAGGGATGAAGCACTCCTGTATATTCCTCCATTTCTAAATGCATGCCTCATGGTTTTGACTCTGGATCCCTTTCTGGCACTATGTCGCTTATCTTCTTTATCTAAATAAGATGATGAGGCTTGGGTGTTCACTTACGTGGTTTATTTCATACAAATACATCAGGATGGATGGCAGGAACATTAAACTTAAATGAACTAACTAACAGACTGACTGTTACACTCATGCATGCTTTCACTCTGGCTGCTCACTTAAAATGGCACTCTTGCTTGCACATGCTCAGTACTTATACACACATGCCCACGAACTGGATATGCACATGCCCACTAACTGGAATGTGTCATAGGTACAGCGTACGCACCTAATGTAAGTTGTCTGAAGGTCTCAGTCGCTTAACTGAAACTTAAAATATCGTTACGTGTTTGCATTTTTACTGGCCGTCTTGAAAAGTGAATGTGTGTACATTGCTTTTCCGCTGCAAACACTCAACTAATATAGCGCTTTGCATGCGGAACTTGAATCAGCTGTTAGGGGCTTGTTTTAGTTGTTTAACTGAATCTGTGCTAGTTGTTTTATAAACTGTAACTTTTTTGCCTGAATCCTAATGTAATGCAAATGCTCAACTAATATAGCGCTTTGCACTCGGAACTTGAATCAGCTGTTAGGGGCTTGTTTTAGTTGTTTTAGTTGTTTAACTGAATCTGTGCTAGTTGTTTTATAAACTGTAACGTTTTTGCCTGAATCCTAATGTAATGCAAATGCTCAACTAATATAGCGCTTTGCACGCGGAACTTGAATCAGCTGTTAGGGGTTTGTCTTAGTCATTTAACTGAATCTGTGCTAGTTGTTTTATAAACTGTAACTTTTTTGCCTGAATTCTAATGTATATGTTCAAACAAGGATTATAAAATAGTAATTTGTCTCAGTCACTTAACTGAATGTGTGCTGTGTTTACTATAAACACTCAAACTATAATAGCATTGCGCACATTGAGCACCTACTCTTACTGCCTGAATATTAACATAGTCACTAGACAAGGATCATTCATTGCAATATGTTCCAGTCGCTTAAATGTAAGTCTGCTAATTTATTTTATAACTGCTCATACCAATTAACGCTGTGCACTTGGAACTGATTAACACAGTTTTACCTATCTGTGCTTTGTCTGTGATATTATGGTATTTGATAGAGTTTAACTTATAATCTTCATCTTAGCTGTTATATCTACCAATTGCAGACTTAACTGTGTATGTTTAAAACTGTTTGCTTGTGGACTCTTGACTCCTGTACTGTTTGTCTCACTACATTTTTCTCTCTCCTTGCATGTTCTAGCTTGTGTCCCTGCCCGTCCTGCTCTAACCACGTGAATGTGCCCTACTGGAAGTCCATGACAAGAGCTCACAAACAAGGAAAATAAAAACAAAAACTAAAATCCCATCTGCTCCTTGAGAGTCATTCTCAGCAAGGAATTCAGTGAAAGTATGTGTACTTCTTCAACCATTTGTAACAATTAAAGGTAGTACATAATTTCTACTAGGTCACAGCGCACTTCCGTGCCAGGTTAGCCAGCAGCCAACCCCCCCTTTTCTCACTTAAATAACCCCTACTCTCCCTATTATATAATACCCCCTATCCTGAACTACGATAGCTCCCTCCTTCCCCTAACCTGATATCCTCCTCAGGGGACTTTGCTACAACAAACTGACTGCCCACTAGGTGGCGCTCCACTATCATCTTGCTGTCTCTATCCCTTTACCCACTCTTTACCATATCTCCCCTACACAGTTCCTAGACATCTCTTTTACTGCTCACTCCCTCACTATTGTCCCAGGATTACCTATCCACATATCACTCTACTAACACCCCATCTCTATCCTTCGTAAGCCTCTTACCTTCTTCTACTGTCTTTCATCTATATATCTAACTACAACTCTACTTCTCTGTAAGTCTCTTACCTTCCTATACATCACTGCAAACTTACCTTCAGACTTTCACACTCTACTGATTATTTTCCTCACATTCTCCTTCCTTTGGCTCTACCTGCTCCATTCGCCCTGCGGGCCTCACTCCACTCCCCTACCCTGCCCCCAAATTCCACCCGCCCCCAGTACCTCTACATTTATTCTTCCCATACTCCTCCCACCCATATCAATTAACTAATCATAGTCCTCTCCTTATTACTCTTCTCACTCTTACTCATCCCACTCCACTATCCCATACCGCTCTCTACTCTTAGTCTCCTCCTTTCCTTCTTGTAAATTAATATAACCCATCTACTTCCATACCTCTCCTCCTCAATAAGCCAGTTCACTTCCACTATAATACCCCCTTCAATACCCCCATTCTAAAAATGCCCTCCCCAATCCTCTATACTGTCCGGGTCCCTTGCTCCCTTCTTGTACTACTAATTCCTCTTTATTATGCTACTTCTTACTCTTCCAAAGCACCCCCATGCCTACCTTCTACTCAAACTATCGCTTACACTCACCTGCAACCACTTTTATGCACTCACTACCACTCTATATCCTCTCTTCTTATTCCACCTAACCTACTGTACCTATTCTATCCCAAACACTTCCCCACCACAACAAAAACGTTTACTCATAAACTACTGCTAGCCCCAAACAGCTTCCTATTATACAAACCCAAAAGGCTAAAAGTTATTTCCTGTAATGTCCTAGCCTTATCTGGAGATATCCATCCCAACCCTGGCCCTTGTCTCATTACAAACAACTCCTTCCCCCCACCCCCTACTTCTTTCACTACATATAACCCTTTCCCCCTTCCCCTTCTTCCTCTGCCTTCTCTCACAACACTCAAGTTATTTACTATTAATGCCCAGAGCCTTAATAACAAAGTACACCAAGTACAAGCTTGGATTAACCACAACCAACCTGACATCTTAGCCATCTCCAAAACCTGGCTAAAATTCCATAATGCGGACTATGAAATCTTACCTCTTGGTTTCCTTATCCACAGAAATGACAGATTAAATAAAGAAGGTGGCAGCTCTGCTCTAATCTACTCTAACCTTCTTTTCTGAATCCCTCTTCAAATCCCAACTCCACAATTCAAAAATTCTGAACTAACAGCAAGTCTCCTATTATTGAATAAACATAAGAATAACTGCATTATTTCCCTATATATCTCCCCAGGCGACAACATCTCTACCCTTGAAAATATTCTTTATTGGGCCTCAACTGAAATAAAGTATGAAACTTACATTCTAGGCGACATTAATATTGATTGGAATAAAATCAACATGCCTTCTCCTTCCCTATCCATTAACCTCTACAACTTCACCCAAGTAATCCACTCAACCACCCGTCCTAACAAACATCACCCCCCAGGATCCATCATAGACTGGATCCTAGTCTCCCATCCAAACAAAATAATTCGCTCTGGCACTATCCCAGACACCTTTAGTGACCATCTCCCTGCTTTCATTCATCGCTCAGGTAACTCCACCCAATATCAACACCATTACATTCCCACTCATAATCTTAGCAACTTCAATCCCACAACTTTCTTGAACATTTTTAAACAAATTATTTGGCAAATCCTAAATACTCTTCCCTTTGACAAAGCTGTGGAACATTTCAACTCCGTCTTCCTAAATACTCTTAATTCCCTAGCCCCTCTAAGAAACAAACGAGTCAAAGCTAATTCTGCTCCTTGGCTGTCCAAAGAAACAAAACAAATCATGTACCACAGGGACAAATCCTGGAAGCTTTACCAGAAAAATAAAATGCCTACTACCTTTCTCCAATACACCCAACTCCGCAACCATGTTAAAAAAACTAATCACCATGGACAAAAAAAACTACTACAATAAGCTTCAGTCCAACAATAATAAGAACCCAAAACAATTCTGAAAATCAGTTAATTCCCTTCTCCATCCAGGGTCCAGGAATAATCCCTGCCCTGACCCAAGTATAACTGACATTGAACTGAGCTCACATTTCAACTCATTCTTTACAGAATCCATAGCTAACCTAACCAAAACTTTCCCAAACAACAAGCCACACAACTCTCATTCTTCAACACCCAACAACCCTAATAACTGTCCAGCTCAAACCAGTTTCAACCATTGTTATAAAAAGGTTCATATCCAAGCTAAAGCCATGCTCCAATGCCCCTGACAACATACCCTCCTCCTTCCTCAAATGTGCTGCTGATGGTATTGCTCTCCCAATCAGTATCCTAATAAACAGATCCTTAAAAGAGTCATATGTACCCAAACTCTGGTGCTCAGCCTACATTCTTCCTCTTCACAAAGGAGGCAAAAACACCAATATTTCAAATTTCCGCCCCACTGCCCTACTCTCTCCAATATCCAAAATTCTAGAAAAATGTGTCCACCACCAACTTATGCCTTTCTTAACCCAGCATCATCTCCTAACACCCACCCAACATGGCTTCTGCCCCGGCCACAGCACCATAACTGCCCTACTATCCTTCCTAGAAACAGTCAATCGAGCCTGAGATTCTGGACTACTAGTATCCACAGTACTCCTACATCTCTCTAAAGCATTTGACACCATTTCCCACAAGCACCTTCTCTTTCATCTCTCCAACCTTAATCTCTCCCCTAATACTCTATCCTGGTTCTCCAGTTACCTATCAGACAGATCTCAAGCTGTGAGATGGAATAACTCTACCTCCTCCTTCTTACCAATACCCACCGGCGTTCCCCAGGGGTCCGTCCTCGGACCCATGCTTTTTAACATCTTCATTAATAACCTTCACACTGTCATCCCTGACACAACAGTTATCCAATACGCTGATGACTCAACTTTAGTCTGTGCCACCTCTAACCTTCCTGAACTACTGACTAAAACCCAAATAGCATTTTCTACCACTGAGAACTGGATGCACCAAAACCATCTCTCTCTCAACTCAAATAAATCTAAAATACTACTTTTCCCTCCCTCCAGGGCTTTCTGTTATGACAAAATGCTTTCAAATTCCTAAGCCAAACCAACACTGCTATAGAAGTGCTCCCTTTTGCAAAACTTCTTGGCATTACCATAGATGAACACCTTAAATTTGATATCCACATACAACAAAACATAAAGAAAACCCACCAAAAGTTAGGTATGCTCTATAGGAATAACCTCTTTCTCTCCAACTCTTCTAGGCATACCTTGGCAACTACCTACCTTCCACCTTCTTTACTATATGGAGCCCCTCTTCTAACTAATTTGTCTTCTTCCAACACCTCAAAACTTGAAATTTGCTATAATAAGATCTCTAAATTTGCAACTAAATCCAAAACCTCTACTCACCAATGCCTTACCCTACAATCACTGAACTCGCTAAAACTCTCTAACCACCTAGACTATCTTCAACTAACCACCGCTCACAAATTAATATTCTACCCAGATAAATGCCCAGCCTTAACAAACATCCTTCCCCCATACATCCCAAACAGATCTCTGAGATCTGAACACCAAAATTTTATTTCTATCCACAAACCCAAACGTCCTGCTGGTCAGCTTCTACTCTCTTTCTCTTAAGGCAAGAAATGGAACTCTCTCCCTCCTTCACTTAGGACTATAACAAACTCAGAAACCTTCAAGACCCAACTTTTCTCATACCTGTCATCCAAACGGAAATGTTCCTGCTTACACCCTACCTAAATTTAAGGGAATTCCCCAATGAGCTCTTCATACTCCTTGCTCCACTCTTCCCTCGAACTAATATTTCTATTCTCCTAAAATAGACTTAAGCTGACAGTCACTGATTAAGCAATTCTCTCACCTGACTCCAAGTTTGTAAATATTGTAAATATCACAGTATTTCTATTGTCTGCACAGCAAGTTTTTACCTTACTTAATTAAAACATATGCATGCAAACTGCCCCCCCAATGTAAAAACACAAGAAACCTCAGATCTTTATTTTACAGACAGTTGATCATGCTGCGCTGAATGGAAAAACCTGTAAACTGTGTTCTCTATTATCCGTTAACTGTGTTTTATGATGCACATTTTATGCATTTGCATTTCCTTACTGTATGAATTTTATACATGTATTTTACCTTTAACATTATGTAACCATTATTGTATTGCTTATGGAGCTTTTCTCCCCAGGCCTCCACTGAAAATGGGCACGTTCTGGCCCAGTGGACTTCCCCGGTAATCAAACTGAAAATAAATGAAAATAAATAAATAATAAATAAATAAATTAATCAATAACCACGTTGCTCGTCTTGTATATTCAAATAAGACAATGAGGCTTGGGTGTTTGGTTAAGTAATTTATTATACACAAATATCTAGATGGAGGACTGGAGCATTAAACTTTAACTAACTAACTGCTACACACATACATGCTTTCACTCGGGTTGCTCACTCAAAATGGCACTCTTGCTTGCACATGCTCAGTGTGCATTCACGTGTCCATAGACTGGAATGCTTCTTAAACGTACAACACACACTCTGATCTACAGATGGGTTCCTCCCTGATAATAACTTTTGTTTGAGCAGAGGAACCAGGCAGAGCTGTTCTCTTTCCCCTTTGTTTTTGTGTTATGTTTAGAACCAATGGCAAGACAAATAAGGGAATCAGAAATTCAAGGATATAATAGGTATGGTAGTCAAGAAAAGTTGGCTTTATTTGCATTATTTTATTCCTAAGAGTGGGAGGTTTGCATAATGGTTAAGGTGTTTATCTTACAGACACAAGGTGCAGGGTTTAATTCTAGCATGGGATAATTGGCTAAGCTTAAAATGGCAGTAAAAAATACAGAACCTGGAAAAACTGTAAACACTGAAAATAAGCAGTTTGTTTAAAAATTACACAAAGCTTTCGGATCAATATCCTTTATCAGTGTGTTTTATTGACTACTTAGATAATATGACTAGTTTTTTGAAGTCTAAGTTAAACTTTTCAAAAGAAGAGATTTGCTTCCTTGATGTGAAGCTTCAGTGAATAAATAATCCCTGGGATTCATTAAGCTACAAATTTCGTGCAGGAATAGTGTAGCCGTTCCTGCATGGAATATGGCCGCCGAGCGATCCAGTAAACAAGCCTGGGGACGTACACAAGCCTGCTAACTCTATTCTGTCATGGACACAACTGTATTATGTTAATGACCTCATCTGCTGGTGAAAACCATGTTAACGAGGTTAATTAGTGATCCAGGAAGCAGGCAAGCATCCGTGGCAGAATAGTGTAGCATGCAAAAATGTATTCGGCTACTAGCCGAATATATTCCTGCAAAAATCAAAATGAAGGCATGACAGCTCAAATTAAAGCATGTATTACAATCCTTAGGCATGCCAATGGCCAAATATATAGCCATTGGCATGGAAATGTTTTGCAAAATAATAAAAATCAAAGTTTATTTTTGGGGGGCTGATCTTGGCCATTTAAGCATACAGCAGCGGCATGCAAACAGGATTGTGTTGAAAATTAAAAAAAAAACGTGATAAGGTAATTTTTAAGTGAAATCTGCATTTTGCCATTATAGTCTATGGCATGCAGAATCAAAACAATACCAGGGAACAGTGGTTGCTAAGGGGAAAGGCTTTGGTATAGTGCTGTAACTAGGGACTAAGGCAGTGGGGTATGCTAATTAGGGAAATTTACTGAATCACAAAAAGAAAAAAAGTGCCAAACTGCACCTAACCGTGTAGGAGCTATAAGGCAGTGGTATAAGCAGGAAAAGCAGCTGACATGAAAAGTGGGTATGTCATGCTTGGTGTAAGCACATTGGAGACCACTGCTCACATTTCATCTTAGCTAAGCACAGCTAAGCAAGGGGGTGTGTCTGAGGCTGTACTGACTTATTCCATGAAATAAAAAGCATGTTCATGTTCAGGGGAGGGCCATTTCTCATTGTTTACCTTAATGGGTTTGTGTGGCACACTGGGTCTAAAACAAAAAAAAAACCTGGAAATAGCAGGACTGTTTATATCTGGGCACCAGGTATGCGCAGCGTGCCTCGGGGCTTAAAAGGGGTCAGAAATGGGAAGGTGAAAAAAGAAAAAAAAAGGGAAATAGCATAAATAAAAGCAATCAAGTACAAATAACATAGCTGACAGGTGGAATGCATCATAGTCAGCCAATCATACAGGCAGCATCTGCAGCACAACAGTATAAACTATGGAAACACCTTCCAGTCTGTTTTTTTCCCACAAACTCTGCACCATTGGTGTACACATGCAGGGGAATTTTAACAGAAAAATGTTATGGGATGCCATTGCTTTGATCCATCAGTGTTAGAGGCTGAGGGTGGTGAGGAGGATAATGCTGACAACCGCCACAGACCGAGGAGGAGGAGAAGAGTGTTCAGACTAGGTCTATATTAGAATGACGAAACCTCAGTTACATGAATCGTGAAAGGCTGGCACATAAACCGCGAACCACATGAACACCGAACGTCCTTAAGCGCGAATTTTAAAATACCGAATTGCCATAGTTGTCCACACCATGTTTAGTAAGATAAAATGTCAGTAGGAGATTCCCTTATCTGGTATAGCTCCCTAACGTAAATGTGCAATAGTTAATGACCTTGGGGCTAGGGTGCGGGTTAAGGTAAGTCCATATATAGTAATACATTCATATTTATTTTGTTTGGATAGGCAGTACGTAGTGGGCGGTGGAGTTGGCCAACTATGGCAATTCGATATTTTGAATTCCACGCTTAAGGATGTTCGGTGTTCTTGCGATTAGCTGTGTATGTGTCGGCCTGTCGGGATTCGCGTAAGTGAGGTTTCGGCATTCTAATGTAGACCCTTCAGACCTAGGGTAACTTACCAGGGGCTACATGATCTGGAGATAGTAGAGTGCTACAGGGTGGACAGAGACATACATTAGCAAATCATCGATCTGTGCTGGCCTCAACTCAGACCCAGAGCCAACAGAGGGGAACCCATCCCAGTGAATACCAAGGTATGTGTAGCCTTAAGAATACTAGCTACAGGTACTTTCCAAAGACCTACTGCAGACATCATGGGGGTCTCACAAGCATCTGCATCCAGGGTACTCCACCAATTCCTGGATGCCATCCTACCACATGCTGGTGAGCACATTTACTTCCCCAACACCCATGAGGAGAGGACCAGCAATATGTGTCTCTGCCATGTAGCAGAATACCTGGAGGTATTGGGTGTGATGGACTGCACACACAACCACATCAAAGCACCACCTGGTGAACAGGGTAGGGTATATATAAACTGCGAGGGCTTCCCCTCCATCAACTGCCAGGTTGTGTGCAATACCCAGGGCATTATCATGAATGTGTGCACTGGCAGCCCTGGAAACTATCATGACTACCACATCTGGCATTCATCACAGCTGTAACATGCATTTGCCAGTGAGGACATCCCGTATGGCCATCTGGTGGGGGATGCTGGCTATGCGCTGGAGCCATGGATGATGACACCCATCAGAAATGCGCACACATACACACACACACACACACACACACACACACACACACACACACACACACACACACACACACACACACCCATTCAAGAATGCCATAATGAGGCACACGCAAAAACCAGGATCATTACAGAGCGTGTGTTTGGGATGCTCAAGTCACGGTTCCACTGCCTTGACATATCTGGCGGAGCCTTGCAGTACTCTCCAGCCAGAAGTGCACACATTTTCACAGTATGTGCCATGCTACACAATATGATCCTGTGGAAACAGCTGCAGCAGGAACAGCACGGGGAAGGGCCACACAGCCCCCCAACATTGCCAAGGACCACTCAGGCACAGAGGGACTCAAAGAGGATGCCCCTCAGTCTGCTTCTGTAGGCAGACAGAGGCATGCCCAGCATGCCCAGGCCTTGGCAAAGAGGCAACACATAGCACACACACTGAAACTGTAGGGATCCATGGACTGACACCTCTCTCTGACTCGCACACACAGTAAAATGGATGACACACACATCACATTACCTGTAACTTACCATGTATAGGCACTGTGTGCATCCGACATAGGCAGCCCTCAAGCACTGTCCTCACAACTGCTGCAGGCACAAGGTAAGTCAGTCTTCTTAACAATAAATGAATGGATTAGCATGTTTTGGTAACATATCTATGGTAATGCTGCATGCATGCAAGGGAATGGGGTGGCCTACTGGGATAGCAGCAAACAGACAGCTATGTGGGACACCAGGAAATGTCTGCGCAATACTGGTTTCCTCACACTATGCAGTATCATTTAAGATGACAAATCCCACTGCAGTATATGGGGAAGGGGGGCAACTAAGGGGGAGTCATAGGTCACATGCATGGATGTCACTGTGGGGATCCCATACTCACCCCTCAGACTCACACAACAAGTCAGCCATAGAAAACCATAAAGAAATGTCTGGCAAAGGTCCACAAATGGCGACAATGATGGAATACCCCCCTACAGACCTACACAGTGATATCACAGCAGGCCTTGCATTTGCAGTAAGGCTCTAGGCTCTGAAGGGTAAGAATTCTGAAACTCAATTGTATGGCATTACAATCTAACCTGTGGTTCTAGTGATATACTGCTATTCTCCAAGACAGGGCACAATACTATGCTAAATGGAACCAAAAAGTAAAGCCAATATCAGCACAGTCTGTGCAAATGTATTCCGTTGACAGGTGTACCCCCCCCCCCCACACCCATATTCCCATAGAAATCCAGTAACATGTAAGTTTGTAGGGTAATAATAGCAGAGCACACATTGTCAGGGCTGTCCCAATCAACATGACAACTTGTTGCATGTCCACAATATGCAGGGGTCAATGAGCTATGCATATGTGTGGGGAATACTGTCAGGATGTGGCCAGCAACTTCTCATGGCTGTTGTGTCCTAGTGGCCTAGATACCATACTATGGTAGACAGGGCCATGTTCCACAAAATGCAGTGCCAACTATTCTGCATGTCAACTACACCTATGGTGGGAGTTGCAAACACTTGTCCAGATGTCAATTGCTGCCAGGAAGCTGGACAAGTCATGTACAGGGGGCCACACATATGAACAGTACACAGGTTGGAGTAACCTACACAATGCCTACCATACCCCCCAACTGTACAGACCTTTTGCAGAATGTACAGAGGTTTGTATCATATTTGTGATGTCTTTATTCCAAAATAGTGGTGTTCTCTGGCAAATCACTGGCAAACCACAAAAGTCTAAAGTTAGAACATAATGATGGATTGTAGTGTATCAGACCTCATACCCTATAGAAAAATGCATGCTGACGCAAAATCTGTTATTGTATCACCCTTCCAGGTTTGTAAGGCCAATAGTTACAATGGCCCGTATATTTAGGCCTTTGTCACCCAATTACTCATGTCTTTGTCAGGATGTCTGGCCCACATATGTAGACAGGTATGGTGCCTAGTAGCACATCACTGATTTCTGTCACTTACCATTGTCACCACAGGGGGGACCACTGCCTGGCAGCCTGGGAATGTATGAGTGACAGAATGCACTGCCTTCTACAGATGACCTGCATCAGTCTCACATGGCCTACAGACCTCTGGCAAAGACCCATGCCTCACCCATAGTGCCTTTGTAGGGAATGTCATGGGGTCCATACTACCAACATAACACAGTCAACAAAATGCAAATGTAAGGCCATGCTGCTAAATGCTAGTAGCATACCTCTCAACCTCGTAGAGGAAGAAATCTGGACAAAGCCATACATAATGGTGGGATAAAGACAAAACTATAGGGACACATTTGAAATATTGCTCTCATAATGTTAGAAAGTTTAAAAGAATAACAGAGGGGGTGTGTAGTAGCATGGATGTCATGAAGGGTGTGAAGTCTGAAATTCTAATGTTCTCTCATTATTCCCTGACTACAACCCTGAGTGATTTGCAACAAATATGCTAGAAAACCACAATGTTAAGGGAAGTCGACCAGATATATGAGGCATGATTCTGGATAATCTGTAAGAATCTGTAGAGCTGACAGGTATGGCCACACCAGGATATGACCTTTCAAGTAGAAGAATACTGCACAGCCAGGGGATCCCAGCCAGTATATCACCAAGGTGCTGGACCTTTCACACAGCTTCTTCAGTCAATCGGCTGTAGCCACACCTCCCAACTGGCTGGATTGTGCAAGAATGTCTAGCCTTCACCTCATAATATAGGTCTGTGCATCATCCATCTGGTATTTCTCTAGTAAATAAGTGTGATGATCCAATTATATCTGTCAGTAGGTAATGACACAATGCAGTACAGTGTCAAACATTACATATGCCAGATAATGTCTGCTACAACAAAACCTGTAACTCAAGCAACTCAAACATTGATAAGAGCAACAGTTACAGTACACCTCTATGTTTGGCCCATTGTTTCCCCATATTGGCAGCCTATCTCCGGATATCTTGCACAAACAGGTTGCAAGGTATGGCTGCAGCACACAACACCCCGGACTTAAGTACAACTATCCCTGGAATGTATTCCCACACTTATTATAGAAGGTCATACTGAGCATGCTCCTACACTTAGAGAAGTGAAGCCCATGTCTGAAACAACATTGGACTATATATCTCTGTATTGTGCAAATGTCTTTGCATACACACAGCTATGTAAACCTTTCTCCACATACACCCATCAGGCAGGATTACCCACAGCCAGCTGTAGGTGGCACATATGTGGTATATCTGCATCTGTTGTGTGTAATACACACACACACACACACACACACACACACATATATATATATATATATATATGGGAAACATATTACAATATGTCATGGATACACACACACACACACATTGGGAAGAAAGGGACAGACAGTGATAGAGTGAGACACACAGGGAGACACACACACAGAGTGAGTCATTCACAGGGATACCCTGAATGTTATAGAGTGATGTCCTGCTGCAGACAGTTGCATACCAGTTGTAACCACTGGCATGTTCCAGCATGAAGATGAAATTCATTGTCTGATGGTACTGAGATGGGTGTTGGAATATCACATCACATACCTTTGTGTGTGTGTGTGTGTGTGTGTGTGTGTGTGTGTGTGTGTGTGTGTGTGTGTGTGTGTCTGTAAGTCTAAGTATTATGATGCCTTACCCACCCAGTACACTTCCCAGTACCCTACTTTACAAGATCTGCTAATGTCATGCACCTTAGAAATACCTTTGGACTGGCTTCTGTCCTGTAAGCTCTATAGCATGTGTGATAACTGCATAAAACTATCATATAAATAACTAGACAGGCAGGGGTTCTAATCACAGTCACGGCATATGTAACAGTGGTTGTGTGTGGGGTGTGTGTGTGTAGGAATAAGTGTTTTACTCCATTCCCACCCAGTACACCTCCCATTGCCCTACTTCACAAGATCTGCTGATGTCATTCACTGCAGAAGTACTGTTGGACTGGCCTCTGCCCTATAAGATCTGTGGTGTGTGCAATAACTGCATAATACTGTAGTGCAAATAACTCTTTAGGTAGGGGTACTAATCTCTGTCCTAGCAAATGTAAAAGTGTGTTTGTGTGTGTGTCTGTAGATTAAAGATTTTGAGTGCATTCATACCCAGTACACTTCCCATTGCCCTACTTTAACAATCCTGCTGATGTCAGTCACCTTAGATGTACCTTTGGTCAGTCCTCAATCCTATAAGCTCTGTGGTGCGTGTGATAACTGCATAACACTGTACAAATAACTAGATAGGTATGGGGTTCTAATCTTGTCCTGGCAAATGTGTGTGTGAATGTATTTGTCTTTGTAAGTGTGTATATATGTCGTGTTGGTTAAAGTATTTTGTGGCCTTTCTCACCATGTGCATCTTCCATTCCATACTTTACAAGGGCTGGTGATGTTCCTCACCTTAGAATCACATTGGGACACCCATCTACCTATAAGCTTCATGGCACATGCAATAAATGCTTAACACTGTAGTAGCAATAACTAGATAAATAGTAGCTCTAATCTCAATCCTGGCAAATGAGTGTATTTATATCTGTGTGTATATCTGTCGGTTAAAGCATTTTGTGGCCTTTCTCACCAAGTACATTTCCCACTGCCACACTTTACAAGGGTTGGTGTTATTCCTCACCTTAGAAGTATCTTGGGACACCCTTCTCCCTATAAGCTCCGTGGTGCATGTGATAAATGCATAACACTATAGTAGCAATAACTAGATAGGTAGTGGTTCTAATCTCAGTGCTGGCAAATGTGTGTGAGTATATTTGTGTTTGTAAGTGTGTATATCTGTCGGTTAAAGTATTTTGTGGCCTTTCTCACCAAGTACATCTCCCATTGCCACACTTTACAAGTGTTGGTGATGTTCCTCACCTTAGAAGAACCTTGGGACATCCTTCGCCCTATAAGCTCCATGGAACATGCGATAAATGCATAACACTGTAGTTGCAATAACTAGATAGGTAGGGTTTCTAATCTCAGTCCTGGCAAATGTGTGTGGGTGGATGAGAACCATACCCACTGGGGGGCAGGTTTTGCAACTTTTTGCTATGGTCCACCCAGTACACATCCCAATGTCCACTTTACAAGGCCCACTGTTGTCATCCACTGTAGAGGTAGCTGTTGACACTCTGCAGCCCTATAAGCTCTGTGCCACGTGCGATAACTATGTAACAGTATGGAATAAATAACAAGACAGGCGGGCCTTCTAATCCTTGGATACCATTCCCCACTCAGGAATTATAGACAAACACACTCAGCTAAGCATCAACCCCTGTCACTTAGTGGCTTGTAAACTGGCTCACAGATAGAACCCACAGTCTGAAAGCAGCGAACTCCATGTCAGACTGCCGACCAGTCATGAGTGGAGCCCCACAGGGTTTAGTCCTGGGTACCCTTGTGTTCAGTATCTACGCCTCTTAAGTCCAGCCCAACACGAACGGACTCTGGCTGATAATGTTCACAGACGACTGCAAGGTGGATGCTCTTATTTCCTCCTCAAGTGATATTGACAGCCTGCAGGAAGGCCTCACTGAGACCTACAACTGGTGTCAGAACCCTAGACTTTAGCTCAATGCCAGAAAATGTGCCAACATCCCCTTTGGGAACAACATGGTTCCCATGAATCACCACATCGACGGTAGTCCACTGAACACTGAAGTCGTTATAAGAGAACTGGGAACACAGGTTGACAGCGAGCTCTCTGTTGACCACCACAGAGCCACTGTCTTCAGAAAGTCCTTCTATGTGGCACATCTCATTACTAAGGGTGTTGCATCCAGGAAGTAAGAGGTCATTGTCTCCCTCTACACTCCCCTCTTTAAGCCAATCGAGTACAATGGGCCATTTGGCATGTACCTCACTGGACACCTGCTACAACTGGAGAGGCTGCAAAAGTACCTCACAAAGAGGATCCTAGGTCTTAAACGCTTGTCCTATATGGACAGACGCCAAGAACTCCAACTATTCTCTGTCTCATATTGGCTATTTAGAGGCGATCTCTGCCTGACTTACAAAGCCATGTCTGACCCAGCCCTGTCAGGAATGCTACTAAAGAACCCAATCTGTCTGCACCACATGCCCCAGAGACCTCAACCCCATTTCCACAATCAACAGAACATGATGGTGGAACAGGTTCATAACCCAAAGACTGCTGACGCTATGGAATAGACTTCACATACATGTCAAGCAGAGCACCTCACTTGCCCTATTCAGGAGGGTGGCTGAGGAATAGAAATCCCACCCTGGGGATCACTCCAGTGGCTATACTTGTTTGACACACTGGGGACTATCATCAGGTGGCATGATGCCAGTGTAATCCTATGGGCTAGGCCTGTAAAGGCTCCTTGGCCATTCGCCTAGTCCACACCTATGAACCTATGGATGTCAGTACTGGCAAAAGTGTGTGTGTGTGTGTGTGTGTGTGTGTGTGTGTGCATTAGTGTGTATAAAAGTGTTTGTGAGTGTGTAAACATGTGGGTGAAAGTAATTTGAGGTCCTTCTATCCCTGTACACCTACCACTGCCATACTTTACAAGGGCTGGAGATGTTATTCACTATATAGGTACCTTGGAACACTCTTCTCCCTATAACCTCCATGGTGCGTGTACTAACTGCATAACACTATAGTACCAATGACTACCTAGGTAGGGGTTCTAATCTGAGTCCTATTAAATGTGTGTGTGTTTCTAAGTGTGTATATTTGTAGGATACAACATTTTGAGGCATCACTCTCCCAGTACACTGCCCATTGCCATACTTTATAAGGGCTGGTGATGTTGTTCACCTTAGAAGAACTGTGGGACACTCTTCACACTATAAGCTCCGTGGTGCATGTGATAACTGTATCCTGTGTGTGTGTGTGTGTGTGTGTGAGTGAGAACTATATCCATTGGGGGAGTGGGTTTTACATTTTTAAGTCCATGGTACTCCCAAGTACACATCCCAAGGTCCACTTTACAAAGGCCGCTGTCCACATCCACCGTAGAAGTATTTGTGGACACTCTTCAGCCCTATAAGCCCCATGCCATTTGCAACAGCTATGTAAGAGTATGGAATGAATAACATGATAGGCACGGGTGCTAATATCAGTACTGGCAAATGTGTGTGCATTGGTGTGTATAGCAGTGTTTGTGAGTGTGTAGACTCATAGGTGACAGTCTAATGAGTCCTTCCACACACAGTACACCCCCCATTGCCATACCTCACAAGGGCACGTGATATTATTCACTTTACAGGTACCTTGGAACAGTCATCCCACTATTAGTTTCATGCCAACTGCGATAACCACAAACACTGTAGTACCACTAACTAGATGGGTAGGGGTTCCACCCCAATACTGGCAAATGTGATCCTGTGCTTGTGTGTGTGTGTGTGTGTGTGTGTGTGTGTGTGTGTGTGTGTGTGTGTGTGTGTGTGTGTGTGTGTGTGTGAGAACAGTATTTTCTGTGTGTTTGGTCAACACAATATCCTCTGGGGGTGTGGGTTTTACCAATCTGAGGTGTGTCCCACCCACTACTCTTACCATTATCCACTTTACAAGGGCTGCTGACGTCAACTACCATAGACTTACCTGCATACACCCCTCAGCCCTGTAAGCTCTGTGGCACATGCAATGACTGTTACACAGACCTGGTAAATGTCTACATATACAACTGTACCTCGGCTCTGACATGATCAATGTGTTAACACTCTGCCATACCCTTCATTGGCAATGTCTACAGGGCCACATCCTACTGACACACAGTCACCTAGAACACAAACAGAACACAGCATGTGAGACTACATTCAGTCAGTATTACTAACACCAATAATGCATCATGGCTGAAAAGGTACACACACTGAAGCGTGCCCATTACAAATGCCAGCTGACAGCACCTTACACAATGTAACATAGCTAAACTGTACTTAATTCACCCTGTGCATCAGAACCATATCAGCATGTCCCTGCATCAGTGGTATGGATGACAGAGATGTGGCACAGGTATCATCATATGCACAGGGTATTGTGTGGTTTTGCCAGAGGCCTAGGCTAGGCCATAAGGTTGACATCGTGTGTGTGTGTGTGTGTGTGTGTGTGTGTGTGTGTGTGTGTGTGTGTGTGTGTGTGTGTGTGTTTGAAGGGATGTTTTATGAATGGGCCATGCAGAGGGTGTGTGTGTGTGTGTGTGTGTGTGTGTGTGTGTGTGTGTGTGTGTGTGTGTGTGAGTGTGTGTGTGTGTGCTGTGACGGTGATGTGTGTGTGTTTGTATGCACACAGTCACGCCATGTGGCTGCCCTACACAGGGGTATGTTGGACAGCTGTGGACCGTACATGGCAGGATGTACAGTTCGTCATCTCCGGTCACAGACATGGGAACTGGTCCTGCCAGGGGTCTCATTGGCACCACCAGGCCCAAGGCCAGATGCAGTAATGCTTCCTGATGGTGACTGCAGTCTGTTGGATCCATGTCCAAGACGGGACTGGCCAGGACCACATGCCCATGGCCTGCTCCACTGTGGTGGGGACAGCACCCCCCCTTCAGTAATGCTGGTGGTACTGCCACTACAGGAGTGTGAAGGTGCACGGCCCCATAGACTCTCAGCTGATGTTGGTGCTGACCTACATCCACGTGGCCAATGCCCATCTCCCACCACACACTCTAGCACAGACATGCCACAGTCAAGGATTGCGAACGTTTCATCCCACCGTCTATTCATGACCTCAGTATTTTGACATGTGGCCTCAACAAGGTCATGTATGTTGCCATGTAAGCCAAGAAGAGTTGTACCCAAGACCCTGAGTATTTGTCTGGTGTTGTGTTCACTACATGCCTGTGCATCCATGACAGCCCGAAAAGTACAGTTGTGTACACTTACCATAAATGTAGATGTTTGAGTGTATTCACTGTTGCAGTCATTACATTTGGGTTATCCTGCTGGCAGGTTGCCCTCAGTCGGCCTGAATTCCAAAGCCTTGGGTCCTGCGTCGGTTGCTGTTGCCTCTTCCCTGATGTCAGGTCATCAGGGGTATAAAAGATGCAGCCGACGCCACTTAATTCAGTTTTTCTTTCCCCAGATGTCAGGTGCCCCCAAAAGGGTAGGCTAAAATTGTGTAAATAAAACATAAATGCACCAAAATAAGCTTAACCTTCATCTTTAAGCAAATACACCACCCAGGTTGTATAGATTAGAGAAGTAAAGATAAGTTCCAGCAAAAATAAGGGGGATGGTAGGGGGGTAACCTGGATTGCAACAGTGAATACACTCAAACATCTACATTTATGGTAAGTGTACACAACTGTACTATGTTCTTCGTGTTTCACTGTTGCAGTCATTACATTTGGGTTGAGTCCCAAAGCTATGGTTGGGGGGCTGGAGTTAAACAGCATTAGGAGAGGCTATGAAGCCCTGCAGAACTGCAGTGTCAAAGCCTGCCCTGGATTTAGAGTAAAGAGGCAGATTGTAATGTTTTGTAAAGGTATGCACTGAACTCCAAGTAGCAGCCTCTAAAATGTCTTTGGTTGGTACTCCCCTGAGAAAGGCTGCAGAAGTGGCTGCAGCTCTGGTTGAATGTGGCCTAATGCCCTTAGGCACTGGTTTGCCATGCTGTAAGTAGCAGAATCGAATGCAGTGACCTATCCATTTTGAAACAGTCTGCTTGGAGATAGCCTTTCCTTGTGATGCTGTGGCATATGCCACTAGTAATTGTTCTGAAAACTTTAGTTTTGTCCCAGTAGAATCTAAGTTGTCTGTGTATGTCCAAAGAATGCAGAATTTTCTCCCCCTTGTTCTGTGGATTTGGATAAAAAGTTGGCAAATGAATTGTTTGGTTAAGGGCTACACTGGATACCACCTTAGGCATAAATGTAGGGTTTGTTCTCAGAGAGACCCTGTCTGGATAAAAAATGATAAAGGGCTCCACAGCCATGACAGCCTGTAGCTCTGAAACTTGTCTTACAGAAGTTACTGCTAGGAGCAGAGCTGTTTTCCAAGATAAGAACTTTATATCCACAGTAGCAGCTGGCTCAAAAGGAGGTAAGGTGAGTTTTTCCAAGACATAATTGAGGTCCCATACAGGTATTGGCGTTCTCCTTGGAGGCCTTAAGTTTTTGGCTCCTCTGAGGTACTGCCTTAATAAAGGATGAGAAAAGAGTGGTGGCTCTGTATTGTAATGAGCCAAAATGGCAGAGGCATGGATTTTAATTGATGAAAAAGACAGGGCTTTGTCCAGCATCTCAGTTAAGTATTATAAATTCTGAGGCATATTTGGAACAGCTGTATCAGTTCCTTGAGCTTGGTTCCAAGCGCAAAATCTTTTCCATTTCCCAGCATAGGATTTTCTAGTACTAGGCCTTCTGGCTTCTAAAATGACATCCATCACAGCTTTACTGAGAAGTGTGGTTTGTATGGCTACATTATCCACCATGCTGCCAGATTTAGGGTCCTGAGTTGGCTGTGCAAAATCTGATTGTTTTCTTGGGACAGTAGATGAGGTATTTGAGGTAAGGTCCAGGCTGGGCATTGGGACAAGTTCCTTAAGATCAGATACCAGTACTGGTGTGGCCAGTCTGGGGCAATCAGAATTGTTTTTGGTTTCTCCTGCCTGACCTTTAGGAGTTTCTTGGGGAGGAGAGGCAGTGGAGGAAAGGCATATACTGATAGGTTTGTCCAGTTGAAAGATAAGGTGTCCACTTTCCAAGCTTGTCTGTGATAAGTCCTTGTGCAGAATCTTTTTAGTTGATTGTTTTGAGGGGAGGCAAATAGATCTATGTCCAGGCGTCCCCATTTCTTTGTTATCATGCTGAAGACTTGTGGATCCAGGTGCCATTCATGGGGATCCATGAAGTTTCTGCTTAGTTCGTCTGCCAGAGTATTGTTCTTTCCTGGCAGGAATTGTGCCTGCAGATGAACTTGGTAAGTCAATGCTGTGTCCCATAAAGCCATGGCTTGTCTGCACAGGGGATAAGAATGAGTGCCCCCCTGCTTGTTTATGTACCACATGACCGTGGTGTTGTCTGTCTTTATCAGTAGTTGTCCCGGATGAAGTAGGTCCTTGAAGGCTGTCAGGGCATTTTGAACAGCTAGCATCTCTTTTTGATTGACATGTACATGCTTTTGGTTTGAGGACCAGGTGCCCTGAATGACTCTTCCTGCCATGTGTGCCCCCCAGGCATAATCTGAAGCATCCGTCGTTAGGCTCTGCCTGGCTTGGGGTAGTGAGAATGGCTGTCCCTTGTTTTGGTGACAAGCCTTTGTCCACCATCGAAATTCCTGTTGCAGGCAGGGAATTAGAGTAATCATTGTTTTCAGACTGTGGCAATGTTGTGTCCAGACACTTTTTAGGTACCATTGAATTTTCCTCATATGCAGTCTTGTATATGGAATTAGTAAGATGCAGGATGCCATGAAGCCCAAAGCCTGCAGAATTTTTCTTGCAGATAACTGCGCCTTTGTTGCCATTTCCTTGAAATAGGTAGTCAGTTGTCTTTGTTTGTCTGGAGTGAGATAAGCCATCTGGGCAGTTGTATTTAAGCTTGCACCCAGGAATATTATCTCTTGAGAGGGTACTAGTTTTGATTTCTTTTTGTTGACTGCGTACCATATGCATGTTAAAAGTCTTAACACAAAAGTTAGATGCTGTAGTAGAATGTCCTTGTTCTCTGCTTGTATGAGGCAGTCATCCAAGTAAGAATGTGTTTGTATTCCTCTTTGTCTGCAGTAAGCAATTACTGGTGCCAGGCACTTTGTGAAGATCCTGGGCACAGTAGATAAGCCAAAGGGCAGTGCAGAGAATTGGTAATGCTTTGAGCCAGCCTTGAATATCAGGTATCTTCTGCATGATTGCCTGATTTGGACATGCAGGTATGCCTCTTTTAGGTCTAAAGTCATGAGCCAAGCCTTGCTGCCCAGCATGGGCAGAAGCTGTTGTAAGGTCAACATCTTGAATTTTGGTATATCCAGGAAAGTGTTTAGAATAGATAGGTCCAGTATTGGTCTCCATGCTTTGTCCTATCTGGGTACCAAGAACAGTCTTGAGTAAAATCCTTGTCCCTGCTCTTGCTGTGGCACTTGCTGAATAGCCCTCATGTCCATGAGAGCTGTGACTTGTTTTTGAGCTTCTGCCCATTGATTTTTTGGCAGGTCTGGCCAACCATTTGCCCTTGGCAGGGTATGGAAATGAAACTTGTAGCCTTGTGATACTATGTCTAGAACCCATTTGTCCTGGGTTATAATGTGCCAATTTTGAAAAAAAAGTGCTAGTTTTCCCCTAAGGGTGCTGCCAGAAGATAAGTGCTTGGTGCAGGCAGGGGGAAGTCATTGGGACTGTCTCCTGCATGATTGTGCTTTGTCTTCTCCACCTTTGGAGGTAGAAGCACTCCACTGCTTAGGCCTGTAGGATCCTTGCGGCTGTGATCTGCCTCTAGGATGTCTGCATCTGCCCCCTTTGAGGTCTGTCTGAGACTGGAAAGGACCAATTCTTTGTAGGCCAGTGTCTGCTAAATCTAGGTGGCTGTACCTGTAAAAAATCCTTGACCATTTGCATAGATTTAGCTTTGTCCTCCATTTTCTTTAACACCTCTTCTGCCTTAAAACCAAACAAGGTATCATGTTGTAAAGGAGCATCTAATAATTATGCTTTAACATGGTCGGGCAGAGTTTGTTCCTTTAACCAAGCATGCCTCCTAATGACAGAACCCGTAACAGCGGCCCTGCAGGAGGCCTCCAGAGAATCAAACTCACATTGCAAAGTATGCTTTCCAACTTGTTCAGCTGCATGCAATAAATCCTGCATTTCTTTGTTTTCTGCACAATCAAAATTTGCCATCATTTTCTGTTTAAGCAGTGTCATGAAATATTGCTGATATTTGAGCATATGAAACTGGCAATTTAAGGCCCTTATAGCAAAAGTAGATGTGTAAATCTTTTTTCCCCATCTATTCAGTGCCCTAGAATCCCAGTCAGAGGGGGTAGGGTTTTTTGCAGTAGACGCCTTGACCCCTTTTGGACCCTGAGAAATAGTTTCTGGGTCTGCAGTAGAGTTTTTGAAAAGGAATTTATGAGAGTCAGGGAACCTGTAGTATCTGTCCGGCTTAACAGGAGCTGGAGGTAAAGAGTCAGGGGTCAGACTAGACTCCGGGAACACATCATCTACAATGTCCAACACAGGTGGAATAGCTAGAGGCCTGTGTTGAGGTAGCAAAAGGAAGTCTCTGAGCCTTTTCTTAGATTCTGAAAAATCTTGGCTCTCCCAGTGGAAGTGCTCCCTCATAGTATGCAAGGTTTCCCCAAAAGAGTAGTCCTCAGGAGGAGAAGTTGAAGGAAGTGATTCTTCAGCATCAGAGTCCTCATAGGAGAGATGAGAATATTCCTGATCAGAAGAGGAATAAGAAGAAATGGAAACCTGATCTGAAGATTCATAGTCTGTCTCTTGCCTAGGCCTCTTATCAGGAGGGGGATGGGAACCCCTGATGAAGGTAATTAAGTCTTCGGCCATTTTGAGCATCTGTTTTTTGGGCATGGAGGCCTGTCCTTGTGGCTGGTGAACTTGTTTCTTTGCCTTTAAAGGTGTTTTAGTCTTTGTCTTTGAAGTCGGTTTTATATATAATTGTTTAGGTCTGAATACACCCTCAGAAGCCGATGCCAGCTCAGCGGCTCCGGACCCATCTGAGGGGAATAATCCCTGAGGCTCCAATACCTTGAGTTTCCAGCAGTCTGGCCGACTCCACATGGGAGTCGGTAGCAGCCGGCGACTCTAAAGTCGCGGGCGTCAGGGGCTGCGAAAGCACCTCATTGAGAACCGGCGACTTGCTTAGGAGAAGCTTCGTCATCGGTTTTGGACCTCGGTTGCCTGTCTTTCTCTTTTTCTTTGCATTTTTTGTGAACTCCGGTAGTCGGATGGCTATCCGATGACATTGTATAATTAAATCTTCGCCTAAAATAGCTTAATGCAAAATCGTACCGACGCTTAATAGTGTGTTGGTTAAATCTAGCACAAAACCGACAACTAGCAACGTTGTGGTCAGGGCCTAGGCAAGGAATACAGTAAGAATGAAAGTCCTTATGAGGTATTTGCTTCCCGCAAGAAATACAATTATTAACTTTTTCTGACATCAGTCTGGAGCAAGAAAAAAGTTTCCCCAATGGGGTACTTAGCATTTAATGAAGACTTCGGATCTGAAACTCGAACATGGAAATCTCAGGAGTCGGCCAACAGGTACTTGCGAACTGCTTCTGCTTCGGGCACCGTGCGGCAAGAAAGACTGAATAAAATGGCGTCGGCTGCATCTTTTATACCCCTGATGACCTAACGTCAGGGAAGAGGTGACAGCAACCAACGCAGGACCCAAGGCTTTGGAATTCAGGCCAACTGAGGGAAACCTGCCAGCAGGATAACCCAAATGTAATGACTGCAACAGTGAAACACGAAGAACATCATGAGTCTGGTGACACCTGCTGTGGCACTTGCGACAGTGGCTTGATGGGCAGCAGTCCTCCAGAGACACTGACATCACATTCTGAGCGGGAGGGATCACGACCACCATGTTCACCTGTGAGGGGAAGACAACATATTTAAATTAATACCTGCACTATAAGGTTTGCTGGTACACACACACACACACACACACACACACACACACACACACACACACACACACCGACACACAGGTGAGGTGGCACAGAGACATTACACAGATCTCACAATAGCCAACTGGTGACATTCATGACAGTCAGACCACAACATACACACTTTGGACAGGCCCTCAGCATCATGCAGTGCAGCCCTTTCCACTCAATGTTACTACTAATATATACCTCTGGGATACGTGAGTAGTGTTAGTAGGTGATGGGTCTTCACCTAGAATGCACTACAGCCATGTACACATTATTGCTGTTCACCTGTACAGCACAGTGGCAACGCCTACAGAATATACCTCTCAACTGTAGAGTTTCACTGAATGTGTAGATATGTGGCTCATATTTTTGGTCTGTTCCTCATAAACCCTGTGTTTGTCTGACACATTACTGGGATGATCTAAAGATTGGAGTCACTAATTAATGACATAATTTGAGTTTCACACTTCAAAACTTGCAGTAAATGTATGTTAAACAAAACTGGTTACTCTAACAACCTTCTAAGCTTACAGTGGATATAATAAGTGTACACACCCCTGCTAACATGCCAGGTTTTTCTGATATATAATGAGACCACATAAATCATGTCATAATGTTTCCCATCTTTAATGTGACCTATAACCTGTGCAATGCAATTGAAGAACAAAGACATCAGTTAGGGGTAACATATAGAAAGTGCAATACATACAATAGGCTGGTTGCATGAGTGTGCACACCCTTAAACTAATACTATGTTAAAGCATATTTTGATTTAATTACAGTAGTCAGTCCTCTTGGGAAGGTGTCTACTAGGGTGTCTATTAGCATGGCACATCCTGACTTAGCAATATTTGCACACTCTTCCTTGCAGAAGCCCTCCAACTCTGTCAGATTGCGAGGGCATCTCTTGTGCACAGCCCTCATCAGGGCACCCCACAGAATTTCTATTGGATGTAGATGTGGACTCTGGCTGGCCCATTCCAAAACATTGATTATCCTCTGGTGAAGCCATTCTTTTTTTGATTCGGATGTATGGTTTGGGTCATTGTCATATGGAAAGGTGAAATTCCCCTTTATCTACAGCTTTCTGACAGACACCTGAAGATTTTGGGCCAAAAAGGACTGGTATTTGGAACAGTTCATAATCCCTTCCACCTTGGCTAAAGGCCCACTTCCAGCTTATGAACAGCAACCCCAAAACAGGACACTGCCATCACCATGCTTCACCATGGGGATGGTGTTCTTTTGGCGATGCACAGTGTTGTTATTGTGCCAAACAAACCTTTTGGAATTGTAGCCAAAAAGTGCAACATTCGTCTCATTACACCATTACACATTTTCCTGCATGCTTTTGGGAGACCTGATGTATTGTTCCTGAGAATTTAGAAATCAAACGTGTGAAGTGGAAACCACCTAAATGTACTACGGTACCACCAATAAGCGACAGTCCAGGTAGACACCACGATCTCACAGCAACTGTTTAATCCACATAACGCCAAACAAACAAATTCCAAACAGCAAAGACTTGAATAAAAACGACACAAAAGCAGGAATCAAACACCCAGGAAATACATAAATGTAGCAGCAGTTAAGCGCTTTCAACCATTCATCAACTGGTCTTCATCAGAACTGCTAAAGGAAGCGTTCAGTCAGTTTAAATCAACTTTGTGGCGCCAAAACAAACAGATCCCTTCTTAAAGATATATTCACATATATAAAATAATGAAGGTGATAGTGTTAATAAAAATAATATTATTAATAATATTAATAACCATTAGTAGCCAACAGCTAGTCTCTGTAATGCCCTCTTGTTATACTCATGTAAATATACATTTAATTAAAAGTATTAAAAACGTTATTAATATTAAAAACTATATTAATGTATAGTATTAAGCTGTACCATCCCTTTATATATACATCCTATTGTTAATATCTATATGAAAGTTGTTACAATTTCATTTGATATAACAATACTAATCTAATTAAAAATAATACCTTATATCCAATATAATATAAGTAACTAACTTATAAATAACAATCTTATAGGTACAATAAGTTAATTAATTAATTAAAACCTAACCAATTAAATAATAAACACTATATAAATTCATTGTGTGTTATAATGTATAGTCTACATCATGTAATATTTAATGTTTAATATTTAAATCAATTCATAAAAATAAGTAAATGTATAACATATTATTTAGGTTTAAACTCTACCTTACATATTGTTGCAATATTATATAGTGTATATAAAAAATTAATAATACTTATAAACTAAAAACTGAATAAGGGCGGCCACGGTGGTGCAGTGGTTAGCATTGCCGCCTCACAGCAAGAGGTTCTCTGGTTCGATCCTCGGCTGGGGTGCCTTCTGTGTGGAGTCTGCATGTCCTCCCTGTGGTCGCGTGGGTTTCCTCCGGGTGCTCCGGTTTCCTCCCACATCCCAAAGACATGCTGCAGGTGGATTGGACACTCTAAATTGGCCCTAGGTGTGTGTGTGAGTGTGCCTTCTGTGGAAGGTTGGGCGCCGGGCTGGCAACTCGACACCGTAAAACTCCACTGCCAATAAATGTGCAGACAAGGTGATCCGCTGTGGCGACCCCTAACCGGGAAAAAGCTGAAAGAAGAAGAAGAAGAAACTAAAAACTGAATGTACTGATTGTCTTGAATACATAATAATTCAACGTTGTAAATCAAAAATTAGAGTAATACTATAAAATAAAATTCAATTGAACAACATGAATGCCAATAGTTAAAAATATTACTATAGATGTAAATGCATAATGAGACTTGTATTCCTTATTTTGTAGTAATGGATGTTATTTGCATTATTTGAATTGTTAACATTAATGCCACTATGTTAATAAACTTTTAATAGAAATATTATCGTTTAAGCCCGGTGGACTTGTTGCATCAGTATACAATTGCCACCAAGATTCTTTAAAAGCTATTAAACCTTTTACATCACCGCCCATGGGATTACTAGGTATCTCCTCCAATATGGAAAATTTAAAAGTGTGTTCTGCCCCTAACATATGAACATGTCTATACAAGGCATTTGTATCATCCTTTGTCCTAATGCTATACAAGTGATCATATATGCGCTTTTTCAGACTTCGTTCCGTCCTCCCCACATAATAAGCGTCACAGACGTCACATATAGCTAAATAAATAACATTTTTCGTATTACAATTCCCATTTTTACAGATGATGACACTCCTGTGTCCATTCTTTAATACAATTTTACTAACACAATTCATATATTTACAATAGTTGCAAAATCCACACTTTTTACTTCCTTTGTGAGGATCAGACTTCTTGTTACCTCCTATGTTATGCTCTAAAAGTTTTTTCATATTTTTACCCATCCTATATATAAATTTGGGCTTATTGCCCAATATATCTACCAAATATTGGTCACCACTAATCAAGTACCAAAATTTTAGGATGATCTGTTGAATCTTTTCTGTGGCAATGTTGTAAGGTATAATACATGCCCTTAAATAGCTTGGTCCCACTCCTTCACTATTCAAATTGGGATAAATAATGATATCTCCTGATCCCAACAATGGTTTATACTTTGTACCCCAATTTTTTAATATATATGTCACAGTCTCAGTCATCATATTACTTGGATAACCCCTTTCTAAGAAATAACTCTGTATTAGAGTTAATTCCGTATTCAAATCTGTCAATTCAGAAACCATTCTAGTGGCTCTTATACATTGTCCTTTAAAGACATTGTATTTTACCTTGGGGGGGTGACAACTGGTGTAATCCAAGTAATTGTTAGAGAAGGTGGCCTTCCTATAAATTCTAGATGTTACTTTACCCTCATCATGTAGTACAAAGGTATCCAAGTATGGTAATCCTTTTGGGTCTATATTATACGTAAACTTAAGGTAGTCACTGCTTTTTACAATAAATTCTAAGAAGACTAGCATATCTTCCTTACTACCTTCCCAAAGTAAATATAGATCGTCTAGAAATCTAGAATAGTACTTGACGTTGGAAAAATACGGATTTTTAAACAAAACTTCATCCTCCCAATTAAGCATGACCAGATTAGCATAAATGGGGGCACATGCCGCCCCCATTGCTATGCCTCTTGTCTGCCTAAATAGTTCTCCTTCAAAATAAATATAGTTATTTTCTAACACTAATGACATCATCTCCGTTAAGCGGCATATGGTGTCCCATTCCAAGTCTGTATGTCTCCTTAAACTATTGGAGAAGGCTTCCAAGCCCTCCTGTTTGGGAATACATGAGAACAAGTCAATCACATCAATAGTGATTATAAATTTGGAATTCGTGTTCTCTACATACGAAATTGGATACTTGGAAAGGAAGCACCACGAATCCTTAACCATATGTGGAATAAGGGTATAAATATTTTTCAAAATAGTGCCAATCAACTTCCCCATCTTGAAGGTTTTAGAATAACTACCCGAGACAATCGGTCTCAGGGGAGGATCATTGATATCTTTATGGATCTTCGGAATGCCCACCATTGTGGCTAACCTAGGATATTCAACTTTAATAAATTTATAAACCTCATTACTTATTCTCGCATCCAATGAATATTCCTCAATATATGAATCAATTCGCCGGTAGGCAATGTGAAGTTCGTTCCTAGAAATAGTAACATAATTTCCTGTACCATGTAAGATATCATAGATTTTTTGTGTGTATATCATATTATCATAGATTGCAATGCCTCCCCCTTTATCGGGTTTCATTATTCTTATGGTATTGTTGTTTCTCAAGAATTGTAATAGTCCTTCTTCATCCAAGGTCAAGTTAATGTTACCTTTTAACTTTCTGAGTTCATTATACTCACTATAAATCTCTCTAGTGACAACCTTATCAAAGGTGTCAATAACGGGGAGAATTTAGCCAGACCTGGATGTTGTTCTGTGTGAGAAAAGGCTTCCATCTTCCAAACTTACCCCACAGGCCAGAAATGTGGAGAATACAGGAGATTGTTGTCACATGTAGTACACAACAGTAATTGCCAGAGATTCTGCAACTCCTTTAGAGTTGCTGTAGGTCTGCTGGCAACCTCCCTGACCAGTTTTGGGCTTGTCCTTTCATCACATTTGGAGGGATGTCCACTTCTTTGCAATGTCGCTGTTGCCCCATATTTTCACCAGCTTTTGATGACTGTCTTCACTATGTTCCATGATATATGCAATGCTGTGAAAATGTTTTTGAACCCTTCTCTGGGCTGATACCTTTCAACAATAGGATCCCTTTGATGCTTTGTAAGCTCTATGAGAACCATGGCTGCTGCTGTAGCAGGCAACTGAGTAAATATCAGAAAAATCCTAGTAGGACAGCTGACCATTATTTGGTGTTAATCAAAGAGTCTCTGTAATCAATGGCAGGTGTGTTCCCAAGAAGACGTAATGCTGTAATTATATCAAAAGCTGCTTCAACCCAGTATTAGCTTCAGCCTGTGCTCATTTATGCATCTAGTTTATTGTACATTTTGTTTTTTTATGATTGTTCCCCCAACATATTTGTTTGTTTGCCAATTGAATTGTACAGGTTATAGGTCATATTAAAGGTTGGAAGAGTTTGGAAATGTTTTATTGTGGTCTCATTTTTGTATATCACAAATACCTGGCATTTTAACAGGGATGTGTACACATTTTATATGCACCGTATAAGACTAGTTATTAAAATATGTCCCTAGTTTTGAGACTTTGTCCCCCCATTTTGTCAGTCTTTGTCCAGATGTCTTGAAATAACAGGTTGTGAGGTATGCTACAGATATGTTACATCTCCTGCAAATAGGCCCCTGTGATGACCACTGTGAAGCAATGCAGTTAACCCCACCACAAGGGAACATGCACATATCGCAATATGGCTAAGAGTAACAGTTGTGTGCATGGTAACATGCATGACCTTAGCATGCCTGGGGTACTGGTGAGCCACAGCAGGACAGTCTCATACTCACCAGGTTCAGGCGGCTGTCTCACATCCAGACCAGAGGTACCTACGTACTTGTGGGGGAGAGGTATTGTCAGCAGACTCACATGTGGCATTGGTACAAAATGAATGCTACTTTTCTGCACATTTACAGTACAAGCTCTGATACTACATAATTTCCTGTCCTTCACCATAGATGTGCACTTGTGTGCATTACAAAACCCCATCCACAAATCCAGTTTGATCTGACATCTGCATCTAGATACTCTACATAAGACAGTATGACTGCTACAGTATTCAATTGATGTGCACTGGGGCCTTACCTTGATGCTCCTTGCCTGTTTCCTGGGTGCCACCCACCTCCACAACTTGTATTTGTTGGCTTTGCTAGTGTGTGGTGGCCACCCCAACATTAACAAGGAGCTCCTCTACTGGTGTAAGTGGGGCCTGTGTGGCAGGACCCCCACCTGTAGTGGTATGGTCTTGACCACAGCAGCAGCCCTTTGCCAGGCATGGCGTATCAGGTCAGTTGCCCGATGCCTGACCTGATCATATGTGCGTCCATGGTAGCCCACATTGTTAACTCTGTGGACAAGATCATCCCACAGGGCGGTCTGCTCCCAGAGATTGTGTTGGCTACAGCCAAACATCACCCCATGGTGCTGGATGATGGTATCTGTGATGGCTGCATTTTCAGCTGCAGTACATGCTAGCTGTCTTGGCCGCTGCATGTCACCTAGAAGACATAAAGAGGGAAACACATCACAGGACCTCATACATTGGTCAAAGTTATTTACATAACCTGCACAGCAACATTGACTATCATTATCCACCCTTAAGACCACATCATACCCCTGTCATCTATCAGCACAGTATGAGCTTGCATTGCACTCCTGGTCCTGATATGTCATGTTCCCCCCCAATGAGGGCCAATAAATTGCATAATCCACCAATCATCATTCACCTTTGCATAGAGGGATGATAGTGGCTGTCTTCTTTGCGATGGGATGTAAATGGTGCTCCAGCTTTGCTTGCAAACAGGGTGTAATGGAGCTGGGGGCATATGCCTGTGTTCATGTAGGATGCAGACAGGGATGTTATCAGCTCTTACAAAGACGTACATTTGTTGCCTTTGATTAGGCATCATGGACCTGCTCCCTGATGATGAGGGGAGGGGTGCGGGTGCCGTGCATATCCA
This sequence comes from Protopterus annectens, assembly GCF_019279795.1. Classification (NCBI taxonomy): domain Eukaryota; kingdom Metazoa; phylum Chordata; order Ceratodontiformes; family Protopteridae; genus Protopterus; species Protopterus annectens. The sequence goes on along the minus strand of NC_056740.1, from coordinate 65,320,869 downwards.
CTTATACTGACGGTGGGAAGGGAGGGTGATGTTTTCCCTTAACCTGTCTGCAGCAGGTTGACTACAGCTATACTGTGTGTGTATGTGGTGTGACTGACCACCAGTACACAGTGGGTTGGGTTGTTGCCTCTGAGATTGAAGACATGTGTGAAGATGGCCTTGTGATTGGCCTTGGTGGACGTATCCAGTATGTACTCATAGTTAGCCTTACAATAATTTACAGTAATTCAGCTGTGACCTCATATGCTTGTTCAGACATAGGTTGTCTTGCTTCCAAGTTGGTGCCTGCTCCTACTTGGACCTGTACAGCCAATATAGCAACTGATTATGTGGTTTGTGTATTGGTGCTGTCCAGAAAAGGGGATTACTCTACCTTGGTGGAAGCAGGTTTTAAGAGTCCTGCACTGCTGAGTCCATACAGCTATGCAGGTTCTCATACAGCTGTTTGTAGTGGGCATGGACACAAGGTCATAACACAGTTGGAAACCTCTCCATTTTCAACCTGATAATCATGCTTATTCTAGTACCCGTGTCTGTGTCAGGGCAATGCAACAACCAGTAGCTGTAGAAATTTATGTCTGTTGGATGCACACAAACTAAGATTACACACATATACAACATGAAAAGCTTATTTACCTGACATTTTGCATCCCATGTCTGTTATGAGGCTTCCTGGTACACCTACTCATACATACATGTGCACAGGTGATACCTGATATACATATCTATTCTATGTCAGTATTGCACACTGTATTTACACTCCTGCTGCTTAGTCATACCTCTCAACCTGCTAGAGCAGGACATCGGGAGGTCGCCACACATAAATGGGGGGGCAATGGCCCAACATTAGTGACACTTTATTAATATTGCTGTAACACACTTAAGTCAGTTGATAGCACAGTAGGCATTGCATTCACAGAAATACCCTGGAGGATGCCTGACACTCATTTGTATGCTATTATGTTCTAATATCAGTCTTCACAGATTTGCCAATGATTTGTCAGACATAACACAACTCTATGAGTAAATGACTACCAATATGAGGCACACATATGGTCAGTCTGCATAACATTGGACAGTTGAATGGTATGACCTCAGTATATCACATGCAGTTCAACACACGTCTGCAATAGTAGTTTACTATGCACATACCCTGTATAGGTCTCTTCGATTGTGAGACAAACGTGTATCATAGTTGTATTCACAAGTAACATATGGATATTTACGGCATCATACTAGATGGCCTAGCAGTGTCACAGTCAGTATTGTTCAACAGACACTCCAGTAGTAGTCATATGTGAGCCATCCATTCTTGGGGTGACTCAGGGGCCTAAGCTGTGATCTATGTCACAGTTCAGGCCCCTAAGCTGAGCTGTGATCTATGTCACTGCAGACAGACCCAGGGGCTATGGCCATAGGTGCTGATCAGCAATATATGAGTAGAGCAAGTCCTGTTGGGACATATTTGTTAAACTTCCTATTTCCCATTACATACCCCCTACTGCATTCCATTACATGCTTACTTAATTGACATACCCTTTTTTCTAAGTATAGTTGCTTTGCTTCTGATTTCTGTTTGTTTGTTTTTGTTTGTCTGTCTGTTTCTCTCTCTCTCTTTCTCAGAGATGTCAGGTATGCATCTGCTTGCATAGGCAGTGGCTTGCCTTTTGTAGGTAATGCTCATGAGCAGCCGATGGCCTGTGCACCAGTTGGTCTCCTCCACTTCCTAATTGCATGCAGAACAGCTTTGTTGTTATTCCTATAGTCAATGGCATACTCCTATAATTGAGTACTTCATGTGGGCGTTGGCCCTTTTCCTTGCCTGTGAGGGGGACATCATGAAGGTTTGTGAACAACAGCATCACAGAGGTAGTTGGAAATGCCTCTTAAAACAAAAAATGTGGAGACAGTCCAACAAAATGGGGGAGAAGGTTCCTGACCTAGGGACATACTTTAAGTATTGCTGTTATACAGTTGGATTAATGCTGGTTTAACAGGGTTTGTGTGGACATGGATTTTCTGCGTGATATTAAGTCTGACAGTGTTATGTGGTTGACATAACTCACAACTGTAGGGCTATCCACAGAATGTCCAGGGGTTTGACTCCTATGTTTGGTCTGTTCCTCAGACAGTTTTTGTCCTTGGCAAATCAGTAGCATACACTGGGGATTGTAGTCAGTAAATGCTAACATCCATTTGTGTTTCTGACTTCATATCCCCCAGAATATACATGCTACAACAAACCCTGTAACACCAGCAACTTTCTCAGTTTATAACAGCAATATTTCCATTATGTCCCTGTTTTTGAGCCTCTGTCCCCCAATTTTGCCAGGCTTTGTCCAGATGTTATGCAGTAAGAGGTTGATAGGTATGGTATATCATTATTTAGTGCCTTCATTCCTGATATCATCCCAGTGATGTAGCAGAATGTCAGACATGTTATGAGGTAAAAGACATATATATGATGACAAAGCCTGGATATTCTGTGGGAATCTGTACAGTTGAGAGGTCTGTGTATGTCTGGCGATTGTTAACAGACTGTCAGGATTGTGTAGCAGTGTAGTGAGTAAATGTTAGTTGGGCTGTGTAGCGAGTGGGTAGACATAAGTGTCATGGCTCCTATTCTATCTGAATGTGCATGCTGCTCCAGTTTCTGTTGGTCTGTTGGTTGTATATGTTTGTAGGGGCAGACTGAGACATATCCCGTACCACCTCAGGATTCCTACTACACTGTGAATTGGGCCAGTATATATAGGGGTAGTGTGTGAGTGGCAAACATGATATTTTTGTTCAAACAGTCGTAATACTCTACTGTTCATTTGGATTACTGGTAAATCACTGTGACTGTGGTGAAACTGGTTGTGGGTATGCACTTTCACACTGGTGTCTGTTTTTCACTACAGTTACATCCCTGTAGTGCCTGATATATTTACAAATGCACATGTAATTCCCCTAGCTGATTTGGGGTAGTGTTATGTCAGTCTGACTGTAGTTTGCATGGCGCTTGGTGGCATGCTTAGCAGCTCAGTGTGGTTTCCCTAATGTCATGTTATGTCCAGATATGCGTAGGATGTCCGGTTGTCTGGTTCATATCTTTGGCCTGGTCCCCATAACTGTTGTGCATTTGTGACAAATCAGTGGGATGATGTCAGGATTTCAGTCACTAACTAATGACTGAGTCTTGGACTTGTGCTATTTCAGTCAATATTTGTTAGAACAGACAGTGTTACTGCAGAAGCTGTCTCAGCTTATCTACTTAAGTATTTCAGATATGTCCCTATGTTCATGGCTTTCTCCCTCCATTTTGTCAGGCTTAGTCCAAATTCATTGCACTAAGGGGTTCTGAGCATACCTGTCAACTGGCTGGATTGTTTCAAAATGTCCAGGATTATTGCTCATATTTTTGGTCTGTTCCACAAATTATTCGTATTTCTCTGGTAAATCACTGTGATGATCTGAGAATTCCTGTCAGTAAATGATGACATGCATTTCATTGTCAGACCTCATATCCTTCAGAAAATGTATGCTGAAACAAACCCTGTTACTCTTGCAACTGTCTACATTTCTAATGGCAATACATAAAGTACGTCCCTAAGTTTGGCCCATTGTCCCCCATTTTGACAGCCTTTGCCCAGATGTCTTGCACTAAGAGTTTGAGAGGTATGGCCCTAAGGTATGACTGCACTACATGTTATGTATATATGTGTGTGTGTATATATATATATATATATATATATATATATATATATATATATACATATATATATATATATATATATACATATATATATATATATATATATATGTATCTCCATACATATATATTTGTATATGTATGTATATATACAAAATCTGAGTGATTCCACAGAGCTTTTTCCCTACTGTTGAATGACTCTACTGAATGACATGTTTGAAAAAGCATCCAAAATTCCTACAGCTCAAATGGTGTAGTGGTACATTGCTCTGCCTATAGTGTACGGGATCCTGGGTTTGAAACTTGGCAGGGCTGATTATTTTGTTGCTAGGCAGAACAGTGGCTGATGGAGACAGAGTGATTAAAGTAATTTTAAGCAGCTTTAAATGGGTTTGCGCGATGCTAAACAATGCCAAGATACGGTAAGCTGTAAAGATGCTTAATCCGTTTTGGCTTCACTTAGCATCATGCAAACTCACTTACTCCTCCTTACACCCGTGCTAATTCCTTTAAAAGATAAGAAAAAGGGGTTATAGGAAAGTGTTGAGAAAGGGGCATGAAGAGGGAAAAACAATATGAAAGGTAGCTAGGGATGTGCAGGACGTTTGTGGGGAAGGTCCTACTGCAACAGCTGGGCATTTGTACAGAATTTTAAGGTGAATTTGGACACTCAAACCCCAGAGAGAGGGGTGAGGACAACAGAAATGTGTTGTCAAGCCAACTGGATCAGATTACATGTGTCCAGTGGACACCTGTGAGAAATGGACAACTATTTATGGGGTGATACTTTTTTGGGGGACAGATCCCCTTTTTTCTTTGTTAAGGTGAGAGTGGTATGCTGGGGAAGGACTGTGGGTACTTCTGGGGAGGTAGGTTGGGTTAGGAGACAGACAAGACAGCAGACAGGGGCAGAGTATGACACATGTGGGGGTAAACACCTTGGACGGGGAGGGTGTTTGGGAATCAGAGGCCCATGAGCCCCCCTATGGATACGGTGGGACTGACATCCCCACCTGCAGGCAGTAATGACTGCACCTTCACAGCTCCAATGGTGGCTGTGCTGGGGGCTGGACAGGAAGGGTGGTCTGCTCTTTAAGATGCACCAGGCAGCCATCCATATGGCTCAGCTGGCCACCCAACTCAGAGCAGATGACACTGCACACCATACCCCAGAACTGACGGCAGATGAATGGCTCATCTCCGTGCCTGCACCCAGGCGGTGCAGGGCCTGCAGAAGATGAAGTTCCAGGGTGGGTCCCAGACGTGCTGGGGCCCGGTGCCATGGCCAGATGGGGCGGGACAGCTGGATTCGCTGGGATCGTCCTTCCCAAACGTGCTATGGTGTTGAAGTTTTCCAAGATATATTGGTTAGCCATGAACAAAACATTTCAAGATTAGTTTTAAAGGCTTGCATGGTTGTTCAAATTAACCCAAAACAACAGATGTGAAACAGGTGCATAGCAAACAGAACACATGCATAACTGGAACAACAGTAAGCATTGTAACAGCATGCCAGTAACAATGATGGCAAAAAGCCACCAACAATGGTATTTGAACAAGGTATGTTAACATGCAACCAATTAATTATATGAACAATAATGTAACACATGTCCCAACATTATGTTTGGTAAAAACATACCAGTAGTATATGACTAATAATTAGTGATGCAGATGGGGGGGTCAGGGGAGAGAAAAAGAGTACATTAACAACTGCATAGGCTTCTATTTTTAAAACAGTACTGCTCAATACTGTAGAGGTATGCTCTCACTTTGCATCTACCTATGGCCTACCTATTACATACCTATATTTGTGAGGTGGGCTACGTAGACTGCCTTCCGTACAATGGTGCCCACATGGTGGGAAACTGTCAGGTTGCTACCAACCTCAATGCAAAAGTCACCTCACACCTGATTGCATGCTCAGTACATTATTACTGTCATACTTAGTGTGGCTGACATCTGCCACAGTAGGGGGAATTATGCCTCTCCTGGCATCCTGTTTGCAGTAATGCTTCTTGTACCAGTCAGTAATTGGGTGAGTGCCTCTTGGGTGATGATCACATTAGTAGTCGAATGTAAGACAGTGGGCAGCTTGCAAGCATCCATACACCTGGTCAGCCACAACCACTGCTTTTGTTCTGTACTGCAGATACATATATTTCAAACAGTAGAGGCCCCAGACTAATACTTGGGATACACCGTTGTGGATGAATCTACTATCAGGTGGGTTCTACTACTTTGACTGAGTGGGTACTATCATTGGGTCAGTTAGCTACCCATCTGGTAACCTACAGGTTGGTGCCTAGCTGTGTAGGCATATGTATCCTGTCCACCTGGGGATTAGTGTGAGAGGACTGGGCTAGGTGAAGGTAGGCATTGTTCAAGATCTTCCCCTCGCCCCTGTGTTTGCTGACCACTGCAGAGAGGTCGATCAGGTTTAACAGGCCAGATCTCCCTTTGACAATACCATGGTGTGTGGGCCCTGGCATTTTGATGTTACTGATGTCCCTGTTCATAATGTCCTTGATATTGACTTCCATGCCCTTGCAGAGCAGGCTAGTTAGGCTGATGTGCAATAATATTGGCTGGGTTGGTGGATTGCTCCACCTTTGTGTATAGGGATGACAGTGTCTGTCCTCTGTGCAGATGGGATGACACCGGTGCTCAGGCTGTGGTTGACTACAGCACAGAATGGATCTGAGGGCCTATGCCTGTGTTCATGTGGGATGCAGACAGGGACGGCATCATGTCTATGTTGGCCTCTGTGTGTTGCCTTTGAGAGGGCATTATGGACCTGCTTTCTGATGATGAGGGGAGGGGACCAGGTGCTGTACATGCACATGTGTAACAATGGGGGGACAGAGGGGTGGTGTTTAAACTTCACCTGTCTGCAGCCAGTTGACTATATCTATGCCATATGTGCATGTGGTGTTACTGACCAGCACTACAGAACAGATTTGTGTGTTGCCTCTAGAACTGCAGACACATGTGTGGAAGGGCCTAGTGATGTGCCTTGGTGGATGTGTCCATTCTGCACTCAAAGACAGTCTTAGGGTACATCACCTGTGCCCTTATTTGCTTGTGCAGACCAAGGTGACATTGCTTGCAATGAGGCACCTGTTCCTTCTTGGCCCGTCCAGCAATTGTTTCCACCTATTATGGTATTTGTGTATTGCTACTGTCCACCACAGGTGTTTACCCTACCTTGAGGGAGATGATGTTGTCCTGTCAGGTACTGCTGAGTCCATACAGCTATGCAGGTGCCCACATAGTAGTGTGTTGTGGGCCTGGACACTGCTGCCAGTTCCAACAAATGGGATTTTGGCTGTACAGCTAATTCTACCTGCTCTCTGGAGATTTATAGTCATTTGTATACAGTTCATTCTGTTTGACACTGTAAAGGGGGGGGGCAGGGGAGATGGTGACCTGAACAGTGGTGGCTATGTGGTCAGGTATTATCAAGGAGGATGGCACTGTAGGAGTGCTACAGTGGCTACTCATGTTGGTTAGGACCAGGTACATGAGATTCCCACTCGCCATAGGAGTGATGAAAGGCTGATCCACTGCATTACCATTGACAAAGCCGAGGAACCTATGTGCGTTCATGTTCAAGTGGCATAGGTCAGGCACACTATGGTTGGGTATTTGAAGTCACCCAGGAGCAGGAAAGACCACTGAATCCTGACAGATTCCAGCAGGTCCCAATAGGTGTGG